>NW_024528710.1:2691036-3184484 GCF_017590135.1 Pyrgilauda ruficollis | reverse complement strand
CTGCCACATGTGACATGGAAGCACAGGCGGTTCCACTGTATTTCCTGGGGAGGCCCATGGTGAAAGAGGGAGACTCCTCTCTCCTGATAAACTGGGGGGAGCTTGTGTAAAAGATGATATTAGACTGAGAATTGAGTGTTAAAGGAGATTGAGTGTTAGAGGGGTGGGGGAGGAGGAGTGTTTTGGAAGTGTTCCATTGCAGATTGTTGTGTATATTTTTTTCTTTTTTCCCTTTTGTCTCTATGTTGTAAATTAATAAAGTGTTGTCTTTTCCCTCCATTCCCAAGTTAGAACCTGCTTTGTTCTATTTCTGAATCACATCTCACAGTAACCATGTTAGAAATATACCTTTCATAAGGGCAGTGGCACTGTGCCAAGGTCAATCCGTGACAGAAAAGGAGAATGAAGATATCACTTTGCTACAGTAAGTAGGTGATCTTTAATTGCTACAGGAACTCAAGCTGGATGCATTGAAGCTACCCTTTAGCTTCGTGAACTTATGCCCTGTTCGGTCAATGTCCCATAGGTAGAAGGAGGCCCAAAGTGCCAAAGAGCATGTTACCTATCTGAGGTTCACCATTTCCCAGGAACAGCAAAGCCTTGCAACCAAAAGGACAGAGCCAAACTCCAGAGCCAAGGTCTGTTTGCAAGTTAAGAATATTTCTAGGAATGGGTGGTTGGGATGGGCTCTGGATTCCTACTTCTGGCCTATGGGTAAGACCTTTATATGAGGCCCTGAGAGACCCCCAAGGAGGTGCTACACCAAGGAGGTGCTACAGTGGACTCCAGAATGCCAGAGGCTTTCAGAGAGCCCAAGAGAGCTCTAATGTCAGCCCTGCACAGGCATTACCTGACTTGACCAAGCCTCTTGAGCAGTTTGTCATGAACACTGACGTGTTGCACTACGGGTCTTAGCTCAGAGGTTAGGGACATGGAAAAGGGCCGTAAGATATTTTTCCAAACAAGTGGACAATGTAAGTTAAGGGATGTCCCTTAACTGCCTTTGACTTGGAGCAGGAACTGCCCTTTAATACAAGAAGCCCAGAATGGACCATGGACCAGATAATGACTGTTCATGCTCCCCCTCCCCCTTGGTCCTCTCTGTTCTAGGACAAGAAGGAGGCCACTGGTTACCCCCAAGTCGAATGCTGAAGTATCAAGTTGTCTTGTAGGACCAGGATGATGTGGAACTGCAAACAACTCCTTTGCCTTGCACCCAGACACGTTCCTGGAATCTGTACCAGAAAGAAGCCTCACAACATGATTGTGTTCTAAGTGTTGAGCAGCTTCACTCCAGCAGAGGAGATCCTCAGGTAGAAGATCCGGACTGGTGCAGTATTGCCAATAATATGACAACAATTGGTGATCCCGATGTGATTCAGGAAAATACTAAACTATATTACCCCGTGGATTCGGGAAAAAGGACTTAAACACTAAACTATATGACCCTGTGGATTCGGGAAAAAGGACTTAAGTACTAAACTATATGACCCCATGGTGATTTGGGAAAAGGACTTAAATATCAACCAACATAATCCTATTGGTGATTCAAGAAAGAAGACTTAAATATTAAGCAGCATTATTCCATGGCTAGTTGAGAAGGAGAACTGCATGAGGAAAAGCAACAAAACTGAAAGAAGGATGGAAGAATTTACTAAAGTAACTGTAAGAACTGGAAAAAGAATAGTTCCGTTATTCAGTACAATGTACTTATTGATTAGTGAAATATATCAACTGCAGCGATTAATGTTGGTTAAGCATGAGCATAAAAGATTTTGAAGATAAGTACTTTGTAAACTGAGAAAAGCTGCAAAATTGAACCAACACTTAGAAATATGTATATATTCTTGCTGTGGTGTGTTGTTTGAACATTTGTATAACTACTAGTTCTAAATGAAATATATGAATGTGTCATAATGTTAATTTACTTGAACATGTCTTTCTGGAAATACTTCAACTCCATAATTAAAAGAAAAAGGGGGAATTGTGGTGGGATAGAATAAAAGAAAATAAAGACAGTGCAGAAAGTAATCTTACCGCTAAGGAGCAGCTGAGGGCCAGTTAACAAAGATTAGGAGCAGGTCTGACTTAAACAGGCCACGGCTGTGACCAATAAGAAGAGTGCTATAAATGAGTGGGTTGGCTGGCTGGGGGGGAACTGGAGTCAGTTGGCTGCTGTGAAGAAGAAAGAGTCAGTGCTCTGAGGAGCTGCACATGAAACCACACCAAGCTGGTATGAAACTTTTGTGATAAGGAGACAACCATGTGGAACTTTTGCGATAATATGACAACACCCTGGAGTTGGGAAATAAAGTAATGTCTGATTGCTAAATAGTAAAAATAGTGTACAAAAGTTTGATTTATCCCAGTGTTTTCAGAGGCAGTGGGAAAAGGATCTGCGTGTGTTTCAGAAGGTTATTTATTAATCTAATAGAATGAAAATGTTATTTCTCTGACAACAATTGTCCCAGAGTTTTCTCTCTGCTGAGATGATGTCCCTGGTGGAGCGCTGGGTTCCCAGTCCTGTCCAGCTACTTGAGGGCTGTCGAAGTCTCACGGGGCTGGAGTGGCTGGAGGAGCCCTGGTGCCCTGGAGACGTGTCGGGGGGCTGTGCCTGGCCGGTGATCCCGAGAGGTGGCAGGGCCTGGGGGGAGAGGCAAGGCTGAGCCCCCAGTCCCCGGGGCTCGGGGCAGACCCAGTCGAGTCGGTCGACAGAACGGGGCAGCAGGAGGGTCACCTGCTTGGCCAGAGACCCGCAGGGAGCAGGTGCAGACCCAGCAGACAGCCAGTCTCTTGTCCCCCTGATCCCCGTGCCCTGACAGGGCCACACCTGGCTCATCCAGTGTCCTGGTCACCACAGGAAGCTGGTCATTGCGGCCCCTCGGGATGTGTCCACCCCTGCCCAGCAGCTGGGTCACTCTGGGCTGGGAAGGAGAGAGCAGCTGGCTGAAATGCAGGGTCCAATCCAGCATTCCCTAGCAACCCTCCCAAACCAGCTCCCCCCGAGGAAACTGAAGGCACAAATTCACCCAGGATCCTCAGCATCACCCGGCCAGCCTCCACTACACATGCCATGTCCCCACCTTCATCATCCCCACCTTGTTGGGGAGGGTCATGAATCCCTGCAGAAATGCCTTGTTCCGAAGACAATCCTGAATTGGTGGCAGTTTGAAACTGCTGCTCTGATGGTCCCCAGAGCTCTGTGGCACACGGGAGCCACCACCACGGACCCCATGCCTCCTGTGGGATGGGGCAGAGGATCCTTAGTGCCCAGCCCTGTGGCATCCTGGGCACCACCCTGCTGTGCCAAGGAGGGGACTGGCAGTGCTGCCTGCAGGGGCATGTCCCTGCCAGCTCCTGTCCACCTGCTGCAGGAGCCCCAAGCAGGAAGCAATAGCCTATCCCACAGAGGTGCAGAGCCCTCCTTGCTGTGGCAGGGCTACCCTGCACCCTGGGAGCCAGGGATGTGTCCTCAGGGCCCTTACCTTTGGATGTGTGGTGGCTCCTTGCCAGAGGACAGTGGCTGCAAATACGGGAGTATCTTGGGGTACCTGGGGAGGGCAGGAGTCACAGGGGTGTGACAGGGAACAATGAACCTGTTCCTGTTGGAGGCGGCACCCCCAAAGCCACAGGATTGTACCCCATGGCATCCTGCCGCCTGTAGCCCTTGGGATGAGTCCCCACACCCCCTGCTGATGGGCAGGGCTGCAGGGGGGGCTCCCCACATCAGCCCCTCCCAAGCAGACACTGTCACCCCTGTGCCCAGCACAGCGGGTCACTGCTGGCACCCATCTCCCCCATCCCAGCCCCACTGCCCCCCCTGCACTGGTGCTACTCACTGGCCAGGAACCTGCACGGTGAGCATGCGGTCACAGGACAGGCACGTGAAAGGGACTGGCAGCTGCCTGAGGAGGGTGAGGGAAGAGGGCTGGCTGAGCTCCTGGGGCCACAGCCCTGCAGCACACAGGCAGCAGCTCGCGGGCAGCAGCCAGGTGCTGGGCAGGTCACTGCACAGGCTCACGGCATTTGCAGGGTGAACCCTGGGCTGTTGAGCCTGTTTCTCCCCATCGCCAAGGTGCTGGCTGAGGCCAGGTGAAGGCCACAGGCACCCATGTCACCATCCCAAGCAGCCCCTGCAGCGCTTCCAGCCCCTCTCTGGCACCAAAGTCCCCTGTGTGCACAGGCAGGAGGGCAGGGCATCATCCAGCTCTGGGACACTGCGTGTCACAGCCCTGCCTGGGAGGAGCAGTTGCCATGCCACCATCCTTTCCCCAGCCCTTTACTCCAAACCGCCGGCTCAGCCAGCCACTCTGAAGTTTTTCATGACAGCTCAAAGGTGACATCACCCCACAGCTTACTGAGGCAGTCAACTCCTTAATCTTCTGTGCCATGTGGTTCTGTGCCGTCTTTATGATGCCAATCTCCTCATGGAGATCCAGGGAAAGAGACATGTCCACACCAATGTCCTAGCAGAGAGGGGTAGTGGGAGTCAGTCTCTGGGGAGGGCCTGTGGGGATTGACACAGTGGTGGGGCAGCACTCTCCATGCATCCAGCAGGCAGAGCCAAGGGTATGGGCTGCTGTCTCAGACCCAAAACTTGCTCCCAGCAGCAATTCACCTCATCCCGTGCCTCCTCGGCCTTCTTCCTCATCTCTGCCCTGGCGGCCTGTAAGAGAGGCAAGTCCTTGAGGAGTGTCTGTGAGGAAGACAACTTCACCACCACAGTGGTCTGCACAGACCTGGGCCTTCTGGTGGTTCATTAAGCACTTTGGTACAACACCCCAAAGAGCCCCACCCTGCCACGGGCAGCCCATGGCACAGCCAGGTGAGCAGGGAGAGGCCCAGTGCCACCTGCCCCAGCTGGGCTCAGTGCCAGAGCGCTGACGCCCATCCAGACAGCAAAGAGCCCCTGCCAGCGGCTCTGCCAGGGCAGTGAGGGCAGAGCCAAGCATGGCTGTGTGAGGAAGTGGGGAGGGGCTGTGTGGTGGGGGAGTGCCCAGGGGCTGGGAAGAGCCTTTACCTTGGACATGTGTTTCTTGTAATCTTCCATCTCCCTCTTAACTTCTTTCACTTCAGCAGCCACATCAGCAAGTGAGGGGCCACTCAGCTGGCCCGGCCACGGCTCCTCGCTGGTCAGGTACTGCACGTCCAGGTGCTCCAGCACGGCCTGCAGCAGTTTTCTCATGGCTGCAAAATGGACGGCCCCATTGTCGGGCATCCCAATGGCGAGATCCAGCAGCTGGGAGAGGCTGAGTGTGTCCAGGGATGTTGCCATGACTGCACACACTCTGTGCCTGATTAGTCACAAGCCTTCCTGCCCAGCTGGGTCCGTCAGGGATGATAAAAAGTACAATGAAAAGGATGAGCAAAAGTGATGATAGAAAGGATGAGTAGCCAGCAGGCTCCTTCCTCATCCCTTGTCCATCACAGGACTGGAGCTTGCTCTGCTCATGCCCCTCTTCATCACAACTCCTGTTGCCAGGCAGCACACCTCACCCCTGGCAGCCACTGGGTCACAGACTCATGAAGTCATGGAGTCATGGAATGGAATGGCTCTGGCTGGAAGGGACCTCAAAGATCCTCTCTTTCTAATCTCCTGCCATAGGCAGGAACACCTTCCACTAGACCAGGTTGCTCCCAGTCCCATCCAGCCTGGCCCTGGACACTTTCAGGAATGGGGCAGACACAATTCCTTTGGGCAACCTGTGCCAAGGCATCAGGACCCTTGCAGGAAGATTTTCTTCCCAAAACCCAGTCTAACCCTGCTGTCTCACAGTGTGAAGCCGTTCCGCCTTGTCCTGTCATTCCAGGCCCCTGTGCCAAGTCCCTCTCCAGCCCATTTGGAGCCCTTTAGTGACTAAAAGGTGCTTGAAAGTCTCACAGGACAGGAGAGCCTCACTATTTTTCTTTTAATCAGTTTAAGACTTGAGTTAGAGCTACGCCACTTCTCCATCTGCTGTGGCAGTGTCCTGTTCTGTGGCACCTCATGTTCTCAGTTTCTTCTTGCATTGTGGAGCAGGCACTAAGCCTGGCTTTGCTGTGCAGCGAACTGTCAGTGTGAGTCACCACGGGCAGGGCACTGACACAACCACAAAGCCCCAGATGAAGCCCACAGGGTACCTCAATGTCTGTTTCCTCACCAAGAGAGGGATCCCCAAGCAGCTCCTGGGCAGAGGCTGCAGCGGGGCCAGCAGCCCCACAGCGCTCAGGCCCTGTGAGACCTTCATGAAATCTCCCTCTAGTAGCTTCAGAGAGTGTTCTGAAGGAAAATGGTAGGAGGATCCCAGGACATCGCGTGTTAGGTGCATATGTACAGTACCCAGACAGCTCTGGGTAGGGCAGCACCGTGCACTGTCCCTCACCCTGGCTCTGCTCCAGGATGGAGAATGGTGGAGGTGTACCTTTCACCAAAATTCAGGAATAAAACTTAACAACAACGTAGTGTTCAGAAGCAGGCATTTCTTTATTGCGAAGCCCAACTACAGCTGTGGATGCACAGGGGAGAGCTCCACCAAAGTGCAGGCATGGTTCCAGATGGTATAAGTATTTATTACCTGCGGCAATTATTTCTTTATTACCCATAAGCATTTATTGTATGTTCTACTTTAGGTGTCCACAGAGCCCCTAATTACCTTGGGCCACCTTGATTTGTTACTGCGCTCTCAAGGTACCACTGACTGTTCCATTAACTGCCACTTTTGCAAAATCTGCTATTGCTTTCAGCAAGGTTTTATTGCTGCACACCATTGTGAGAAGCATCCCTGCAGTGTGTTTTCTCCCGTCAGAGCACAGACATTCCTCTGTGCTCGGCTCCGTCCCAGCCGCGGCACACGGCGCTGCTCTGCGGGAATGGGAACACGGGGAAGCGGTGCCCGCCGTGTGTCCCCCGTGTGTCCCCCCATGTCCCCCTGTGTTCCCCCGCCTAGGGAGCTGCTCTTGCCCGGGATGGCCGGGCCCAGTCTTGCTGGAGTCCAAATAGACAAC
Source organism: Pyrgilauda ruficollis (assembly GCF_017590135.1). Lineage (NCBI taxonomy): Eukaryota > Metazoa > Chordata > Aves > Passeriformes > Passeridae > Pyrgilauda > Pyrgilauda ruficollis. Next base: position 3,177,500 of record NW_024528710.1, on the reverse strand, counting down.
ATCCACAGCCTTTCCCACATCCACCAGGAGGGTCACCTGGTCATAAAAAGAGATTAGGTATGTGAAACACGATCTTCCCCTCCTAAACCCATGCTGTACAATCAGAAATATCCTCATGCAGAGGAAACAGGATCTACAACTTGGCTCTCAGCCCAATCATCCCAAGAACAAAACCAAGAGAATCACCTCAAGATTTACCAGTGTTGAAGTTTGAACCCCACATCCCCACAAACCTAACAGTGGGAGTCTGCTTTGAAGCAGATACATTAAAATCTACCCCATGAAAAAGGAAATTAACAGCAGCTCTGACCAGATGCAGTCCAAGTGCCTCTGCAAACCCATATCCAGAAAAGAAGTTCACACTCTGACATCCCTCACAGGGAATCCAGAGCTTCATGGATACTCACGTAGCTTGAGCTGGGACCCTCTTCACGATCATCTCTGCTAGTGGAGGTGTTGTGGCATCTACACCACTTGGCAAGGTCTCCAACATTTCCTGGGCTCACCTTAGTTTCTGCTCAGCAGGAGAGAGTTCTCAAGCATTGGGTTTGAATAGCCTAGGCTTTCATGTTGTTTTTGTCACCATGTGCTTTGTCAGACACCTGCATGGTGTCCATGGCTGCCAGCAATGGGTCGCTGTCTCAGTGCTCACTCACAGGAGAGGGATGAGAGTGAACATTTGCAAGCTGGATGGAAATAGCAACTTGTATTTATTAAATGTTTTGGCACATGCCAGCTCAGGTCTTACAGCATCTTCTGCCTTCCAGAGATACTGGGGTTTTGCACCAGTCTTCAGTCTCATGCTTATTTTTCACCTGCAAACACTTGCATGTGTTGCTTCCTTCATCAGGAACTCTTGTCCCTGTAAAACCAACAGCTGCTTTCTGTGTCTTTTGCTTTGTAGTTAATGATAATGTTTTGTAGTATCTTTCTCTCTGTCCCTCTCTGTTTTGGAGAGCTGAACAATCTAATACCTTGCAGTACATCAGTTGCGCATTCCTCTGCTCAAGAGTACAATATAGAAGAGAGGCAGAAGAATCTCCTCAGGACACACATACAAACACTATGTCCCAGACAGTCCCAGCCATGTTTGGGTGCTGTAACCTTGGGCTGGCTCAGTTCTTCCTGCTCAAATGTGAGGCTTGCACATTCCTTGCTGGGTTCTGCCCACACCTTTGGCTGGTGTGAGGTCAGTGTGGCTGGCTAGAGTGTGGCCTTCCACCTTACCTGGTTCCCTGGCGACCCAGGTGCCCAAGTTCCACCTTGGAACCCTGCCCCTGCCCAGGGAACTCAGACACTTGGGTGCTAGGTTTGGGGTCATGGGGTGGTGGCTTTTGGCCCTGATGCTGGTGTTAGTCCCCTGGCATACTAGAAACCCTGGCTTGTGGCTGTGGGTCTTGATGTCCTGCCTCCCTGAGATTAACCCCTGCCTGCTGTGCTTTGGGCCCCCTCTTCAGCGGGCACGGCTTTGCCATTACATGACTGGGGCCTTTGTCGACGAGCCCGGACATAAAAAATGCCTTCAGGCCCTTGTTGAGGCTGCTAAACCACTTGCCTCCGTCACTGTAGGTATGTCATGAGTCCCTAGGGACACCAAACCCAACAGGAATCCTGCCCAAGGACCTCTGTCCTGACTGGTCCCTCCTTTCCACCAGGGACATCCATCCCCAAGGGGATCCCCACCCTGAACAGCACCCCAGAGCCCTCTGGGGTTTCCCATTTCAACCAAGGCCCTCACACTGATATTAAGCAAGATCCCAGGAAGTTGGGGACTCTAGAGACCCATCCCAGACAAGCATCCTTGGGACTCATAATCATGCCAAGGTCTTCTCAGTCCTGATTTGGCCCCCAGGGACTTTTGGGAATCCCGAATCTGTCTGGAACCCTGAGAATCACCCAACCATAACCAAGGACACACTGGGGACCCCTTGGCCCTACCTAAGACCTTAGGAACCCACAGGGACACCTAACCTTTCCCAGTATCCCTTAAATCTTGTTCAGGACTTCAGGAACCCCCAGAAACCCCCAGACCTTACTGGACCTTCCCACCCCTGAAAGTCCAACCCTAGCCCTGTACTGATTCCTGTGTTCCTGTACTGGTACAGGGTCAGGACAGCGTGAGGAACTTCGGGAGATCGTCATGGATGCTATGTATTCTTTGGAGGAACAGAGGGGCAAGAGTGAGCAGACTGAGGGACATGACACGTGGGACATGACATGAGACATGGGGCAAGGGGGATGGGATGTGGAGGCATTGAAGGGGGATGGGATGGAGGTGAAGTACAGGATATGTGAAGGTCTGGGAGCTGTAAAGGGGTATTTGTGGAATCTTGAGGGTATATGGGTTTCAAGGTATACAGCTTCTTGGGGAGTTTGAGGGGATATTTGGGAATATATCTGACTTCAGGAGGGATATATAGAGCCGAAGTGAGTTATTTAAGGGATCTATGGGCTCTGGGAAAGGTTTATGGGGACCAGGGGGAGGGCGCATTGTCTTACCTGGACATTTGGGACACACCAGAGTCCCTGAACAAGTCTCTGCAGGAAGCTGTCAACACAATCTGGGCGAAGCTGAGCCAGCTGGGGAAAGGTATGGGTCCACCCTGGGAACCCCTATCCTAGAGAAACTCCCAGGGACCCCATCTGGGCTGGACAAGGGCTGAATCCTGACAGCTCATAACAAGGATGGGTGGTGGGTTCCCAGTGATGCAGAGTCTGACACTGCTTCCTCCCCACCAGTTCCAGCCTGCGTCCCACCCTGTGGTGAGTGTCCATCCTTGTCTTGCCCTCCCCTGTCTCCTAGCACATCTCCCACTTCCCTGGGACCACCAAATCTCTCTTTCCCAGGATTCCAGGAAGCTGCCCGTGTCTTCCAGTGTGCTACTTGCCGCTTTGTGGACTGTCAGTTTGCCCTGGACTGCCCAGGTATGATGGGGCCATGAGAGGCTGTTAAGGGTAAGGAAATCTTCCTCAACTTCCTCCCATTCTTAGGTTATTTTTGTGCTATTTTTTATGTTTGGTGGCACTTGAGTGACTTCAGTCACACTTCTTGTACTGATTGAGGTCAAATGGTCTAACTTTGCTTTTAAAGGTCTAAGCTAGAAAAATGCAGAATGTGTGCTCAGCAAAGGTGGTCTTACATTGGAGGCAGGTAGTTTTTGGGATGGAGGTGTGTTCAGTATTATAATGAGATTATAGTGAGCAAAGCTGATCCAGAAGACAGAATTTCACCACAAAAATCTCTGGGGACTCCCTGTGTTTCTCACCCACGGTCCCACACCGAGTGCACCTGCCCAAGTGTACATCTGCCCATCCCTGCAGCCAGCACAGGAGCACCATCATGTCTGTCAGGGCATGTGCAGATGGGAGCTCATGAGCCTGTCAATGCTCCCAGTGCAGGACCTCTGGACCTACACAGATGAAACTGTTGTGCTGCGCTGCAATGTGCCTTTTTACGTCCCCCCCGGCGTGCCCATCACCTGGATGTTTGCTCCAAATGTGAGTCACACGTGGTCCTGCAAGGGTGTGAGTGGGCATTCTGAGGGGCACTGTTGCAGGTGTAGTGACTGCTGCCACAGCAGCTGTCTGTGCTGGAGGCAGCAGCTGTGTAAGGACACAGAGGATGCTTGCTCATGGGAAGGGTGCACACGAGCAGCAGGCAGATGTGTGTTCGCTGATCCAGGTGTGCACGTGTAGCACCATAAAATCACAGGATGGTCTGGGTTGAAAAAGACCTTAAATCTCATGTCATTCCAATCCCCTGGAAGGTGTGGACACCTTCCACCAGACCAGGCTGGGGATGGGCCCAACCAACCTGGCCTTGGATGCTTCCAGGGATGGGGCAGCCACATCTTACCTGTGCAACCTGTGCCAGGGTGTCGCGGGCAGAGTGGAAACTTCAGACAAAGTTTATTAAAGAAGGCTGCTTCAGGGCCCAACCAACCTGGCCTTGGATGCTTCCAGGGATGGGGCAGCCACATCTTACCTGTGCAACCTGTGCCAGGGTGTCGCGGGCAGAGTGGAAACTTCAGACAAAGTTTATTAAAGAAGACCTGCTGCTGAGTCTGAGGAAGATTCCTTTGTGTATTTAAACTCTTTCAGAGGGATGGGTTCAGATGAAGGTAAATCCTTCCTTAGCCTCAGAATTTGGCCACAGTTTAAATCTTAGGAATTATTTTGGCCCACAAATCCTAATGATGGCAAATCAGATATATTTATAAAAAGGAATTATTTACTAAACAAATGAACAGGCAAAATAGATTAAATATCTTAACCAGAATTACTTATTACACAGTATAAAACTAAAAGAACTACTAGTAGATGACAGCATAACATAGAATAGTGCACTAAATCAAGATATCTATATTAAAGCTAGCAAAATAAATAGTATTGAATAGGAGCCAAATGTAACTTACTACCAAAATGACAATAATGTACACAGATTCCTTCACTCAACCCCTGGGAGATTAACTGGGAAATAGGTGTCCCTGTTCGTGGGAGAAACTCCACACATTTCCAGGAAAATCTTTCTACTTTGCAGAAGTTTGCTGTGGCTTTTATAGTTGTAAAGTGACTTGCTGTCAGTCAGAATTCCAGCTTATCTTCCACGTCTCACTTTGACAGTAAGGTGTTTACTGGCTGTTGGGAGATGCTAACCCAGTGGTGCAAATACAACTCATTACAAGACAGTAAGACAGAGTTACCTGACTGGCTAACAAACAACAGATAAGCTCTTGAGGGGATGAGATGCTCTGCTGCACAGGTGCTCACCACACTCACAGGGAAGAAGTGACTTTTGTGTACACCCTGGTTGTGCATCCCTGGGTGTTCATGTGGGATGGGAGGTGTGTGCACCTGCACCAGCCAGGAGCACAAGAAGCATGAAGGGGATGTGTCAAGCACGTGCAGGACACAGCTGCCTTTGTGTGTGCAGTTCTGTGTGCCCGGTGGTCTGGGCAGTGCTGATGTGTCCCCCCATGCCCCAGCTGCGCACACAGGACATGACACTGTTCAAGGAGCTGAAGGGGAACCCAGAGAAGCCCTTCAGTCTGACCATTGAGGAACCCGCTCCAGGAACCATTGCCTGTTGCCTGGGGGAACGTTCCAGACCCATTATCCGCAAGTTCTTCTACCTCAATGGTGAGCCCAGACACCTGAGTGCCCCGGGGGCAGGGAGCAGTGTGGAGCAGGGTGGGACCTGGGACACCTGGCTCCATGGGAAGGGGGTGAGCAGGGTGCCAGGACGCCTGGTTCATGGGGGACAGGTGGATTGGAGCATGTGTTTATCGATTCTGGGATCTCCCAACGTGGGAATAATGTGCTCTGACTCCATGATTTCAGAAGGCTGAAGAAATGCTTTATTAAGCTATAGTATATTATACTAATACTACATAAAACTATACTAAAAAGATACTAAAGAAAAACCCGTGACTGTCTGGAGACAGTCACAACACAGTTTTAACTTAATTAGCTAATCTATCTAAACAACTCTCACAAGTGTCTAATTAACAAATCACTCTTAGTAAACAGTCCCTATAACATATTCCACATGTGCTAAACAACAAGAACAACAAATAGAGATAAAAATTGTTTTTGCTTCTTCTCTGAACTTCTCACTATCTTCTCTAAGAAAAATCCTAGGAGAGAGAATTACTTCTCTTTCTGTTCAGAGAATGTGAACACCACGTGTGTTCCCTGGTGCCTGACTCCTCTGGGAGCATGTGGGGTGGAGCAGGGACCCACAGATGCCTGAGTCACTGGGGACAGCGAGGTCTGTGGCTGGAGCAAGAGCTGCAGGGATAGCTGGTCCTGGGTGCAGGGCCCCATGACCTGAGGGGCCTGGGTCCCCACAGTATCAGAGGGAAGCGTGGAGGAAGAGAAAGGACTCCAGGCTTTGTTCACCAATGTGCTGCACTGGGATGATGAGACACCTACCCACATACCAACCGTGGGGCTGGCTCTGGGTTTTGGCTCCATGGTATTCGTTCTGCTGCTGATGTGAGTACTCCTGACCTGGTGAACTGTACTCTAAAAATCCCAATGCTTCTGGAGCTCTTCTTAGACCAGCTTGGGACTCCCTATCCCCTCTGGATTCTCAGTCCCTTGGGATTCTCTACAAGTACAAGGGGACCCAGGTGTCCAAGGGTGGGCCAAAGACTGCCAGGACTCCTCTGAATTCACAGGACCCTCCATGTCTCCTGGGACTCCCTTTGCCCTCTGGCCCATTCCAGGATCTCCCCCTTGCAGCCAGTAGCACTCCAGGCTGCCTTTACTTCCCCCAGATTCCAGAATTGCCCCTGAAACCCTACAACTTTCCCCTGTTTTCCCTAGAACCCTTGCTGTCCCTTTGGAGGTACCAGTTACAGTCAGTTACCCCAGTTGCCCCCACGACACCGTAACTTCACCTTTAGGCCCATCAGTTGCTCTGAGAACCCCCCAGTTGCCCCTTGAGCCCTCCAAATGCCCCATGTGTCCCTGTCCTCCCAGCATACACCCTAATGGGAATAGGGTGTCCTCTCTGCTCCCCCTTTCTCCATTCCTCCTTCTGTCTCCCAGAGCCAGCTGGCAATGCCTCTGTGTCCGTCAGAAATGCCGCAGACGTGAACATCAGGGTACCCAAGAGGATTCCAGATCCCTGGATTCACTCTAGCGGACTGTAGCACATGGATCCACCCCAGAGGACCAACGTTTCTGCAGTTGCTTTTCTTGTGCTAGTCTTAAAACAGAAATACAGAGTTCTGAAAACCTGGATTATGCTTGTGATAGAAATATTGGGTTCTTGGGCTTGTAGACATTAAAACCAAGTACTGGGCATAATTTCCTTTCCCTGGGTGGGCATTCCAGCCGCAACTGGAGCTGCAGAGCTCCCAGTGGTGGTGATGGTGCAGGGTGGGTCAGAACGGTAGTAACTTGACAGACTTGCTTTAGAGCTGCTTTAAATTGGTCAGGAATCAATGGGAGTTGTTGAGAAACACAAGGGATGTGTTTGGCTTCCCCTGACTCCAGCAAGGGCTGACACTAGAACAATGTCTAGAGCAAAGCTGGCCAAAAATTATGGTATCAAAGTGGGTCACAGGGCAAAAAGAGGAGGGGAAAGCATCTCTGCTTGCTTGAGATCAGCAGATGGACAGTGTCTCGCTGATCCAGGTGTGCACGTGTAGCACCATAAAATCACAGGATGGTCTGGGTTGAAAAAACCTTAAATCTCATGTCATTCCAATCCCCTGGAAGGTGTGGACACCTTCCACCAGACCAGGCTGCTTCAGGGCCCAACCAACCTGGCCTTGGATGCTTCCAGGGATGGGGCAGCCACATCTTACCTGTGCAACCTGTGCCAGGGTGTCGCGGGCAGAGTGGAAACTTCAGACAAAGTTTATTAAAGAAGCCCTGCTGAGTCTGAGGGTCAGAAAAGATTCCTTTGTGTATTTAAACTCTTTCAGAGGGATGGGTTCAGATGAAGGTAAATCCTTCCTTAGCCTCAGGTTGAAAAAACCTTAAATCTCATGTCATTCCAATCCCCTGGAAGGTGTGGACACCTTCCACCAGACCAGGCTGCTTCAGGGCCCAACCAACCTGGCCTTGGATGCTTCCAGGGATGGGGCAGCCACATCTTACCTGTGCAACCTGTGCCAGGGTGTCGCGGGCAGAGTGGAAACTTCAGACAAAGTTTATTAAAGAAGCCCTGCTGAGTCTGAGGGTCAGAAAAGATTCCTTTGTGTATTTAAACTCTTTCAGAGGGATGGGTTCAGATGAAGGTAAATCCTTCCTTAGCCTCAGAATTTGGCCACAGTTTAAATCTTAGGAATTATTTTGGCCCACAAATCCTAATGATGGCAAATCAGATATATTTATAAAAAGGAATTATTTACTAAACAAATGAACAGGCAAAATAGATTAAATATCTTAACCAGAATTACTTATTACACAGTATAAAACTAAAAGAACTACTAGTAGATGACAGCATAACATAGAATAGTGCACTAAATCAAGATATCTATATTAAAGCTAGCAAAAGAAATAGTATTGAATAGGAGCCAAATGTAACTTACTACCAAAATGACAATAATGTACACAGATTCCTTCACTCAACCCCTGGGAGATTAACTGGGAAATAGGTGTCCCTGTTCGTGGGAGAAACTCCACACATTTCCAGGAAAATCTTTCTACTTTGCAGAAGTTTGCTGTGGCTTTTATAGTTGTAAAGTGACTTGCTGTCAGTCAGAATTCCAGCTTATCTTCCACGTCTCACTTTGACAGTAAGGTGTTTACTGGCTGTTGGGAGATGCTAACCCAGTGGTGCAAATACAACTCATTACAAGACAGTAAGACAGAGTTACCTGACTGGCTAACAAACAACAGATAAGCTCTTGAGGGGATGAGATGCTCTGCTGCACAGGTGCTCACCACACTCACAGGGAAGAAGTGACTTTTGTGTACACCCTGGTTGTGCATCCCTGGGTGTTCATGTGGGATGGGAGGTGTGTGCACCTGCACCAGCCAGGAGCACAAGAAGCATGAAGGGGATGTGTCAAGCACGTGCAGGACACAGCTGCCTTTGTGTGTGCAGTTCTGTGTGCCCGGTGGTCTGGGCAGTGCTGATGTGTCCCCCCATGCCCCAGCTGCGCACACAGGACATGACACTGTTCAAGGAGCTGAAGGGGAACCCAGAGAAGCCCTTCAGTCTGACCATTGAGGAACCCGCTCCAGGAACCATTGCCTGTTGCCTGGGGGAACGTTCCAGACCCATTATCCGCAAGTTCTTCTACCTCAATGGTGAGCCCAGACACCTGAGTGCCCCGGGGGCAGGGAGCAGTGTGGAGCAGGGTGGGACCTGGGACACCTGGCTCCATGGGAAGGGGGTGAGCAGGGTGCCAGGACGCCTGGTTCATGGGGGACAGGTGGATTGGAGCATGTGTTTATCGATTCTGGGATCTCCCAACGTGGGAATAATGTGCTCTGACTCCATGATTTCAGAAGGCTGAAGAAATGCTTTATTAAGCTATAGTATATTATACTAATACTCATAAAACTATACTAAAAAGATACTAAAGAAAAACCCGTGACTGTCTGGAGACAGTCACAACACAGTTTTAACTTAATTAGCTAATCTATCTAAACAACTCTCACAAGTGTCTAATTAACAAATCACTCTTAGTAAACAGTCCCTATAACATATTCCACATGTGCTAAACAACAAGAACAACAAATAGAGATAAAAATTGTTTTTGCTTCTTCTCTGAACTTCTCACTATCTTCTCTAAGAAAAATCCTAGGAGAGAGAATTACTTCTCTTTCTGTTCAGAGAATGTGAACACCACGTGTGTTCCCTGGTGCCTGACTCCTCTGGGAGCATGTGGGGTGGAGCAGGGACCCACAGATGCCTGAGTCACTGGGGACAGCGAGGTCTGTGGCTGGAGCAAGAGCTGCAGGGATAGCTGGTCCTGGGTGCAGGGCCCCATGACCTGAGGGGCCTGGGTCCCCACAGTATCAGAGGGAAGCGTGGAGGAAGAGAAAGGACTCCAGGCTTTGTTCACCAATGTGCTGCACTGGGATGATGAGACACCTACCCACATACCAACCGTGGGGCTGGCTCTGGGTTTTGGCTCCATGGTATTCGTTCTGCTGCTGATGTGAGTACTCCTGACCTGGTGAACTGTACTCTAAAAATCCCAATGCTTCTGGAGCTCTTCTTAGACCAGCTTGGGACTCCCTATCCCCTCTGGATTCTCAGTCCCTTGGGATTCTCTACAAGTACAAGGGGACCCAGGTGTCCAAGGGTGGGCCAAAGACTGCCAGGACTCCTCTGAATTCACAGGACCCTCCATGTCTCCTGGGACTCCCTTTGCCCTCTGGCCCATTCCAGGATCTCCCCCTTGCAGCCAGTAGCACTCCAGGCTGCCTTTACTTCCCCCAGATTCCAGAATTGCCCCTGAAACCCTACAACTTTCCCCTGTTTTCCCTAGAACCCTTGCTGTCCCTTTGGAGGTACCAGTTACAGTCAGTTACCCCAGTTGCCCCCACGACACCGTAACTTCACCTTTAGGCCCATCAGTTGCTCTGAGAACCCCCCAGTTGCCCCTTGAGCCCTCCAAATGCCCCATGTGTCCCTGTCCTCCCAGCATACACCCTAATGGGAATAGGGTGTCCTCTCTGCTCCCCCTTTCTCCATTCCTCCTTCTGTCTCCCAGAGCCAGCTGGCAATGCCTCTGTGTCCGTCAGAAATGCCGCAGACGTGGACATCAGGGTACCCAAGAGGATTCCAGATCCCTGGATTCACTCTAGCAGACTGTAGCATGTGGATCCACCCCAGAGGACCAACGTTTCTGCAGTTGCTTTTCTTGTGCTAGTCTTAAAACAGAAATACAGAGTTCTGAAAACCTGGATTATGCTTGTGATAGAAATATTGGGTTCTTGGGCTTGTAGACATTAAAACCAAGTACTGGGCATAATTTCCTTTCCCTGGGTGGGCATTCCAGCCGCAACTGGAGCTGCAGAGCTCCCAGTGGTGGTGATGGTGCAGGGTGGGTCAGAACGGTAGTAACTTGACAGACTTGCTTTAGAGCTGCTTTAAATTGGTCAGGAATCAATGGGAGTGGTTGAGAAACACAAGGGATGTGTTTGGCTTCCCCTGACTCCAGCAAGGGCTGACACTAGAACAATGTCTAGAGCAAAGCTGGCCAAAAATTATGGTATCAAAGTGGGTCACAGGGCAAAAAGAGGAGGGGAAAGCATCTCTGCTTGCTTGAGATCAGCAGATGGACAGTGTCTCTCCTTCTCCCCTGAAGGGATGCCTCTGGTTGAGCTTCACACCTCTAACTGCATTGGAGCAGACCTGGGAGTGCTTATGTGTATACAACTGGGTCAATATATATTTATAGCTAATAGATCCCTGTTATTACCCCTTCTGTCATAATACATTTTAGCACTCCATAGTGCATTTATCACCAACAGTCCTGAATCTGCTTTCCTGTTCCTTCCCTAAACCACACTATTTGTGAACCTGGATTGTGTAAATTCTTATTTGACTGGGCCAGACCATACTGGTAAATTGCACTATGGGGAATCTGTGATTTCATAAGTTCCCATTGAACACAGCCAGATTTATCATGCCAGATATTGTATCAGATTTATACTTTTATGCACTGCCTGTCCCTGCCATTCTTTCTGAGTGCCTTAAACCAAACTATACCTTTGCGTGTTTCCAAATTCCCTCTGTTCCCTCTGAGTGCTCCTCTGGATCCCCTCTTACTCATTCACTTCACTTCCAATCACTCTCAGATGCACTCCATTCCTATCCAGCTGCTTTCGTATCCACTTCATCCCCTTTGTTGTGCTCTCTTAGAACCCCTCTGTTGTTCTCCTTGCACTAACAGGTCATCACCATTTTTCCCCTTGTACGCTCTTGTTCATTTCCCTCTGTGTGCACCCAGATCTCATCTGTTCCCCTCCTCGAGTACTCACATCTCCTTTGGTCCTTTCAGCATCTCTTTAGTGCTGACTTTTCTGCCCTAGGCAAGCTCACATCCCTCTTTTTCACACCTCTGATTCCCTCTGCTGACCTCCATTGATGCTCAGATCCCACTGTCCCTTCTGTGGTGCTCATTTCCTGTGGGTTCCACCATGATATCCCTCACCACTACACGTGCTCAATCCCCTGTTTTTCCTCCAAGCATGCTCCCCTCTGTACATGATCAGATCCCCATTGCTACCCTCCATCTACCTGTTTTCCCTCCATTCTTGGGCAAACGCTTTCCTCTCATCCTGCATGGCCACTCCTGCACATCCAGTACCCACAACTGTCTCACCTGCTTTACAGAAACCTTTCATCAGGCCCTTCAGCTGCTTCCTTGCAGGTCAGGACTGTGTCCCACTGGGGAGCCAACACTTCTCCTGCTTCCCCCAGATACAGACCCCTCCACCACAACCCTCTGCCTGTGTCATGTGCCCCAGAACACACCAGCTGCTTCAAACACTCCCCACAGCAGTTCCACTCCCTGAGGATCTTGGGGCTGCTCTGCTGCCCCACCCAAAGCCAGGCTGGGCTGGACTGGAGAAGATTAAACAAGAGCCCCTTGACCTGGCAGCACCAGCTGCACTGGTGGGAGGCAGGGACAGACCTGTGTTTGCTCTCCACCTGGCTGGTGGCTGTGGCATTCAAGTGTGTACTGAGCAATACTCTTCAAAGTTTGCAAATATGCTGTTCCCCGGGAAAATTCCATCCAAGTCACTCAGCACTCACAGAAGAGACCATTCCAAGGATTCTTGCTGGCACGGGAATTCTTTTCTTTGCAATCCAGAACCACAGGCACCTCCACCTCAGCTGGTGTTTTCTGCAAGCACAAAGGAAACCAACCTGATCTCTTCCAGCAGAAAAGGGAGGTAGCACCCACTCAGCCCGCCCAGCACAGAGGGCACTACAAATCCCTCTGTGTGACCAGCCAGTGCAGAGCTCAGCGCTCCAGAGGGCATTTCCACAGGGGCAATGGGTGAGTACAGGGCTGGCAGTGGGCGCTCCTTGCCAGCAACGGGGAGAGCAAAGGTGGGCAGCTCAGCCAGAGGGAGAGGCTCCATGCTCTGGTTCTTGCACGCTGATGGGGAGCAGTGGCACCAGTGCCCTTCAGGGGCACTTGCCACCTCTGAGCACCAGCTGCTCATGCCCTGTCTTCTGGCTCAGCCCAGCCAGGCCCCTGCCCCAGGGCCAGGAGTGAAACTTGGCGCAGGCAGTCGTTGGCTGCTTTGCCCTGCCCAAAACTACCCCGTGTTTGACTTGTCCACAGCAGATCCAGGGGGAATGGGCAGGTTGTCGACCCCTTTGGCAAGCTTTGCAGCTTGCAGGGAGCAGCCTGATGCTGCCCAGCACGCTCGGTGCCCTCCTGCACCTCACAGGCTCCTGTTAACTGCGGTGCTGGTGCCACGGGAGGGACAGTCACATTTCTTCTTTTCTGCTTGTCCCTTTCTACCAGCTCAGTGTCTTCTGCTCCTTGCTTCCCTGCTCATCTTGGCTTCACCGGGCCATTCTGTGCACACACAAAGCCTAAACATCTTTAAGAAATCTCCCTCCAACACTTCATCAAGTGCTCTGAAGAGAACCAGTAGGTAACATCCTGTGGGCATCTGGTATTGTGTGCACGGGTTCAGCCAGCTCTGGGTAGGGCAGGACTGTGCACTGTCCCTCACCCTGGCCCTGCTCCAGGATGGAGAATGGTGAAGGTGTGCCCAGCACAGGCTGCAGGGCTGTGTGTGTGTGTGTGTGTGTGTGTGTGTGTGCACTGTGCAGGCTGGGAAGCATGGCTTTGTGCCTGAAGGGATAATTTTTCCCCATTCCCTGAGTCACAGCCAGAGGCTAGGTCCTCTTCACCTTCCTCCCAACATGACCCCACTGTAGTGGCACAGCCCCTTTTTCAGGAGACCCAAGGGAGCCCACTGGTGCTTCCCACTGGTGAATGGGAGCCCATTCGGTCTCTTAGACTGATATCAGCATAGCTCAGTCAGTCTGGGGCCTTTCAATGGGGCTGACTCCTGTTGGTCTTCCCTATGGAAAAAGAACAGAGGGTTGAGGTCAATCCACTCTCACCTCCAGACCTCTCTGGGCTGGGAGAGCTGGTTATCCCCCCTGTGCCCTGGCCAGATGAATCTCCCTCCTGCCCAGGGTCTTGTCCTGATGCCCAGGCTTTTGTTCTCTCCCCCTCTGTCCTGCCCCAGCTTGGCCCAGGGACTGCAGTGAGGCTCCAGCTGGCAGCCCCAGTGGTGTCTACATCATCCAGCCCACGGGACTGCACCCCATCATGGTGTACTGCGAGATGAGCGGGGCAGACGGGGGCTGGACCGTCATCCAGAGGAACCGGCAGGACACGGATATCACCTGGGCTGAGTCCTGGAGCACCTACAAGCACGGCTTTGGGAACGTGCACACCGAGTTCTGGCTGGGCACCGAGTACATCCACCAGATCACCAGGCAGAAGATCTACCGGGTCAGGTTTGTCATCTGGGATGCTGCAAACAACATGAGGTTCGCAGACTACAACCTGTTCAGCCTGGATGATGAGGCCCAGGGCTACCGGCTCAGGCTGGGAGCGCACTCGGGGACAGCAGAGGATGCCATGGATTCAGACAATCCCAGGAAAGTGCACAACAACATGAAGTTCTCCACAAAGGATCGGGATCAGGATACTTACAGAGGGAACTGTGCCTCACGCTATGGGGGTGGGTGGTGGTACTCAGCATGTTACTCTGTGCAGCTGAATGTCAAGGGGGGCCTGACATGGGGCAACCTGTGCAAGGGGAACTGCAGAGCCTCGGCCATCCTCATCAAACCAACTCCATACCCCTAGAACTCCTTCCCCCTTCTGTCCACATGCAGCACATGGCCAGGCCAGTGCCCTGCTGGGGCCCGTTTGATGATGAGGCCTTGGGGGTGAATAGAGCTGTTCCTCTATATCAAGAACTTCTTTTTTTTTCCTCCTGTCCTGAAAAGTAGCAAAGCTCCTGGCTCTGTCTCTGGCCATTCACCTGTGGTGGGTTTTGGGGAGAATATTGTTAGAGCTCATCTTTATAAATACTGCAGTATCCAAGCATGTTCCTTCTGGAGAGAACTCTCTGCTCAGAAACCTAAAACCCTCCTGATTAGCATGGTCTTATGCTCTTTTTGCTTTGTGGGTACAGATGTTTTCAGCAGAAAAGTATCCACCATCACCAGCTAACCTGACCTAAGCTATACTGAGCCCAGGGCAGGCCATGTCCATAACACATCCCTGCTGCAGTCTGTGTTCATCCTGCAGAATAAAATCACTTTCAGACCTGCACAGTGTCCTTCATTTATTTGGGAACTCCTTGCAACTGCTGCCTGTTTCCTGCCTGAAACACACCTGAGGCTTCTGGTGCAGTAAAAAAAAATTTCAAAGGAAAATTTTTTCATACAACTGAAGTGAGGAATCAGAGACAAAACTTTCACTTAAAGAAGAGGGTTGCATTCCAAGGGGGATTTTCCAAAAAGGGAATGTAGCATCACACAGCCAACAGCAAGCAGAGGGTGTGAGGGAAGCATCAGGTCAGTTGCACCTGGAAAACCAGGCCAATGTCATCCTGCCTCATTAACCCTGTGAACGCTGGGAGGGAACTGGGAGAGTGGAAAGGAACAACAGTACTGCAAGGCCACACAGCACCATGTGGCTGGTCTGTCTGGGCCAGTGTGAGAGCTGAGACAGCCTGTCAGGGCAGGGATCCCAGAATTTCAAGATTCTGGATCAGCTTGGGTCTGTGTGGAAGTGCTCTGGTGTGGTGATAACCTTGTGCACTGGACAGCTGAGCAGTGGACACAGTACCTGTGGTGTGGTCAGAGGGAGGATGTTTGACTGTTGCACTGTTGCCTAGCAGTGCTGAACAGAGCAGATGTCTCACTGGCTGCATTCACAGATTCACAGAATATTCTGAGTTGGAAGGGACCCACAAGGATCATCGAGTGCAACTATTCTCTTTCCAACAGAGACCCAGGAATGCAGCTCAGCATCACTCAGCGCTGCCTGCTGGGTGGAATGCTGTTTACCAGAAGCCCCAAGCCTTTGTCCAGCCTCTCCCCTGCTGTTAGGTTGTGCATCCAGGCTGGAGCACCAATGTCTTTTTAAGCCAGCAGACATATCTCTCAGTCCAGAAGTGCTGCTCTCAGGTGAGCTCCAGCTGGGAGCCTTCCTCAGCCAGCAGCACCCTCGAATCTCCATCTTCCCATGAAGCAGGGCTGCCCACCTGCAGGTGCCTCCAAGGCTGCTAAGGAATGCTCCTTGGGAACTCGACAGCTCCTCAGGAGCAATGCACTGTCATAGCTCTGCAGAGTGCCCTGGGACCTTGGTCACAGACTTTGGCTCCAGAGTCCCGTGTTGTTCAGCATTCCGAGCCACAAACATTCCTTGAGCTCAGCTTTCCTTCCACTGAGGGAGGAGAGGAGCTGTGGGTTCTTTCAGCCCCAAGTTCAAACTTCCCTGCATCACAAGGAACTTCATAGACACATTCCCTGTCTGCAGCAGGGAGTGATGGGACTGACTGACCCACATCACTCACATGCTCAGGGAGTCCACTGCCCTCTCCACACTCCGGTTGTGGTGGTTTCTTCTCTTTCCCAGCACAGAGCAACCACCCACCCATGAACAGGGGCAAACTGTGAGCGAGAGTTGAGCATGATCAGGGCTTTGCTGGCCCTGTTGGCTAATTGTAGCCTTACAGCCACATTCCATGCAGTCGCTGGAACAAGCCATTGAAAGGAATATTGCCTAAGACACTTACTTTCCCCAAGTCTGCCACCCTGCAGAGTGGGCAGAGCAATCCCCCCACACCTGTGTGCAGGTAGACATGAGGCAGCACAGTCTGGCTCCAGGGTTTATTGCAGCTGATTCCTCCCACCATGGATAGCAGAGCTGTGGGGTGTGCGGGGCTCAGGGAGGGAGCAGGGCCTGGGCAAAGCAGGGTTCACCGACTGCAGGGGAAGGGAGCTGGCACCATGTCCCCTCCCAGGATGGGAGCAGGTGCACCCACCCCAAACCAGTGCCTGTGTCCCAGTGCCAGCCAGCATCATGGCACTGGACAAAGCTGCCTGTGTGCCCAGCGCTCCGGGCGATGGCTCCTGAGCCCCAGAGCTGCTGTGTTTTGGCTGGTGAGGGAACAGGAACTGTGGGCAGAGCAGGATGTGCACTGGGACTGGCATGGGATGGGGCACTGAGCTGGGGATGGTGGCACCCCCACACTCCCGGGGGGCTGGGCGTGGTCAACACACATCTGTGGGTTTGACCAGGATGAGGGAAGATGCACAGTCACCTTTATCACAGAATCCGGGCCAAACAATGTAGTTTTTGGCATTGAGCAGGACGTTCTGGCACCTGTTGTACCACCACCCCCCATAGCTCTTGGCGCAGTTCCCGCTGTACTGGTCCTGGTCCTTGTCGACTGTGCTGAACTTCATGTTGTCATGAATGCCCCCCTTCTTGGGGTGGTAGAGGGTCAGGTAGTCATCCCCATCTCCAGAATGCCGGCCCAGCCTCAGCGGGTAGCCGCTGGCCTCGCTCTCCACTCGGAAGATGTCGTACTCGGCGTAGTGGGTGACGTTGGCTTTGTCCCGCACCACGAAGCGCACCTTGTAGGTGCCCTGCTGCGTCAGCAGGTGCAGGTACTCGGTGCCCAGCCAGTAATCGCTGTGCACGTTCCCAAAGCCGTACTTGTAGGTGGTCCAGGATTGCTTCCATGTGAGCTCGGTGTCGTGCGAGTTCCTCTGGACCACGGTCCAGCCCTTGCCCTCGGTGTCCATGTCGCACCAGACCACGCGCGGCGGGGAGCGGGCCGGCTGGATCACGTACACGCCGCTGGCGCTGCCCTTGCGCAGGTGGCTGCAGTCCGGGGGGAACCCTGAGGCTGAGCAGCAAACACGGGGAGGGGGAGAGAGAAGGTCCGTGAGCCTATCAGGACAACAAGGAGCTTCTGAAGATCAGCGAGGACTCAGGATAAAAAGGAGTGGTTCTGTCTGCGGCTTTTCCACTGGCTCATCCTCAGGGAATCTGAAGGTGTCTGGGCCAGTGCCCTCTGTAAGAGCTCTGGAACCTATTTCTTATGATTTGCTGTTTCATTTGGAGTCTCTTGCCAAGGAAAGAAGGGAGAAAAAAATCTCCAGGATTGCCAATTATGTCCTCAAAGTATGTCTAGCCCATATACCCTTGATATACTGAGCTGCAGCTCTTGCAGGGACCAGAAGTATCCAAAATGCTACACTGAATGAGGATATGTAATGAAAATTTGTTTTCCCTGGGACTTGTTGCATTGGATAAGAAGGTTTAGTTCTGCCTTGGTCTTATAGGGGTCTCTTCCCCCATCTTGTTATCTTGTTATGTCTAGCCAAACTTATTTAGCCAATTGCTAGCCAAACTAATTTGCCATCTAATTTGTTTTTCTTGGTTTGTGTCTGGTGGGAGACAATTTGCTGTGGGTAATTCCAATTCAACCCATGAAACTCTGGGGTCTTGCAGGTACTGTAATCCTCCCTTTAAAGGGAGGAAGGGGATGTTTCTAATCCAACGAGAGCTAAACAAAAAGTCACATAGCTAGGATGGTCTCTCCTGGAACTGAGCCTCACAAATACGGCACAGCAATCCTTCCAGGCTGTGGTGTTTTGGCACAGCAATCCTTCCAGGCTGTGGTGTTCTGGCAAAAACCTGTTGGTTTCAGCATGGACCCACCAAGGGGGTGAAGGTGACGTGGCAGGAGCCAGGCTGTGAAAGCCGTGGCCCAGGGGCTGTGCGTGTGAGGAGTTCCTGTGCTGTGCATCCCTTGGGTGTTTGCTCACCTTCCCTGGCACAGAGCAGCCCTGAGTGTCCTGCTGTGCCCTCGGTGCCCCTCGGTGTCCCCCCGTACCCGGTACTCACCGCTCCGGGGGCTGGCAGTGGGCCTGGCTGGGCCGGCGCTGGCGCAGAGGAGAAGCATTGCCACCACGGTGGGCAGGAGGACAAGGTCCCGGTGGAGCCAGGGTGTCCCAGCCTGGAGCCCTGGGAGGAAAGTGCCCATCACCATGGCTCCTGCTGCTCTGCTCCCGAGCAGACAGGAGGAAATGTTCTGGCCCACACTGGGATAGAAACCCAAAGCCTGCGTGCTGACCAACAGCACCGCCTGCACCCTGCACTCACTCAGCTCCTGGGGAGATGCCACCATGCCTGGGGCAGGATCCCTGAGCAGCCACACATGCCACGTGCATTGGTCAAGCAGGGGAAGGACCAAGGTGAAGCTCAGGTCTCCAGATTAACCTCCCTCGACAGGATGTTGGAACACATGGCACAGGTAGCCTGGGGCAGGCACAGGCTGGCACCAAGAGTGTGTTGTTTGGTGCTTTGCTCTGGCAGCCCTCCTGCTCCCAGGGAAACTCACAGCTGCTGTCCTGCTCATCATTCTCTGTGCCTGTGCATACTCACCCCGTGAGGTCTCATTTGAGCCCAGCACCACACTGGAGTGAGGTGTACCTGGGCAGGAAACTCACCCATCACGACACACCCAGCACAGCCGCGCAGAGCAGGAACCCAGCGGAGCACCCTCCCATGCAGAGCTGCCCACGCTGGCTTTATAGGCACTGCACACACCCATGTGTGTTCACACTCATCATTTCTAGAGGCACAAGGAGGCACTTGCAGATTGTGGCTCGAGCAGTTTCCACATCCCATGACGGCACAGCTGAGGGGAGGGACACATGTGCTTCCAGCCAGAGTACAGAAAAACCCCCTCCATGCTGAGGAGTTTCAGTTATTGACTGTCCCTACATAAACACTACATGTGAATTGCACACTTGGAGCAAATCCAGAGAGCTGTGATCAAAGTGAAGTGGAGAGACCCAGCTTTTTAAGGATATAGGGAAACTATCAAAGGAGGAGAGGTCTGTGTGACCAGTCCCAAGCACAACCTTGGAAAGTTGAGGACAGGTCCTCAAGAGAGGTGCCCCCTCACTAACTCTCCACAGGTTTCAGGATCAGTCATGGGGCTGGAGCCAGTCCTGCAGCCAGAGCTGCAGTGTCCTCTGGCACCCCAGTCTGCACGCTTTGAGCCAGGGCTCCAGTTAGCAAACAGGGCTCTGTGGGTCCCTGTGCCACTCTCCTTCCCAATCCCTGTCTTTGGCCTGGTGAGTCCCTACAGATCCACCTTCAGTCCCAGAAATGTTGACCAGGAGTTTCTCTGTCTTCTGGATCAAAATGCTGTCTGGACAAATGCTTTGGGAGGGTTGTTCTTCCTGCCAGAGGGTCCAGGAAGCTCCATAACCTTTTCAAGTCAAATTTAAGAAGATAAAGATGTGGCTGTTCTATCTTCTTCTTCTGTGTTGGTTTCTGATCAGACTTTTTTTTCATGGCACAGCTTCACACCTGCTCTTCACAGCAATCCAGGGTCAAACTGAGGTTCCCACCACACTTTCCACACTGTGGGAACCAAGCAGTGCCACTAGCAGGCCTTGATGGACTGTGGCATCCAGACCTCTCCAAGATAATGGATCCCTGGTAAGGGATTCCTGGATTGACAAAACAAGAGAAAATAGCCTCAAGTTGCACCGGGGGAGTTTTAGATTAGATATTAGGAAAAGGTTGTCAATCACTGGAACAGGCTGCCCAGGGTAGTGGTAGAGTCACCATCCATAGAAACATTCAAAAAACATGTGGATGTGACACTTGAGGATGTGGTTGTTGGTGAACACAGTGATGCTGGGCTGACAACTGGACTAACTGATCATAGAGGTCTTTTCCAACCAACTTAATGAATCCATGATTCTATGGTCATGTTCCATCTGAGCCCTTCAATGTCACCTCTGCTAGCTTGGTGAGAGGTTGGGAGCCAAGGGTGAGCTGAGGAGGAGATGAGCTGAGCTGAGCTGAGCAGGAGCTGTCTGTCCTGCCAGGCCCAAGCACAGTGGAAAGGGCTGAGTGTGGGCTCCATGTGAGGCAAACAGCTGGATCCAGGATCCTTGATGAAAGGACACAGGGCAGAGGGCAGGGCTGGAAATATGCTACAGCAGAGATATGAGCAATCCATCCAGGAAATAAACCATCCACAGAGCAAGTCTGAGATCCATCCAGAGGAAGTGGACAGAGAGAGGACTGGAGTCCCCCTTTGTGCTGCCAGTGTGGCTCAGATGAGGACTGGAGCTCTAGGGCTGAGTTTAAACTGACCCCAGGGGCTGTGTTTAAACTGGGCCCAGGGGAAGGTCCTGGCTGGGACAGGCCACCAGCCTCAAAGGCCACAACAGCTGTGAACCCTGGAAGGGCAGATCCCCCCAGCTGGGCTGGCTGTGTGAGGCTCAGTGCCAAGATGTGAGGGCTGGGGAGGGGGTCTGCAGAGAACTGGAGACACAGGGTATCCAAGATCAGGAGGATCTCTGGGTGCCTCTGGTTTGGCCTCAGTGCCAAAACAGTGAAACTTGAATGGGTGTTTAGGGTCACATCTGGGGCAGGTGTGAATGTCAGGGAATAACTTCCCTTACCTTTTTGTTTGTTTTTTTTACCTTTTTTTTTTTTTTTTTTTTTTTTTGTCTTTGAACACACTCAGGCTAATTTTTTTTTATCTAATTTCCCTTCCTTCCTCTTGTGTCTGTTTGTTCTCATGATTCCCTGTGCACCTCTAAGGAGGGTCATAGAATCACAGGGTGGTGGAACAATTTAGGTTGGGAGGCACTTCTGGAGGCCATCTGGTCTAAATCATGCTGAAGCAAGTCCTTGTCCAGCCAAGTCTTGAACACCTCTAAGAAGAGAAATCCCACAGCCTCTCTCTGGGCACCTGTCCCAGTATTTGATCAAGCTCATGTTGAAGCAAAGATCTGTTTCTAACTTGAATTTCCATGTTCCAACTCAGATCCATTGCTTCTCATCCCACCATCACGGACCTTCAAAAATGTGGCTCCATGTTCTTTGTGTGCTCCCATAAGATGGTTCCTGTCAGCAATGGAACCCCTTCTGTGCCTGCTCTTCTCCAGGAGGAGCAAGCCCAGTCGTCTCCAATTCTCCTGAGCTCCAGGGCTCCAACCAGCCTGGTGGCCTCCAGTGGCCTCCAAACTTGCTCCAGTCTGTTTCTTGCAGGACACAGTGCTCTGAGGAGCCTGACTGCCCCTGCTCCCCACCCTTCCACGAGGTAGCACGAGATCCCATCTCAGCCCTCTCTTCTCCAGGCTGGACAAGCCCAGCAGATCTTTCTCATCATCTCCACATGTGCTGTGCTCTCCTGCCCCCACTGTCCTGGTGCTCTTGGCTGGATCCTTCTGGAGCTGAAGCTGCTGCTCTGCACAGGGACCCCCACACAGCAGCTGCTGTCTCACCTGTGGAGGTGAATCATTCCTCCCTCACCCTCCTGGCTGCATTTTTCCAGATGCAGCCTGGAATGCAGCAACAAACAGAACTGTGGCTGTTCCAGAACCAAACATTGATCAAGGCCAGGTTGGACAGGCCTTGGCATGGTCTAGTGGGAGGTGTCCCTGCCCATGGCAGGGGGATGGAACGAGATGGTCTTTGAAGAAAGATCCAACACAAACCTTTCCAGGATTCTGTGTTTCTATGAAATACACTGAACAGGAGCTGAGGCCCAGGGTAGAGCTGGATGTTTGGAGAAATCCTCTCTGTGACCTTTCTCCTGCCTGATTTGCTCATCCTGATCTTCACATGGGCCACAGCCTCCTGTAAAAGCTGTCTGGGAGGTGCTGGAGAAGCCCTGCTGAGGATTCATTGTCTGAGGACTGATCACTGCCTGTCCTTGCACAGGCACAGGAGTGCCCATGACCAGGTGACCACACTGCAAGGACACAGCCTGTGACAGAAAGCCCTGCCTGTCCAGCCCAGGGTGGCTGCGGGGCTGCAGGAGCCCTCAAAACTGAGAGCACTGCAGGCATCCATCCCAGAGAAAAGGGAGGTCTGGCATTTTCTGCAGACATCCATGGTGCCCCTAGGGGGGCTCGAAGTGAGACCATTTTACATCAGTGGCACTTCGTGATGCCCAGAACTCCCTTGAGATTGCTGCAAGGGCCACCATGGTGCTGGGGGGCACAGTGAGTGTTGCACAAGGGGCAGCGTGGCAGTGGCAGGGCAGGGGTGTCAGGAGGCACTGGAGTGGAACTTTCTGAAGTCCAGGGCTCAGTTTCCCAGGAACACTGGAGTACCTCTTCCCTGAAGGGTCTGTGGGGTTCCCAGGGGCTGTTGAGCTCAATGTCAACTCTGAAGAGAGTGATTTACTCCTGATGTTTGATTTCCATCCAGGAGGTGAAAGTCACCTGGGTGTTTACCTACCAGTTGAGCTCTGTGGAGATGCCCCAAGAACGTCATTCCCTGGGGAAACACTGCACACTGAATTATGGTTATTTTAAGGCATTTGCTTATTGGCACCAAATTATTTGCTTTGCCTCTGGAGAAAGCTCTTGACCTGAGTGACTTCATTGTCTGAGGACTGATCACTTGATGGTGGAGAGCAAATAAGCCCTAAGCCACTGGTCCTGCTGCCAACCAGAGGACAAGTGCTGAGGTTTGGGTCTCATGCCTCCACCCCCTCACCTGCTCAACCCTATAACTTTCAGGCTGGACACCCCTCCAGCCAGGCCAAAACCACCCAGCTTTGTGCTCCACAGGGTCCCCACAGAGACGGCATGGGTGAGTGTAGGGTGGGATGGAGGGGATGGGATGGGATGGGATGGCACTCTGTGTGTGGCTGCAGCTCACAGGGTATCCCAGCACTTTGCTGCAGGGTCTGTCCTCCCACACCCTGGGTATCCTGGTGCTGAGTCCTTGTCTGTGCTGCTCTGCCCTGGGCTGGGAGGGGGGCAGGAGCCTGCGTGCTCTGCTATGTCCAGGTTGTACCAGTGCAGCCCTGGAGTGCCACACAGACCATTTCACAAGTTTTGTATTTACCATTCTTTGCAATTTTCAGTTCTCCAAAGAAAGTGTTAAATACTCTAGAGTAGAAAAGGGATGTTTTAGATTTTCCTGCTGAATGTGTGATATTGAACAGGTATCCAGATCTGGAGGTCAGGTGCTCGATGGCACATTGCTGTCCCCAACAGAGCACCCACAAAGGGCTGATCCTCCTTTGCATCTCCTTCCTATGCAGACTTTTCATGACCAGCCCCAGGGGAAGGGCTGGCAGTGGGGGAGCATTTCTTCCCTGGGGGCCTCAAGGAAAAATATCTCTAAACATGTCCCTAAACACGAGTATATCAACACACCAAATGTTATGTAGGAACTGAGAAATTCATCAGTTGGACTGAAGTGTGTTTAAAAGACTTGCTGTAAAACTGTAACCAGCACGATAGATTGGGATATCTCTGAGCATTCCCAGAAAGGGTGTTTGTCTCTAGGGTGGCTGCAATTCCACCCCGTGGTTCCAGGCTGGCATCCATCATCATTTTCCTTCTCAGGCATCCCAGAGAATGGTGCCAAACCCAAGTACCCCTGGGAAGTGCAATAGGTGTTGGCTCTGCTTGGTTTTGAACAGTGAGGGTTTCACACCAGTAATCTGCCTGGTGAGCTGTGTGTGTCTTATCAGGAACAGAATTCCCCACGGGCAGGCAGCTCCACAGTGTCACACTCTTTAGGAATCAAAACAAACTTTCGTATTTTATTTAATTTGAATACTGCAAAAAGTGTGCTGGTTTTTCCTAGTGCTCTGAACCAGAGCACACCAGACCAGCTGTCCACATATGGAAATCTTGAAGCAGCCACATAACCAACATAACCACAGAAAGGGCATCATTTACCCCAGACCCACTCTAACTCCTGGAGGGCTGTGCTGCCTTTCTTTGTCCTGCTGCTGGCACACACGCAGCCCTGCCTGGGGCTGTTCCACCCAGACCCCAGGGTCTTACTGCCCACAGCCCCAGGGCAGTCCCAGCCGGCTGAACGTGAGCCAGCAGTGTGCCCTGGTGGCCAAGAAGGCCAATGGCTCCTGGCCTGGATCAGGAATGGTGTGGCCAGCAGGAGCAGGGAGCTCATTCTTCCCCTGCCCTCGGCACTGCTGAGGGCACACCTCGAGTGCTGTGCCCAGCTCTGGCCCCTCAGTTTGGGAAGGACGTTGAGACGCTCGAGCGCGTCCAGAGGAGGCAACGAGGCTGGAGAGGGGCTGGGAACACAAACCCTGTGAGGAACCACTGAGGGAGCTGGGGGTGCTCAGCCTGGAGAAAAGGAGACTCAGGGGTGACCTTATCACTCTCTACAGCTCCTGAAAGGTGGCTGTGCTCAGGTGGGGTTGGACTCTTTCTCCAGGCAGCACTGACAGAACCAGAGCACACAGACTCAGCGCTGTGTCAAGGGAAATATAGGTTGGGTATTAGGAAAACATTTTTTACAGGAAGAGTGATAAAGTTCTGGAGTGGCTGCCTGGGGAGGTGGTGCAGTCCCCATCCCTGGGTGTGTTTAACAAAGCCTGGATGTGGCACTGGCTGCCAGGGTTGAGTTGAGGTGTTGGGGCTGGGTTGGACTCTGTGATCTTGAAGGTCTCTGCCAACCCAGTGATTCTGTGAATTCTGTGAATGTGCCATGGGAGCATGATGGGAGCTGGGAAGAAAGGGGATTCCTCCCTCTGTGTTCACCCTGCTTGTTATGTCTAGTCCCGAGTCTTGAGTTTTATAGGGATTTCTGATTGTGGACACTTTGGGTTTGGACAAGGTTTTGGCACTTCTTTGGTCTCAAATACTACTACAGCAGGTGCCACCACTAATGACTCCTGCTAGTGTGTACAGGACAGTTCATCTAAATGAACTCGTCTACCTGGGGCTCATGGCTCTGAGGGAGCTCTACACAGAGTTTTATTTTCCTGTTTTACTCTGAATGGGATTTGTGGCTCTCCAATAGAAGAGTTCTGATCTCTTTCTTCCAATCTCTTCCCATTTCAGCTACCCAGTGCCTTTGTCTCCTGCTTTTGACCTGCCTGCTGGCCCTGGCAGCATCTTTTCCTGATGTTGACATAAGAAACTTGTACCTCCTCAATGGCACGATGGATGACATTATGAATGCTCCCCCCGAGTCCTCCCAGCTCGGTAAGTATGGCCCTGCAACAGGGAGAGGCTAGCAAGGTCCTGATCAGTCAGATCCTACACAGCCTACACCCTCACCAGCCTGCCCTCAGCTCTGTCACACCAAGGAAGGACTAAATACTGATCTGAGAGTGTCTGACTGGAACAAGAGTCACTTTAGGGTCCCCCTCTGCTTGCTGCCTGTCTCATCTCCTGCATGGCATGAAGTTCTTCTGTCCAGAAGGGACAGAACAATAGCCCAAAGCTCAGAGCCCACAGGATCCCAGGAGAAAAGACAAATTGGCAGCAAGACCAAGCCCAGAGTCTTGTGGGCCATGTGCTCCTACTTGCAGAAGGGTTAAAGATGCTCCCTGTGTGTTTTGAGGACAGGGAGAACAGTTCCCATCTCTGGAAGTCATCAGTGGAGAACTGAATTCAAGGGAGACCTCAATACAAAGAGGAAATAAATGAAGTTAATACAAAGAGTTTAAGCAGTGGCACTGGCACAGGGCAATCAGCCTGGTGATGGCACAGAGTAACCTACAGGTACCAGGAGCAGTGAGGAGGCCTGAAGAAATGCTCAGGGAAAAAACAGGGGCTGTGGGTGGGATGTGGCACCAGAGAAAGAGCTGGCTCCCTTCCAAGGGAAGAGGAAGTGTGCTTGGCAGAGGAGCTCGAGGTCCAAGTGTTTGGTGCTGGTTTCAGATCACCTGTCAGGAAACTGCCAGCACAGGGAGCACTGTGACTGAGCCAAGAGTTCAGCAAGAACTGCAAGTCTGAGTAGAGAGAGAATGTGAGCTCTGGGCTCCACAATGCTCTCAGGAACATGGTGTGATTTTGGGGTTGTCTTGTGCAGGGAGTTGGACTAGATGACCCTTGTGGTTTCCTTCCAACCCGGGATATTCTATGGTTTTGTGATCTCTCACCTACAGCACTGGTAGTGTAGTGTGCTCTGAAAACATCAGCAGCATGAATGCAAACCAGAAGAGACAGGCCAGTGCTCCAAAGTCTGACTTGGAGAGGAGAGCTTCCAAAGGGATGGGATATGAGGCAGAAAGGAGCAGAGGCAGGCTGCCTTGCAACACAAACAGGAGTGAACAGCTCCATGTGCCTGTAGCAGAAGTAAATGCCATGGTAGGAAAGTCCTCCAGACCATGCCACATGAGTGTTTCCCACTCCACACAGGCTCAGGTTGTAAAGAAAGTCAAAGGGAGTCAAAAAGAGAGTCAGTATCAAAACTGAGAAGGTCAGAAGTCTGGCAGGGAGAATGTGTCAGGAATGGGCTTATGCAGAGTGCAAGAGGCTCGAGTTAAACACTTCACAAGGGGGAGGTGAGACGGTGCCAGGTGAGGCTGAAAGCAGGGAGCAGGTATTTGAGGATGCCACAGCAGCAGCTGCAGGGTTAATTGTCTTTTAGGGAGGGGACAGGAATGGCTTTTGTGATTCCAAAAACCTGTGATGATCCTTCTGTTTTACAGCCATCAGTGGATACAGAGATGTCCTTGCAAAAGAATTGCACTAACTCATTCTAAACCATCCTCTCTTCCAGCAACATCCTTCAAATTCCCTTTTGAGCAGACACCTCTCCCAACTCCTGGCACCTGAGCCAGTTTTTCTGTGTCTGCTCTTAAATTTCTTCCCCCACTCTTTAATCCCTCTTCCTCCCAAGTCCCTAACTGCTGCTGCATTCTAACAATCATCTTCCCAGTGTTGCCACCACCATTAGGGGTTTTCCCCTACACAGTATGCCCAAATCCTTTCCACCAGAAAAGCATCTAACTCACTCTAACACCATGTAAATTCCCCCAAATTACCAACTTGCTGACATCTGAAATTGGTGAATCCCTCTGGAATTAAGAACAGGTAAACTGGAATATCATCCAGAGAAGATTGAGCTCTCCTAGCAGGCTTTTGCCATGCCTACTCCCACACTCACTGCTGTCTCCTGTGTTAATTTAGGTGATGGTGATGGACACGTCCGACAGGCCAGGGACATCGCCCACCACCCACCAGTGAGCCATGGTGAGTCTGCATCTGCTGGGGGTTCCACCACCACTGGGCTCACCAAGAGCTCTCAGACAACTCTCCCATGTCCTACACGTGCCCTGGCTCCTGCCAGGAATATGTTGATTTTCTGATGGGCTGCAGAGGTACCACAGCTACAACTTCAGGGGACTCTGCTACCAGCTGTGTCCTGGGCTCAGTACTTGATGAGGTGCTTTTGCATGGGGAATTTTCCAGATAAAGGTCCAAACTGGAAAGTGATGCTTCATTACTGGGAAGTGGTGATTAGTCATTTTCCTATTTTCACTACACAGTGGATGAGAAGACTGGATGTGACAGAATTACTGAACTGGCTGGGTCAACATTAACCCATGAGGCCAAAGATAGGTCCTGCATGGGGGGGGACAGCTGGTGACAGAGATACTGGGAGTGGAGCAAATTCCTTCCCAGCAGTGTGTAGGTACATTCAGCTGTTTGTTGTATGAGGTGCAGACATTTTGGAGCATGGAAATCCATAATCAAATCCAACAAGCCAGGAAGTCTCCAAAGAGCTACTTGGGTAAGGCCAGAGAACAACAATGGCTTTGCCCTGTGGAGGTCCCAAGAGCTGATTTAATTGTTAGAGACATGGATGTCATGGTCACCCTCTCTCTGGGGAAAGCACTAAACCTCTGTGCTGTGGCTTTGACCTGTGGAGGTCCCAAGGGCTGATTTATTTGTTAGAGATATGGGGAAAGCACTAAACCTCTGTGCTGTACCAGCAAGTGACTTTGTCCCCCAGATTTGCATTTGTCTGTGGTGATACCTCATCTGCATGACACAGGCAAATCACTGAGACTCAGCCCAGCCTGGGTGGGGATCCTTGGTTGACAGTGATCCTGGCTTGGTCTCACCAGACGTTTTCACAGCGGGTTCCCATCAGTCTTAGGAAGACTGTCTTCCTGTCTTAGGAAGATGGGAAGCTCAGCTCTTGTGGTATTCACATACTCTTTGAACAGAGAGAGACATAATTCTGTTTCCCAGGATTTTTCCTGGGGAAGGCAGTGAGAAAGCTCAGAGAGAGAAGGGAATAAAAACAATTCTTTTCCCAACTTGCCGCTCCTGTTGTTTGGCACATGTGGGATGAGTTATAGAGATTGTTTACCAAAAGGGATTTGTTTGTTTTCACAGCGTGTTCCCATCAGTTTGAATCCTGTCTTAGGAAGATGTGAAGCTCAGCTCTTGTGGTATTCACATACTCTTTGAACAGAGAGAGACATAATTCTGTTTCCCAGGAGTTTTCCTGGGGAAGGCAGTGAGAAAGCTCAGAGAGAGAAGGGAATAAAAACAATTCTTTTCCCAACTTGCCGCTCCTGTTGTTTGGCACATGTGGGATGTGTTATGGAGATTGTTTACCAAAAGGGATTTGTTAATTGGACTTTGCTGATGGTTGTTTGGACTGATTGACCAATTGGATCAAAGCTGTGTCATGACTATTGGAAAGGGTCACAGGTTTTTCTTTAGTATAGTATAGTGTGGTATAGAGTATAGTAATAATATAGTCTAATATAATATAGTTTAATAAAGCAATTGCTCTGCCTTCTGAATCACTGGAGTCAGAGCATGTTACTCCCACGTCGAGGGCTCCCTGATTCGATAAACTCTTACATTAATTATGGCAAGATTTTGATTTACTCCTGTGAGAACATGGCAGAAATACAGCCTAGGAATGCGTGTGTAAAAAGATTCAGACCCTAAAGAAACACCCCACTTTTAGGGGGATTTAATTACCAACTCTTGTTTCCAGCCTCAGGGTGGCCCAAGGACTGCAGTGAGATCCCCCGTGGCAGCCACAGCGGCGTGTACATCATCCAGCCCAAAGGGCTCCACCACCTCGTGGTGTACTGCGAGATGAACGTGACCCACGGCGGCTGGACCGTCATCCAGAGGAACCAGAGGGACACCCCTGTCACCTGGGCTGAGTCCTGGAGCACCTACAAGTTTGGCTTCGGGAACGTGCGCACCGAGTACTGGCTGGGCACCGAGTACATCCACCAGATTGCCAAGCAGAAGGTCTACCAGGTCAGGTTTGTCATCCAGGACTCCGCAGACAACCTCAGCTTCGCTGACTACAACCTGTTCAGCGTGGAGGACGAGTCCCACGGCTACCGGCTCCGGCTGGGCTCCTACAATGGCACAGCCGGGGATGCCATGACCTCAGACAATCCCAACAACATGCACGACAACATGAAATTCTCCACAAAGGATCAGGATCAGGACACTTACAGTAAGAACTGTGCCTACAGCTATGAGGGCGGGTGGTGGTACTCATCGTGTTACTCCGTGCGGCTGAATTACAAGGGGGGCCTGACATGGGGCGACCTGTGCAAGGGGAACTGCAAATCCTCTCTTATCCTCATCAAACCAGCTTCATATTGTTAGTGCTTCTTCCTCCTCCTGTCCACAGTGGACACTCTGCAAAGGCTCTGCACGGCCAAAGAGTGTGAGCCTCCCTGGAGCAGAGCGAGGAGCACAAGGGTAGCAGGGCTTTAATGAAATGCCACTTTACAGTCCCCCTCTCCAATTGCAGACTCCCCTCTGCTCAGCTCCATTCCCTGTGCTTGCCAATGATTCCTTGTTACTATGTTCATAATCAAGAATTTAAAAAACACTGATGAAATTTGTGGATTCCACATGAACCTTCCCTGCAGGAGGAAAACACGCAGCCCTGGAGTTACATCAGTTTCCTTGCTGTCTCCAGAACTCACAGAAAGCAATGCCCCAAATTTCCATATACTCTGAGCCTCTCTGCAGTGTTTGATAAGGCATCCAATAAACATGCTTGCTTGAGCTCATTCTTCAGTAATGACATCTGTTCTGTACCTCTGATCTTCTCCCCTGAGACCCAAGAAATCCCATGTCAGGACTGGAATCTTGAGGCTTATCATCATGGAATCACATCCTGGTTTGGGTTAGAAGGGACCTTAAAACCCATCTCATTCCAAACCCCCTGCCATGGGTAGCGACACCTTCCACTAAACCAGGTTACTCAGCCTGGACAGAGAAAGCTTTGAATATTTCTCATGGATGTAAGAAAATTAAACCCAGTTACACTGTGACAAAGGCCCTGTGATCTGCCAGCATGGGGAGGGGATCCCAGAGCAGCTCCAGGATGGATTTGTGTTGGCTGGAAGAGCAGCTCTCCTGTGCCAGGGTCAGAAGCTGGTAGAGGAAGGAACATGGCTGTTAGAGGGGTCCCAGAATTTTTTCTTCTAAGTTTCCGAATCCCTGCAAACATTTCGTGACCCTGTTGCAGCAGTTCCTGATCCCAGTGGGGCAGCCTTCCTCAGGGGACAAAGGGGCCAGGGTGACAGGGTGTCCCAGTGACAGGGTGCCCCAGGGACAGTGTGTCCTGGTGACAGGGTGTCCCGGTGACAGGGTACCCCAGGGACAGGGTGCCCTAGGGACAATGTGTCCTGGTGACAGGGTGTCCCAGTGACAGTGTGTCCTGGTGACAGGGTGTCCAGTGACAGGGTACCCCAGTGACAGGGTGTCCTGCTGACAGGGTGTCCCGGTGACAGGGTACCCCAGGGACAGGGTGCCCTAGGGACAGTGTGTCCCAGAGACAAGGGTATCCCGGTGACAGGGCTCCCCAGGGAGAGGGTGTCCCACAGCTCCCACCTCTCCTGTACCAGGGGCTGACAGAGCACCAGGCTGTCCCAGGGCGGCGCGGGGCAGTGAGGAGTGAAACCGCGGTGGCGGCAGGAGGGACTCGGTGTGCGGGACACCCCCGGAGGGCTGCGGGCTGCACAGCGGGGAACAGGGTGTGCACAGAGCGGGGGGCAGGATCCGTACAGCGGGGTGCAGGGTGCCCACAGCGAGTACAGAGTGCCCACAGCCGGGAGCAGGGTGCCCACAGAGGGTGCAGATTTTGCACAGCCGGGAGCAGGGTGCTCACAGCGGGTGCAGGGTGCGCGGAGCAAGAGCAGCGCCCGCGTCTCCGGCCGGGGGCGGCGCGGTGCGGTGCAGGAGAGGTGCGGGAGCGGTGTGCTGCGGTGCGGGAGCGCTGCGGGAGCGGTGCGGTGGGGGAGCGGCGCTGTGCGGGAGCGGTGCGGGAGCAGTGTGCTGCGGTGCGGGAGCGGCGCGGTGCGGGAGCGGTGCGCTGCGGTGCGGAACGGGAGCGCCCCGCGCTCCGCTGCGGCTCCTTTAAGACCGGCGGAGGCGGCGGGCGCGCGGCGGCGCGCGCGGCTCCCGGCGGCGGGGGCGGGGGTCCCGGTCCCGGTCCCGATCCCGATCCCGATCCCGGAGCCGGCCCATGTCCCGGCCCGCGGCGCCGCCCGGCTCCCCGCGCCGCCTCGGCGCGCTCAGCACGGCGCAGCTCCGGGCTCTGCTGCAGGACGAGCCGCGGCTGCAGCGCGCCGCCCGCCTCAGCAGGAAGGTACGGCCGGGGCCGGGGGGCCGGGGGCCGCTGTCCCGCCGCCGGCGGGGTCGAGCCGTGCGCCACTCGCTCCTCGGGGCTGTCCCGGTGCGCAGGGCGGAGCCGCCCGCGGCCCGGGAGCTGGCACTGCGGGGCCGGTCCCTCCCGCCGGCTCCGGCTCCGCGCCCGCTGCCCTCATCTTGACGCCCGCAGTCCCGGGGGCTCTGCAGGAGCCGCAGAGCCCACCGGCGGGGCGGGGACCTCCGCCCGGGCATCCCGACCGCGGCTGCGCGGGGCTCCCGGTGCCGAAGCCTCGGGCCACCGAACCCACGGCCACCGAACCCCGTCCGCTGTCCCCGCATCCCGAGATCTGCTGAGGCCCCGGCCCCTCGCCCGCCCTCCAGCCTGGTCTCGTTTTCCGCAGCCGGGATGAGCCCCGCGCTCTCCCGGCTCCGCTGCGGAACGGGCGCAGGTTGTTGTGGAATCGCTCTCGGCCCGATTCCAGCCTCTTCCCTGGGTGGCCCCGAGTGCAGGCGTGCTGCGGTGCGGGAGCGGCGCGGTGCGGGAGCGGTGCGCTGCGGTGCGGAACGGGAGCGCCCCGCGCTCCGCTGCGGCTCCTTTAAGACCGGCGGAGGCGGCGGGCGCGAGGCGGCGCGCGCGGCTCCCGGCGGCGGGGGCGGGGGTCCCGGTCCCGGTCCCGATCCCGATCCCGATCCCGGAGCCGGCCCATGTCCCGGCCCGCGGCGCCGCCCGGCTCCCCGCGCCGCCTCGGCGCGCTCAGCACGGCGCAGCTCCGGGCTCTGCTGCAGGACGAGCCGCGGCTGCAGCGCGCCGCCCGCCTCAGCAGGAAGGTACGGCCGGGGCCGGGGGGCCGGGGGCCGCTGCCCCGCCGCCGGCGGGGTCGAGCCGTGCGCCACTCGCTCCTCGGGGCTGTCCCGGTGCGCAGGGCGGAGCCGCCCGCGGCCCGGGAGCTGGCACTGCGGGGCCGGTCCCTCCCGCCGGCTCCGGCTCCGCGCCCGCTGCCCTCATCTTGACGCCCGCAGTCCCGGGGGCTCTGCAGGAGCCGCAGAGCCCACCGGCGGGGCGGGGACCTCCGCCCGGGCATCCCGACCGCGGCTGCGCGGGGCTCCCGGTGCCGAAGCCTCGGGCCACCGAACCCACGGCCACCGAACCCCGTCCGCTGTCCCCGCATCCCGAGATCTGCTGAGGCCCCGGCCCCTCGCCCGCCCTCCAGCCTGGTCTCGTTTTCCGCAGCCGGGATGAGCCCCGCGCTCTCCCGGCTCCGCTGCGGAACGGGCGCAGGTTGTTGTGGAATCGCTCTCGGCCCGATTCCAGCCTCTTCCCTGGGTGGCCCCGAGTGCGGGGTGTGCGCAGCGAGGGGAGGGTGCGTGTCCCTTCCGTGACATCCGTGTCCTCCGCCGAGCGCTGTCCCTGCAGAGGGGCCGGGCAGCCGGCGCTGAGATTGCCGCGGTCGGGTTTAGCCAGCCTGCGCAGCCCGGCTCCAGCCGCTGCATTCCCCCGGGATGCACCGCCTCTCCA
This sequence comes from Pyrgilauda ruficollis, assembly GCF_017590135.1. Lineage (NCBI taxonomy): Eukaryota > Metazoa > Chordata > Aves > Passeriformes > Passeridae > Pyrgilauda > Pyrgilauda ruficollis. Next base: position 3,144,078 of record NW_024528710.1, on the reverse strand, counting down.
GGCAAAGCAGAGGGATGGAGATGGTGCAGAAAAAGAGGGTTCACCCCCGGATGGACAGTGCCTCCCTCCCAGCAAGGTGCTGGATCTGACTGGTTCTGCCCATTTCTCTCATTGCTGACACACACGGCCCCGATCCCATTCCCACAGTTCCAGAGTCTACAGCTGGAGCGGGAAATGTGTTTGGCTTCAAACTGCACCCAGGCCAAGGTGAATCTGTCCCTGCGCCCACGGCTGGAGGACGGGAAGGCTTCCCTGGCCATCAAGTACCAGGAGCTGCAGGAGATCCGAGAGGCATGTTGGGACAAGCAGCAGCGCCTGGGTGAGTGGGGCGCAGCCTCTGGGCTGAGGCAGATCCAGAGCAACCCCTGTTAATATGAGGGTCCAGGTGGGCTCAGCATTCTTGACCCTACCCCATGATCAGGAGTGGTGGGGGATGATGCTCCCTGTGACACAGCAAATCCTTAGCTGGGGCCAGCCATGGAATCACAGAATCATTTGGGTTGGAAGGCACCTTAAAGATCATCTCATTCCATCCTCTGCTGTGGGCAGGGACACCTTCCCTAGACCAGGTTGCTTCAAGCCCAGTCCAACCTGGCCCTGAACAATTACAAGGATGAGGCATCCACAGTTCCTCTGGGCAGCCAGGGTGGGATGGAAGCCATGGTGTGCAGGTGGCTCCAGGGATGTGTTTGGCGGGGGGTTTCAGCGAAAGGAGCGGGGGAGCTGATGCTTGAGGATGGGAAATTCAGCAGCCCCAACAGCGGGGATGTCCAGGGGAAGGTTGGCAGCCCCGTCCCCTTCTGACACACAGAGGTTTACCTGGAGAAGTGGAGCCCACAGAGCGCCCTGGGCCAGCTCCAAGCCAAGCTTGATGCCTCCGAAGCAGAGTCAGAGGTGAGTTAGCTGAGACCCCTGTACTGTTGTCCCTTCCTTAGCAGGGCCACAGGGTGTTCTCCATGCCCTCCCATGTGCCAGGGCCTGCAGAAGAGCCCAGGGTCCAAGGGGTGCTCCTTCTAGTCCCACTGCCCATCCCACAGGCACAGATAAAGCAGTTCCTGGCCCAGGACCTGCCCCTCGAGTCCTTTCTGGAGTCCTTCTGCCAGAGCCGCACACGCTCCCACGTCTGCCGGACACAGCTGGAGAAGCTGCAGGAGCTGCTGCAGAAGGACCAGGTGCAGAAGGACCAGGTGGGCAGGGACCCCGTGGGCCCTGCGGGGTGCCCAGGTGCCCCAGCTAGCATGGCACCAGCCCGCCTTGCCCCCTTGCAGAATGGAGTAGCCCCCAAAGCCTTTGACCTGTCCTACGGCTTTGTGCCTGCCTTCCTCGTCCCCTCGGAGGCTGCTGTGCCCTTTCCCGTGCCGGCTGCACCTCCCAAGCACCATCTGCCAGCCCTGGGACAGCAGCCAGCATCTCCCTGCTCCGAAGTGCCCAGCCTGGGCTCCCCCCTGCGCCTCGTTGGACACATCCCCGTGCTCAGCCCCCAGCCCGGCCGCGGGCAGCAGCAGCACCGGGAGCAGGAGCCTCCGCACCGGTAGCGGGGCAGGCGGGCACGGCCCTGCTCCCGCACCCCCCGGGGGCTGGGCAGCAACACCGAGGGGTGGGAGTGCTGTAGGCACAGCTCCCAAGGGTCTGTGGGCAGGCACATGGGGTGCTCACAGAGGGATGGAGGTACGTGGTGGGGCAGGTGCCATGGGGGGGTCCTGCATTTGGGGAGCTGCTGGGGGGAGGTCTCTGCATCCACAGCAGGAGGAACGGGACAGGAAGTGGGGGTGGGTGGCTCATAGGGATGTCAGTGGGCTTAAGTGGGAGGGATAGCAGGGAAAAGGCACAGGAGCACTGGGTGTGCCACATGCTTCCTAAATAAAGCCTCTTTCCATGCTGTGTGTGCTCTTTCTGTGCTCTGCCCTTTGGCTCCGGCTATGGACAGCAGGATGAGACAGGCAGGGAGGAGAGGGTTACCAGGGAGCAGTTGCCAGGTTTGGAGGTGACTGGCAGCCAAGGAGAGCCCTCCAGGCTGAGGAGCCCTCAGACCTTTCCTTTGCACTTGGCTCAGGACATCACTTCCCTGGGGAAGTTGAGAGCTCCTGCAAGGGGTGCAGAGCCTGCCATGAGTGTGTGTTTCCCTCAAGAGAGGTGCCAAGGACCAGTCTGTCCCTGCACATGGGGAAGGTTTTTGGTGCCCAGCATGCCTCATGCCAGCAGCAAAGCCCTCACCCCATGGAGGGTTATACCCCGTGGCCAGCTGGGCTTGCTCACAGCTTGGCAGCCACTGGTCACATCAGCCTGTACTTGTGTTCACCTTTCTCATCCCCTCGGGGGCCATTGTGCCCTTTGTCATTCCTTACCCACCTCCCCCATTCCACCAGCCCTCACTGGAAAAAGTGGCAGGAGGCCGGAGCTCTCAGCCTGTTCCATCCCAGGCTCTTCTGTTCCTTTCCTTGGTGTCACACAATGGATGGTGAGTCCAAGGGGTGGTGTTCCCCATCCCCCAGGGGACAGCCTGGTTCCTCCAGCTGCAGCCTCCTGGGGTGCTTGTTTCCTGCTGTGGCATGTCCATTGTGCTGGTTTCAGCTTTTGGGTTGGTTTCAGACTCTTCTGGTGCTCTCAGAGCCTGTCTGGCAGTATCGTTCTTTTCCTCTTTCCCAGCTGCCTGCCCCACCTGCATCTTGCCACTGCTATGTAGACTGCTTGGAAATCATCCCAGGCAGCAGGGATGATTTCCAAGCAGTCTACAAACCAAAATACACCCCAAATGACAAAATACACCAAAATTACCCCAAAATACAGGTCATCAGCTTGCAGTGTCTGATCACCCTCCCCCACTGAGGTTACCTGCCCTTATGAAGGCCCTGGCTCAGGCTACAAACCACCCTAAAATACAGGTCATTAGCTTGCAGTGTCTGATCACCCTCCCCCACTGAGGCTACCTGCCCTTATGCCAAACTTTAGCCCCCATTTATGGCTAATATTCCAGTATTACCAGTTAAAACAGGTTTAAAACTAGGATCAATAGGGGACCAGCCACTGTGCCTTTATTGGCATGTGAGGAGGTGGTAGTCACTGGGTTATTTGGAGTTTCACAAAGCACCTGCTGCTTTCCTGAGTCCCACTTTGGGCTCAGCCTGGCAATGAAAGGCCTGTTTGCCAGCCAGGCTCTGTGCTCACCTGCCTGGGCTGAGCCCCATAGCCACAGACAGTGCTGGTGGGCTGTCACTGACCTGCCACAGGGGACCAGGCACAGCACTGAGGCATGAGATGGTGCACGAGCACCAAAGCCACCCAAAAACTAGCCAGACCCCCCAGTGCATCTCCCCAGGCAGTGCCTGCCCTGCACGGCTCCCCAGGGCTGGCAGCCCCAGGCTGGGTGGGTCTGCCACAGGACAAACTTCCCTGGCCCTGTGCAGCTCCTGAGTCACCCCAGTGGCCCCATGGATGGGGACTCAGGATGAGCAGCTGCCCCTGCAGCCTGGGCAAGGTGAGTGTGTCCTGTGAGAGCTGCAGCACTAGAAGCGACAGTGTGAGCACCAAGGTAAGCTGTGCTGCCATGGTCTGGCTGTCTGTCAGTCCATAGGAGCCCTGCAGCACCCCAGGAAGTTCAGGAAGCACTGGGCAGGCTCTGGCAACCCCACGGTCCTGCTGGGCTGGCCACCACCCTGCATCAGGGGGGAGAACCTTGGGATCCTTTGGGAAGCTGCCAAACCAGGTGAGCCCCTGCCCTGGGGAGGTTCCCGCCACCCTGCAGCTGGTCCTGTCCAGCTTGGGGCACGCACTGGCTGGCCCCAGAGGGTGGCTGGATACCCCAGCTGTGGTGATCCTGGCACCCTGTATCCCTGGGGATTGAGGGTTGTCTGCCTGCCCATTGGCACCGACAGCTCCAGGCCTCCACAGGCCAGCTGGGACTGGGGACACAGGGCAGGCAGGGACATTGGCTCACAGGCAGAGGCTGACAGCAGACAGGGTGACCCCCTCTGCCCCTCCTGCCTGCCCTGTGGCTCTCCTTGCCTGTCCCTGCCCTGCAGGATGGAGTCAAGGAGGGTAAAGGTGCTCCTGCTCACCCAGGGGAGGAGGAGGACGACGAGGAGAGGTTGCACTGGGTGTGCACCTGCATTCATTTCTGCCAGCTGGTGTGCAGCCAGAGCTGGGCAGGGAGCTGGGGGTGCCCCCCATGCCTGGCTCCAGGCTGGAAAAGGAGCAGCCCCCAACCCAGGAGAGTGGTAACAGCTGGGAGAAGAGGGGTGCCCCCCACTCCCCCGGGGAATCCCCTGAGCCACAACCCCCAGGCAATGGGGTGCCAAAGGGGTACAAACCTGGACTGGGACCAGCCAGGAAGGGGGTGCCAGTGTGCTCAGCTGGGGCCCCTGGAGCAGGCACGGGGCTGCTGAGGGAGGTGTGTTAACAATTAACTCTGTTAACCAAGGAGCAGCCTCAGGGGATGCTGCAGAAGGGAGGGGGAGCTGCCAACCGTAGCAGCCCTTCCCGGGAGGGCAGAGCCAGCAGCAGCAGGACCGGGGTGCAGAGCTCTGCCCACACAGGTGAGGGCTGGGGCTGTACCAGGGGCTGTCCCCTCAGCCCCATCCCTGCCAGGCCAGCCCTTTTGGGGGGTGGAGGCTGATGGCCACCCCTCACTGCTGCTCAGGACTCCCCAGCCTGCAGCTCCCTGTTCCTGCCCCTCATGTCCCCAGCCCAGCTGGCACAATCAAAGGTCTGCCAGCAGCCAGGTTTGACCCCTTCCTTTCCAAAGAGCAGGCCAGCTCCAGGAGGAGGCCCTGATGAAGCACTGAGACCCCACACTCCCAGGCTGCAGCACCCACCAGCTGAGGGGGGCAGCTCAGCACCCCAAACCTGCAGTTATGGGGAGGTCAGCCCATGAAAAGGGGCTGGGCTAGGGGTGCGGAGTGGGGTCTGCACTGAGCTTGGACGGCCTCAGCATTGGGGCCATCGGGCTCCATCCAGCTTGTTTAAGTTTCCCTGTGGAGCCTTAGAATTCCTTAGCTTGCCACAGCATCCAATTCCCAATGTTTAAGTTTCCCTGTGGAGCCTTAGAATTCCTTAGCTTGCCACAGCATCCAATTCCCAAGTGGCTTTTAAATACTCAGATTTTGGTGCTTCCCTTTGATGCCTGCTGTCAGTGATTTAAGGGTGGGAATGAGCAACACCAAAACAACCCCTGGGGTGAAGGTGCAGGGCAGAGCAGTGCAGGCCTGGATGGGTGGGCATGGGATGATGGCTGAGGCCCCACCAGCAACTCATCCTCAGACAACTGTCACACTTTTGGTGACACACAGCTGGCAAAAACTGGTGCAAAGGACAAGAGAGCAAAAGACAAGCATCTAACACGGTCACAATACATCACGTGCAGGCAAGTGAAATGGGGAGACAGGGTGTGAGGGGTAGGATGTGCTAGAATATCTGTAAAAATGGCCCCAGGGGGCTGGAGACTGAGGAGGAAGAAATCCCTGCTGTGAACACCACACTCCTCCCAGCAAAGACCTCATGGTGAAGTCCCCAGCTGAAACTGCCACCTCACCCTGCCCACGAGGGGCTGTGGACAGCTCAGCTGCTGCTGAGCTGTGCTGCAGGGACTGGACACATGGATACATCCCCAAAGCAGGAAAAGGAGCTGGGAGTAGAAGCTGTTCTCTGCTGCGACCCTGCTGATGGCTGCCTTGCCCCAGCTGCAGGAAGGGGGGCTCCTGCTCTCAGGAACAACCCTCTGTGTCAGTGTCCCCAGGGATGCATCCTGGTTCTTCAGATGTAAAGGCCACAGGGAGTTACTGAGCTTTATCCTCTGCTGATCTTCCAACCCTGTACAGCTCACAGCCCTGCCATCTCACACTCCTGGCACCCACACAGGCTGTGCTCCCCTGGCTAAAGGACAGCAGCAGGAAACCCAGCTCTCCTGGCACCTCTCCATCAAGGAAACAACTGGGGAACAGCAAGAATACCATGACACTGTTGACACAAGCAGAAAAAGGGGCAGAACAGTGCTGTGCTGGGAGCTGGGAGGCAGGCTGTGCATTTGGAGCAGCTCCAGCCACTTGCTGCCCAAGCTCCTGAAATCCTTCCCAGAGCAGAGGAGCAGTCAGGCCTGACGAGGGCAAAGGTGACACTGGAGAGTTCAGGGCACCCTCCCCTGTCCAGGCAGCAGCTCAGGGGATGTCACCAGGGCACAGCCACCCCTGGGTGTCAGGCAGCACTCAACAGGACCTCAGAGAGGCCACCCTGCCCTGCTGACTGCAGGGTGCCTGCCCACCCTTCCCAGCAAGGGAGACAGAGCTCCCCTCCCTCCTTCTTCACTGGCTGAAGTCAGGATGTGAAACCTGCCTGCCCCCCACCCCTGTTTTCCAGCAAGTGCAAGGAGTATTTACCACCCAGGCCCACCAAAAAGAAAGATGTGTCATTTTGTCACCAATTTATGGCTGGATGTCTTTAATCTTCAAGGTATATCATGGAGACTTGAGGAGGAAGAGGAAGAGCCAGCAGCAGGGACTGCCAAACCCGTTTGGGTGGGAGCCAGAGAAGAGCTCCCTAGTGCCACGGACACTGCTGGCTTTTCCAGCCTGGAAAGTAATGCCTCCTGCCAAATTCTGCCCAAAAACTACCTCTGATCTTCTCAGTGATTTGCTTTACAGAATGAAGATGACCATGACAGTGCATCAGCAGGTGCCAGAGCCACAGCTTCAGAGCTCCCCTCTGCAGCAGGGCACGCCAGGCTCCTGTGTGTGTCCCACTGTGACATCCCAGAGCTGTGATCCCGGCTGAAGGGACAGACTGGCACCCAGTGAGGATCCTGGAAAGCTCACTGCCCCTGGGCTGAGCTCAGTCCAAGCACGCAGCAGCCTCTAGTGAGCAGCTGGAGGTGGCACAAGCTTGTGAGAGCAGGCAGGGAGCAATCCTGCACAAGCAGCAGGCACAGTGTCCCTGCTGCACCACTGCCCAGCTCTGAGCAGGATCACAGAAATCCACAGTGCAAACACAGGGCATTCACTGTAACATTCTTGTGCTGGGACAAAACACAACCCAGGGTCTGGGAGATGAGGGAACAAGGGTTGGGCTGCTGCTCACCCCACTGACAGCAAACCCAGTGTCCCACACAGTCCTTGGCACACTCAGGCCATGGCCAGGAGGCTTCTCTCCCTCCAGGCAGCAGCAGCATAGCACAGGTGAACCTCCACCCAAGGAGAGAGAAAAGGCTCTGAGAAACACAATCTTTAGTTCTTAAAACACTTCAGCATTTAAATAGGCAAATCTCTTGTGCAAATGATGCTCAGACACATGTAAGACACAGAGAACAGCACTGGGTGCTCACAGGTGCACCACAGCCAAACCCTCAGAGGGAGGGGTGGTGTAAAGCTCCTGGCAGGACAGAGGGCTGCAGACACCAAAGTGCTGCCACACAGCTCAGACAATGTCACACACTGAGCAGGCCACGGGCTCAGGTTTCAGGTCTGATCTAAGACTCCTGTACTGCCACTCTGAGCAGGGTGATGCAGCTGGGACATCAGGAGCTCCCAGGAGAGGTGGTACCAGCAGGTGTGACAGCACAGGCCTGGCAGCAGCAGCAACTAGAGGCACAGCTGAGCACACACAGCACCTCTGACAGCCTTTAACCTCTGCAGGCACCAGGGCACAGCACGGCCACACAGCTGTGCCAAGGAGGGGACACGTCCCAGTCCAGAGTCCAGAACTGTGTTCACTTGCCAGGCCTGTGCAGGTGCTGTTGGCTGAGGGGCAGAGCAAGAGCCTGCAGAGCTCCTGCACCCCCCCTGCAAGGTCACCCTGAGTGGCCTGGCCCAGGCTGTGCCCCCGAGGGCACCCAGAGGGCACATCCTGTGCCAGCCAGGGGCACTGTGTGTCTGAAGGTCACGCTGCCACAGGGGCCAGCTCTCAGCCCGTCAAGCCTGCTGGCCATTTCCCGTGCCTGAAGGTCACACTGGCAGGGTGCAATGTCACAGCCCCAACAGCGGATCCAGGCCGGTGCAGGGCACACGCCCAGCCCGCTGCCAGGCCCCCGGTGACACTGTGCAGCTGGGGGGACACCCCGGGGGCTGCCCAGCCCCAGCACCGCCCCGCTGTCACTTGAGGCCGTAGATGAGAGCAACCCCCAGGAAGAAGAGCAGCCCGATGGAGAGATCGGAGAGGGCCCGAAGGCGTCCCTGTGCCGCGGACTCCTCCCGCCGGAGGCGCAGCTGCTCCCGCCGCGCCCGCAGCAGCTGCTCCCGCTGCAGCTGCTCCCCGTAGTGCGCGCGGTAGAAGGCGTCGAAGTCGAAGGGTGTCGGGACGGGCCCCGGGCGGGCGGGGGAGGCGCGGGACGGCGGCGAGGCGGCGGCGGCAGGGCGGCCCGAGGGCCGGGGCGCGTCGCGCAGCTCCTCGGCGCTCAGCAGCCCGCGGTCGTACTTGCGGCGGAGCGCGGCGCTGCCCAACACCCGGTACGCCTCGCTGACGGCGGCGAAGCGGGCGGCCGCGGCCGCGCTGCCGGCGTTGCGGTCGGGGTGGTAGCGGAAGGACTTCTCGTAGTACGCCGTCTTGATCTGCGCCGCGGTCGCCGTGGACGGGACACCCAGCACCTCGTAGAGATCGCGGCGCGACCGCGGGGCTCCAGCACCGCCCGTCTGCGCGGCCCGGGACGGCGGCGGGGCGCAGCCGGGCCGCGGGGCCGCGGGGAGGAGCCGCCGCAGCCGCCCGAGCAGCGCCGGGCCCATGGCGGCCTCAGCGCCCGCCCGCCGCCATGACGAGCGCTGCGGCGCGGAGAAATGACGCCACCCCCAGGCGGAGAAGTGGCGTCTGCAGACACAGCGGCCAGCGGGCGGCCACGGCGCGGTCGCCGGGCAGTGACGTCACGCAGGCGCAGCATGGCGGGCAGCGGCCGCCGGCCCGAGCACCGCGGGCCGCCCGAGCTGGTGAGGGACCGGGCCTGGCTGGGGCGGGGGGACCGGGCAGGGCTGGGGGGACCGGGCCTCACCGCGCCCGCCGCTCTCTCGTTACAGTTCTACGATGAGGCCGAGGCGCGGAAGTACACCCAGAAGTACGGCGGGACCGGCGCCGCGGGGCCGAGCGCGGCCTGTCGTGGGGCGGGGAGGGGTCTCGCGTGGGGCGGGCATCGGGCGGAACCACCGCGGGTGGGGTTGGTCCTGGATCCTGCCGGGAGCCGTGGGGGCCTGGGGGTCCGGCAGCGGCGGGAGGGAGGGCCAGGCTCGGGTCCTGCCGCGGGGCGATGCTCGGGTCCTGCCGCGGGGCGGGGCGGTTCCGGTCCCGCAGTGCCGGGGATGTCGCCCAGGCTCTGCTCTGTGCCTCAGCTCCCGCGTGGTGGAGATCCAGTCGCAGATGTCGGAGCGGGCTGTGGAGCTGCTGGGGCTGCCCGAGGACCGCGCGTGCCTCCTCCTGGACGTGGGGTGAGCGGGGCTCTGCCCGGGCTGTGGCACGTCTGGGGCTGGAGGGGTGCACGGGCAAGGGGGTGGTGGCCGTGTCCTGGTGTCTTTTGTGGGCTGAATAGGAGGGGCAGGCTGCTGTGACGCTGGGTGTGCGTGGCCAGCACAGCCTCAGGGCAGCCTCACGATCCCAGCACTTTCCCCCTTCCTCCCTCTAGCTGTGGCTCAGGGCTGAGTGGGGATTACATCTCTGAGGAGGGTCACTACTGGATTGGCATGGACATCAGCCCTGCCATGCTGGGTGAGCACAACCTCCCCTGAGACCCTCAGAGGCCCCAGGGGTGGGAGCTGATTGCCTGAGCTGTGCTGTGTTCTGTGCAGATGTGGCCGTGGAGAGGGAGGTGGAAGGAGACCTGCTCCTTGCAGATGTGGGGCATGGCATCCCCTTCAGGCCTGGCATGTTTGATGGCTGTATCAGGTGAGTCTATGCTGTAGCTGAGCTCTCCTGACACCCCCAGAGCTGCTCAGTACCCATGGTGCACACCTGGTAAATCACAGGTGAGAGGGACTGGCCGTGTCAGCCTCTCTCTTTGCTCTGTGCACCTTGGCTTCATCACTCCTCCAAAGCACAAACCTCCAAAGTTCTGGGTGACAGCTGTTTGCCAGGTGATGCTTGTCCTTTGGTGCTGCTGAGCTAGGAATTTTGTTGAAGGGAAGAAAGTAAAGCTGGGGATATTGTCAGGGTGGCTGAGACCTGCTCCAAGGAGGAGAACAAAGTATAAAGTGGCATAGCTTAGAGAAGTCAGTCCCTGGAGCAAGGTTTGATGCTTGGCTTTGGGATGAAGGGGACAGAGTGACTTAGGTGCTCAGAGAACAGCTGGGAACAAGCAAGGGCTGTCCATTGCTGAGGCAAAAGCTCTGGCTTCAATTGCTCTGTGGGAAAACCTGCTTGGCCAGGCAAGGGACACAGCTCAGCTCTGCAGTGCTGCTCAGGAGCTGTAATGCTTGGAGCAGGAGTAACAGCTTCAGGCTGAAAGGGGGAAAATTCAGGTGAGATACAGAGAAGAAATCCTTCCCTGTGAGGGTGGTGAGGCCTCCAGGGTGCCCAGAGCAGCTGTGGCTGCCCCATCCCTGGATCCATCCAAGGCCAGGTTGGACAGAGCTTAGAGCAACCTGGTCTAGTGGGAGGTGTTCCTGCCCTTGGCAAGGGCTGGAACAAGCTGAGCTTTAAGGTCCCTTCCAACCCAAAGCATTCTGTCATTCTAGGATTTGAGCACTTGGACTAAAGTGGATGCTTGGTGATGCTTTTGTCCTTTAACTTATGCACCTTGTTAAGTTTTCTGAGTCTCCAGAGGGGTTTGTGTAGCTGTGAAATAGAAGGCAAAGCAACAGAGGAAATTAAATTATTTCCCTGAGGCCCAGCACATGCTTAGAGCAAGAATTCAGCTCAAAAGGAGGTGGCAAGCTCTGTGAAGGAACCAATGACTCTATCCTGGGGTTCTTATTTTCCTTCTCAGTATTTCTGCAGTGCAGTGGCTCTGTAATGCTGACAAGAAGTCACACAGCCCCCCCAAACGCCTCTACAGATTCTTCTCCACTCTTTACACTGCCCTGGTAAGTGCCACCCTCCACCAGCCAAGTCTCTGCTGCTCTTATGGCTTTGCTTTTTAGCAGGATACTTCAAGTCAGGTTGTTTTAAGTAAATGCTGCTCTGAGGCAGGGCTGGCAGGATTGGCCACTGCTGCCTTCTTGCCTGGTGCTGCTTCTCATCAGGGTTGGAGTTGATGGTGTTGGTGGTGTTTTCCAAACCTAGCAGTTCATGATTCTGGGATAGCTGGTGTTCCCCCTGTGCCTCACTGGCTCTGTGGGCTGAGCAGCTCTCCTGGGAGCCCTGTCCTGGAGGTTTTGGGGAGGAGGGAGCTCGTGCCTGGGGCTAGGGTGGGTGACCCAGAGGGGTTACCTGCTCTGGGGCAGGTGTGTGATCAGCTCTGTTTCCTGCAGGCCCGAGGATCCCGAGCTGTGCTGCAGTTGTACCCTGAGAACTCAGAGCAGGTACAGCCCATCACTCAGCTGGGAGGGGTACAGGCAGAGAAATCATTCACTGTTTGCATCGTGTTCTTCCACATCAAGGCAGTGTCTCTGTCCCTCCTGCCACTTCTAAAGCTCTTCAGGAGCCCAAAAAAATAACCTGTGAGGAGGATACCCTGTGCAGGTTCTGTTGTTTCATAGATTGTCTTGGGCTGAGCCTTAAAATTAAAGTGGGGGGACAGGATGTGAGTGTGGGTTTGAAGACTGGCTTAACTCAGGTCTGGAAAATCCAGCCCAGTATCCCTCTCCTGGAGAGTCTGCTGTGCCAGCTACCCCAACTAGACTGAGGAGCAGGGAGAACCAGCAAAGGCAGGGAATTGGTGTCTGGATGGGACTGCAGGACCAGGAGATAGCTGCAGAGCTCAGCAGGAGGAGGAGCAGTCCCTCTTGGGAATGCCCAGCCAGGTGTGTGCTCCCAGAGGCCTCTGGGGCTTTCCTGAGGGATGACTGCTCATTAACTTTGCACCTGCTGCTTTTCCAGCTGGAGCTCATCACTGCCCAAGCCATGAGAGCTGGATTTACAGGGGGAATGGTGGTGGATTACCCCAACAGTGCCAAAGCCAAGAAGTGAGTCCTGGATCTCTGTCTGTGTTTGGGGTGAGGCCCAGATTTAGCAGTGGTGGTTTGTTTTTGGGGGTTTTTTTTGGGTTTTTTGTTGATTGTGGGTTTGTTTTGGGTATTTTTTTTGTTTGTTTGTTTTTGTTTGTTTTTTGGTTTTTTGTTGTTGTTTGGGGTTTTTTTTGTTTTGTTTTTGTTTGGGTTTTTTTGTGTGTGTGTGTTTGTTTCCTGAGCCGTTCTCTCTTCCATTATACAGTTCTGGACAGAGGTTAAAGCTCAGATCTGACTCTGTTATAAACCATCTCAGTCTTGCCTGGGAACTGAGACTCACATGCTGAATCCCATGCTCATGCTCCTTATTCTTGTTCTTTCAGGTTCTTTCTCTGTCTCTTTGTTGGGACATCTGGCACATTACCAAAGGTGAGGGCCTCCATGAGGCAGCAGAGCTGCTGTCCTGGGTGATGTGGAGGAGCTGTGGGCAGTGTGGGAGCCAAAAAGCTCTGGGAGTGCAGATGTGACTTCAATTATACATTTTCTGCCAGTCACCAAGCGCTGCTCTCTCATCATCACAGACTGGTTTGGGTTGGAAGGGACCTTCCAGCTCATCTTGTTCCAAACCCTTCCCATGGCAGGGACACCTTCCACTATCCCAGGTTGCTCCAAGCTCTGTCCAACCTGGCCTTGGACACTTCCAGGGATGGGGCAGCCACAGCTTCTCTGGGCACCCTGGGCCAGGGCCTCACCACCCTCACAGGGTGTTCCCATATCCAATCTAACCCTTCCCTCTTTAAAGATGTTCTTTGACATCTGCCTTTTTTTGCCATGATTTCTGGAAGAGCAGTTTGTTCCTGCTCTGGTCCTTCCCCTTGCAGATCCCTGCATTCCCCTTAGTTTTGATGGGCTGTGCCTGGTCCAGAGGAGAACACAACTTCCCAATTTTGCTTTCCAGGGCCTTGGTACCGAGTGTGCCAGTGAAGAGCTGCACCAGGCAAAGTTCACCAACGAGAGGTATCGTGTGGGGGTGAGGCAAAGAGAGGGGGCCTTGGAGGGCTGAGCTTTACTGGGGACCACACTGCTGCTGTGGGAGACTCAGTGGGAGGGGAAGGACAGGGACGACTCACAGCAGCCCAGGGGAGAACTGCTTTATCTTCCCAAGGGCCTGGACACAGGGAACAAAACTAGTTAGTTCCCAGGGCTCTTCCGTGGGGCTGTAGGTGCTTACCCTGGAGCTGTAGCTGAGCAGTCAGTCAGCTGTGCTTTCTGTCCAGCACTGGGCTCTCCAGCTGATGCCAGTGGTGTGGCAGAGGGAATGTTTACAGGGCTTGTGATGGAGCCATGGAGGCAGGCTGCAGTGCCTGAGTCCTGGCATTCCCTTTTTTCTCCTGTCCAGGTCTTAGCTGTGGCCTGGGGGTTTCTGCTGCTGGGCCTGTCTCTTCCCACAGCAGTGGTGCAGGGAGGAGCCCCTCTTGCAACCATTGGGAGAGACAGAACAAAAACCAGAGGAAAGTTGTCATGGCTGCCAGGAGCTTGTGGCTGCCATGTTTTCCTGCCTCTCACACTGTTGTTCTCTGCTCAGTCTAAGGGCAGTCTGGTCTGGGAGGGCAGTAGCAGAGCTGGGAACACTGTAGGAAGCCTGATTTTGTCTGCCTTGTTTGGAGTAGAGCAGCCAAGGGGAAGGTGGTTGTGCATGAGCCTGTAATGCTCTGAGATCCCAGAGAGCAGCATGCTGCTGGTGTGACACGGGGTATGGCCTGGGGGAGTTCATGGGTCAGGATCCCTCAGCTCCCAGCCAGGGCTGGAATCAGCCTCCTCCTCCTTCGCCTCCTCCTCCTCCTCTTCCAGTGTGTCTGGAGTTTGGCCACCTGCCCCAGTGCTGCCTGAGCCTCTTGCCCAGGGTGGTGGCAGGGAAACTCACTACTTCTGTGAGCCAGTTCTGGGTGACAATCCTCTGGGGCAGAAAAATGTGCCCCCACACCTCAGTTCTCTCCAGCTGCTGTCCACTCTCCCCACAGGACACGGTTCAGGAACATCAAGGGCAAGTCCGTGAAGAAAAGCCGGGACTGGATCCTGGAGAAGAAGGAGCGCAGACGACGCCAGGGCAAGTGAGTCCAGCTGAGTCCTGCCTCAGAGGCTGGGCTGGCCTGCTGTCACCTGCCCAACCTCCTGCCACAAACCTGCTCCTTTCCCCTCCCGAGGTGCCCTGCAGGTGGTGCTGAGCTGTTCCCTGCTTTTCCCACAGGGAGGTGCGAGCAGACACGAAATACACAGGGCGGAAGCGCCGTCCTCGCTTCTGAGCTGCTCTGGACACTGCTGCCGTGGAAGGTGGTATGTGGGTGCCTCCAGAGAGCCTCCTGTGGATGGCACAGATGGCACCCCATGCCTGGGGACTTGCTGGGACTGGTCATTGTGGCTCTTAAAGGTACAAACTGGCTCAGGTGCTGCCATACAGCAAAGCTTCCAGCCCTGTTTCCCTGGTGAAGGTGCAGACTGGGCAGTGCTCTACAGTGCCATCACTTACCTTTCTGAGTGCAGTGAGCCAGCTGAGCTCCAGGTAAGCCTGGATGTGATATCCAGTTCCTCACTAAAGAATCAAAGAGTTGGAAGTGTTTGCTGGTGTCCTGCGTCCTGCCCTTGGTGCTTGGGAGTACTGAGGTAGGAATAGGGCACCTCATTCCCTGCCAGCTTCCCCTCTGCCTGCAGAGGATCCATTCTGTCAAGGTGTGGATCCATGAGGACAAAGTTGCTCCTGACTCCAAGTGTTATTCCAGTAGCTATTTGCTCCTGTTGGTGCTTAGCACCAAGCCCACCCTGTTTGCTTTAGTGCTTCCAGAGTGCTGGAGCTGACTGGACCCCCCATCACCTCTTCCCTTCCCTTGAAACAAGGAGAGGTACCACCCAGAGCTTTACAGTTACAAATGTTTATTCTACATAAAAATTCCACAAAATGGGAAGCTGTTTTGCACCCAAAGCCTTGGGAGAAGAAAGGAATGCTAGCAGGAAGGGAAAGAGGGAAGGAGAAGAGAGGCAACATACAGTGTCATCCAGCCCAGTGAGACAGAGCAAGCCAGGGTCAAGATCCACATAGAAAACAAGGACACTTAGCTCACAGTACAGCAACAGTAGAACTCCACGGGGGGCTCGGAAAGCCTTCAAGTACATTAATTACAAAAAAAAAAAAAAAAAAACCAATCCCCAGTTCGAGTGCAAGCTGTGCGTGCCCCACACTGCTCATGGAATACTGCATCAACACGCTCCCGGCGTGGGGAGGGCAGGTGGCACTTGGAACAGAGGAGGTGGAACCCAAAGGACAAGCGGGTGCAGGTCGGGGGCTGGAAAGAAAAGGTGAAACGTCTTCCCAAAGCACAACCACACTTGGTGATTTGGTCTGTACATGCAACGACAGGTAGGTGAAAAGGAACTCAATGGGGCTTCCCGTAGTGCAGGGGTAATTATTGCACCAAAACACCCTCCCCTCACAGCGAGGACAGTGTGAGCCTGCCTGTGGGGCAGCAGTGGCAGCCTGCTCCTCATCTCCCTGGCTTTGGAGCCCAGCACTGCTGCTGCCCTCAGGATCCCAGCAAAGTGCCAGTGGCCCTGACTGGCCCCATCTGACTCCTGCTGCTCTGGGGGCTGCTGGCAGTGGTGGTGCCAACAAGGAGCAAGGGCCAAGAACCCCCCTGGAGGCAGTTCCTGGCCTTGTGCCTTGACAGGGGTGCCACAGCCCTGATGTCAGGTGAGCTTGTGCCACTAAAGCCGCTGCCTGGAAGAAAAAAAAGTCACCTTGTGCTAGCAGTTGGCATGGCTGCAGGGCAGGAGCATGGCTGCAGGGCAGCAGCCTGGGAGGAGGGTTTTCCTGCCTGCCCAGTGTTATTGCTTCCTGGAGGGGCCCTGGGGCTCTTGCTGGCCTGGCAGAGTAAGCATGGACGGCAGTGGCAGGGAGCTGCTGAGGGACAGAAGCATGACCACTCCCTTCTCCTGCAGCCAGATGTCCCCCTGGAGCAGAGACCCTGCCCTTGCCTGCCTCCTAGCCCTGCCTGCGTGGTCCTGGTGCCCCAAGCCCTTCAGTGCACGCAGGCTGCAGTGCTGGAGCTCACATCGGTGCTGTGGGACTGTGAAGGAAGGGGGCTCTGGTCTGGGGTGTTCCCATGGCTGCAGCCCGAGGGGCTGGGACTGGGCAGAGTGGGGAACCAGGCTGGACCCACTTCCCAAGGGCAGCTGCATGCAGCAAGGGGCTCTGCGGGGGGACCTTGGGTGACAGTGGCAGAGAAGCTGTGCCAGGGCTGCTGCTGGGCTGGCCCTGGGGCAGGCAGCACTCTGTGGCTGCAGCCACTGCCTTTCCCCTGTACCCAGGGGCACCACACACAGCCAGTGCCTGAGCCACAGCACCCTGCCAGCGTGTGGAGCAGCCCTGCCCTGGTGCTGGTGGGAGCTGGGAGGTGATGCTGCCCGAGGCTGGAATACTGGCTGCCATCCAGTGTCCCTTTTCTGCTACCAGCACCTGACAGCCAGCCCCTGTCCCAGAGTGGCAGTAGGTCCTACCTTGGGACTCTGTGGTGCTTTGGCATGTGCACAGGCCAGCCAGAGCCCTGAGGTCTCCAGAGGAAGGTGAGGGCAGAGCCCTGTCCCTAGCCTGAGGGAAACAGGCAATGGCAGTACTGGACCCCCCTGAGCTGCCAGTGAGACCCCCACAGCAGCTGCATCTGTGTCATGGGCACGGCAGAGGGCACAGGGCACCCAGGTTGTCCCACAGCTCCCCACTGAGCAGGTGCCTCACTGGATGGCTGGGCAGGAGGGCACGGTGCCAGGAGGTGGCAAACAGGCAGTCAGGCACTGGCCTGTTCAGAACCAGACTGGATACAGGAGGAGGGAGACAGCTACTCCTCACTTTGCAGGGGGCTGGATGCAGCAAGGGCTGCTCCTGGGACCACAACAGGAGAAAGCCCAACTGCTTCTAACCCCCAGCCAAGGGTATGAAAAAGCAAGGCTGGAGATGCCCTGCTTGCAGGTGACTGCTGCCAGGGGCTGTGGACATCAGCAACAGCCCCAAACCCCAGCAGGCAGAGTCCAGCCTGTGGGCAAGAGGAGCCAGGACCACCGTGTGCCAGGGCTGAGAGCCTGTGATGAGGCTGGCTGCAGGATGAGCAGCCAGGGAAATTCACTGGCCTTAGACTCAGTGCCACCCTGCCCTGTCAGGCCAGCAACCAGGAGCAGCACTGGCCCCCACGTGCCTCATTCCTGTCCCCAGGCTACTGTGATGGCCCCAAGCAGCACATGCTCCATCAGGCACCCACCACCTGCACATCCAGCCTTTGGCACCCTACTGGGGTGAGGACTCATGTGGGGAGGGGACAGCCCTGCCAAGGGAGGAGTGGCAGGGATGGAGCCCCAGAGCCCGACACAGTCACTGGCCAGGCAGGGCTGGGCAGAGCACACCCCTGGGGAAGGGCCCCGGAGAGAAGCAGCCCAAGGGAAGGTGTTTGCAAGCACAGATGCGGCTGACATGAGAGTTGGAGGTGATGGGCAAGCTGGGCAGGCTGACTGGGCACCGTACTCCGAGGACCCCTAACACCCACATCCCTCCCATCCCTCCCCTGTCACTAACACAGACTGCCCATCACAGGATGAGCAGCAGTGCCCACGGGCACTTCTGTCCCCCACCCGGTCCCAGCCAGCCCCCCAGCCTGGAGCAGTGATGAGAGCTTGGGTTCCCCCCCGGGGTCCCCCTCGCACCCATCACCATCGCCGGCCCCCCGCCTGCGCCCCGGGGCTGGAGCTCCCTCCACACAGACGCACCGCACCGCACACACAGCGTCACAAACAACCATGCATTAAAACTGAAATGCTGCTGGGAGGCTCCGGGGCTGCGTGGGTTGCTCCGGTGTGGCTGCAGCCCCATGGCACGCGCGGCTCCGTCCATCGCACACAAACAGTCCTGGGGGGTGAGTCTAGCCGAAAATGCCGCCGAAGGTGGAGGCGATGACGATGCCCAGGATCACACAGCAGATTATGATCATGATCTTCTTCTGCTCAGGTGTCCCAGCAGCGGTGGGGAGAGAGGGGAGAGGGGATGGTGAGTGTTGGGGCAGGATGGACCCAGCAGTTCAGAACAGCAATCTGTCCTGTTCCCCTTTGCCCATGGTGGGCTCTGAGCAACATCTTGGGAGCCAGAAGGGCCCTGGCAGTCCTGGACAGGGAGGGACACCCCTGCTCCTGCTTCTGCCCTGGGATGGCAGAGCTGAGCTGGTGGCCTTCAGATCCCCAGGCTGATATGGGACCAGGACAGACAGCTGGCATTGTGCTCAGAGTCTGAGCTGAACCATGACCTTTCCCTGTTTTTATTTTGCAAGGGCTGTGGCTCTCACAGCATGCCTGGTCCAGGGGTCCACCTTGTCCCTTTTCCTCCCCACAAGCTGCCCCTGCCCTATGGCTCACTGTCAGCTTTCACACAGTCTGTGCTGGGAGCTCTGCCTCAGCTGTGCCACCCTCAGGGCCTGGGCTGCTCCCAGTGGTGTGGGGCAATGTGGGCAAAGCTGTGCCAGGGTGCCTGGGGCAGGCACGGAGCCAGGCAGGCCCTGTGCAGGGATGGAGGTGTCAGCAGTGCAGGCAGGGGCAGATGGGCCCTAGCCAGAGCCGTGACTCACCCGCCTGGCTTTGCTCTGGTACTTCACCGCTTTTTTGGTGTCGGACACAGCCCGCTCCACGTAGTCCACCGAGTGCTCCACGTTGTACTCGATGCGGTCAATCATCTCTCCCTGCAGGGGGACACAGCCCGCGCGCCCACGCAGGCGTGAGCTCCTTCCCGCTCTGCCGCTCCCTGCCTCCGGGGGGATGCTGCCCTGCCCGGCAGCCCTGCACAGAGAGAAGCACCATCAGCTGCCTGCGGGCACTGGCTGTTTCCTGGGGTGCCCTGCGGGCTCTGGACTGCATGTCCTGTCCCAGAGGATCTCTGTGCACATCCCAGCAGGGAGACAAGCAAGGGAGAGGGACAAGGGAGCTCCCAGCGCTGACCTGTCCAATATCTCAGGTGACATCAAAGCCCCAGTGGGATCTACACCAGCACCACACCACAGGCTGCTGAAACAGGAGGCATGGCAGGGAGCAAGGACAGTGCCAGCAGCACCATGAGGGATGCCCAGGACACCACGCACGTGCAGGGAGCAGGGACCACCACTCCCATCCACACATGCACCGCACCGAAGGCAGGAGGGTTTGGAGCACGGCCAGCCAGGACTGAAGAGCCCTACAGGGACCCCTGCCCTGCTCTGCCCCTGCTTCAGGGGTAGGCTGGGAGTGGGGGCTCCTCTGGGTGTGGGGACACGAGCTGGGGTGAGCTCCTCCAGCCTTGTTCACCTCCTTTGGCCCCATCCTGACCAGGCTGGCAAACAGCCAGGTCTGCAGCAGCTGGACAGGGCTGGCAGGAGTGGGAGGTTTGGAGCCCTGTGTCCTCCTGCATGGCATGGAGGGAACTGAGGCCACAGAGCCATGGGCTCATAGCCAGCAACTCTGCAGTGCCCATTTCTCATCCTAATGCTGGAGAGCACAGGGAGGACAAACCTTGGGGCCCGGGGTGCTGAGCACTGAGTCCCACCAACAGCTCCCTGTCTTGTGTAAAACTGCTGCTGCTTCTTCCTGCCTGTGTCATGCCAGGGCAGAGCTGCCAGCCCTGCTGCCTGCCCGGTGCCCTTCTATTCCCAGTGCCAGCAGCTCCGAGCTTCTCACCCACAGGACAAAGGTGCTGGCACTGTCCAGCCCTCAGAGCAGGCATGGAGTCATGAATCCCCACAAATGTCCCCCACTGCAGACAGGACAGGCCACCAACACCACGGTGCCCTGGTGACCCTTGCTGTCCTGCCACTGGCCATCCCAGTGCCATGCAAGCAGCAGCCATGCAGGAACAGCCATGCAGAGCAGAGCATGCAGCACCAGGGGCTCGGCCAGGGGGCCTTTACCTGCCACCGACGTCTCCTCGGGCCATGGCAGCATGGCGGGCAAGAAGGGGGGTGAGCAAAGACACAGGAGCCCGTGCCTGGCTGAAGGGACTGGTGCCACGGGCTGGCAGCACAGCCCAGGGGCCACCCCGAGCTCACCCACCTGGGCCTGGAGCTCCAGGGAAGATGAAGGAATCTCCCCCTGCATGGCAGCCACCCCCTGCCCTCCTTCTGAGCCCCTCACGGAGCCTCCCACCCCCCACACACAGCAGCCCAGCTCTGGGGTGCCAGGCAGGTGGCTCCAGCCCTGGGGAGCCCAGCTCAGCCCCACTGGGAGCCATGCTGGTCCTAGATGTGGTTTTTTCCTCTCAGCACTGTTGTCCATACTCCCCACCCACCACAGGGAGCCCCATCAACCCTCCAACCCCTCCAGGTGAGCCCTGGGCTGCACCTTTTCCCCACCTGGCTCTCCACCAGCATGGCCATGTCCATGAACATGTCGTGCAGCTCTCGGATGCTGTTCTCCAGTTTGATGATCTCACTGTGCCGTGTCTCAATCTCGTTCAGTGCCTGCTTGGTGATGTTTGAATCCATGATGATCTGCAGAGAAAATAAGGCTACTGAGCACCATGCTCAGACCCAGCTCCAGTGTTGGGACTGGGGCACCAGGAGAGGGATGAGCAGGAGTGCAGAGCCCCTCCAACCACCCCAAGCCAGGCAGTTTGCAGCAGATGCTGGGATTCAGACTGCTCCAACAGATCCTCAGGCCAGAGCTGAGCCCCCAGGCCCCCTCCTACATGGGCTGTGTTCATTACCCTGTAGTGAGGCCACTGTGGCAGCATGTCCAGCAGCCCATCCCCTGGGCTGGGGGCTGGCTCAGCTGCAGCTGCTGGCAGAGCTTACCCCAGAGGAGAAGATGGCCGGGTTGCCGCTCTCCAGCATGTCCTCCAGCTCCTCGCTGGTGGTGGTCCTGCCAGCTGCAACCACACAACACAGGTCAGCCAAGAGCCCCCTCTCCCCACCACAGGTCCCACAGGCTCCAAGGTAATCCTCCCACGAGTGGAACAGAGCAAAGCTTTGAGCCCCAAGAGCACACAGGGCAGTTTGAGAGGTTGCCCTCTCACAGCCTGGCTCTGACACCCCTCATGTTAAGGGCATCAAGCTGCCAGCTTGGCTCAGCTCACACAGGAATGCCCTCCTGGGCACACTGAGCATTCCTGCAGAGCAGGGAGCAGTGCTAAGGGACCAGCAGCCAGCTGCAGCCACGGTGTCTGTGAAGGAGGAGGGATGGGGAAGAAACCACACACAGGTGTGTTCTGGACAATCCCTGTCCCAGCCAGTTCAATGCCATGAGGACACTGGGCTCAGCTTTGGGCTCTGCTGCTGTGTGACAGAAGCCAGGCTCTGTCCTTCCCCCTCCATGTCTCTGGGGGCCTCCAGCCTCATGGCTCCTCTAAAACAATTCACCTACACCATGTGGTTCCTTCCCTTCCCCACCCCATGCAGCAGAGAGAGAGAGATTCTGATCCCTCCATGGATAGCACTGATCCCTGCATTAACTGCAGTGAATTTCTTGGGCTAGCAGCCATATGGGCCACAGGGAACCACAGCCAAACAGATGGAGATGCTGCCCAGTGGGATGGGGAGGGTGAGCAGGTCACCTGAGACAGGGCAAGTGACACCCCTGGTGTGAACAGGGCAGTCAGGCAGGAATAGCTGATGAACTGACTCCACCAAGACTGATGGAACCAAAACCTGCAGAGCAGGGCTGGGGTCTGTAGATGCTCCCCTGTGACATGCTGCCTGCAGTCTGTGGTACTGAAAAGGACAACAGCATCCTCCAGGATGAGTCCAGGGCACCTCAGAGAGGGGGAAATGGGGCAGAGCCAAGCACAGCTCTCAGACATGTGGGCAGAGGCTAGAGCTCTGTGTGAGGCTGGTCTAGACAACTGTGACCTGGTAGTGACCCCAAAGCCCTGAGAAGCTGCTGGTTTGAGTCACAAAAACAACCTGAGGGGGTTCACAGATGCATGTGAGGCTGAGCTTTGCCACCGAGAAGTGTCCCCAGGAGGAGAAGGGTCCACAGCCCATTTCCAGACACCTTACATGTCTTAGAGTGACAGAGCACCACTCCCACCAAGGATGATCCACCACAACCTTTGCCAGCTTTTCTTGCTGTTGGCTCCTTGCTCTTGGAGGAGCTCCCTGCTCCCAGAAAGGGACAACAAGGGACCAGGCAGCACAAATTCCCAAACCCTCCTGTTGGTGTGCCCAGCTCTGAGCAGTCACTGGCCCAGGTGCTGTCCATGGAGAGCTGCTTGCTCTGCCAAATGCCAGCCTCGAGGCAGTCCTGAAGGGCTCCAGGAGATGCCACATCTGCCATGGGCAGAGGTGGGATGGGATGTGGGATACACATTCTCATCCCATCCTTCCTGCTGCCTCACTCCCCTCATGCAGAGCAGAGCTGGTAAAAGCAGCATCGAGGTGAAGGAGGAGAGCAAAGGCATAGCATGGATTAACAGCTAGGCATGGATTAACAGCTAGGCATGGATTAACACCTGGCCAAGGGCCACAGCTGCTCAGGAAGGACTTGCTTTAATGCTGAGCCAAGCCTGGGGCATGGAGGCTGCATCTCACCCACACCACCCGGTACAGCACCTGCCAAACAATAACCAATTGTTTAACATAACCAACCTGCAGGAGCTCAGAGCACTTCCCAGGAAGGCCACTGCCTCCTAACTGGCTTCATGCTTTGGCTTCCTGGCCTTCATCAGCTCCTCCACAGCAGTAAAATCAGCTCAGGGTACCTGCTTGATCTGCTCCTCACATTCCCACAGGGCCATGGCACAGCCAAAAATGGGAGTGAAAGGATGGAGCCACTGCAAGGTAGCACTGAGGCAGAAGAGTTTGGGGGAACACTCCTGCCCCAAAATTTGGTGGAATACTGGAAAATCCTGAGAACTATACCTGTGCCTCCCCAGAGAGCTTCAGAGAACATCTGCCTCTTACTTGGCACCTCTAGCCTTTGGAAGTTTCTTGGGGAGAAGCAGCTCTGCCAACGAGACAAGAAGCCCAGAGCATGGAGGAAACTGGAGGAGCAAACTCAGCCCTAAGCTGGCAGGGAGAGAATGTCAAGAGACAGTGCCCAGGTCACTGCAGAGCCACTGCAAACTCTGGGACAGGTGAACATGAAACCACTGAGGAGACTTCCCACCTCAAGGCAAAGCCCTGTAGTGCCCAGCTGGACAGTGACCATCCCCATGGAGCAGCTCCCAGGGGAAGGGCAGGAGCAGCGCTGTCAGGGTGTGGGGGAAGCTCCCAGGGAAGCCTCTGGTGCCACAGCTCAGTCCCACAGCCCAGCTGACACTGGATGCAGTTTGTCCAACCCTGCATGCAGGTGTCTACAAACAGGGACGGCAGCTCAGGGCTGCAGGAGCCCAATGTGCCATGGCCAAAGCAGGGCTCAGCTGGGCTCTTCAGCTGGCAGCATCCCCTGGGCTGGCAGCATCCCTGCTCCCAGCAGCAGGGCACCTGCAGAGCCACAGCTGGGGCT
The DNA here is from genome assembly GCF_017590135.1 of Pyrgilauda ruficollis. Classification (NCBI taxonomy): domain Eukaryota; kingdom Metazoa; phylum Chordata; class Aves; order Passeriformes; family Passeridae; genus Pyrgilauda; species Pyrgilauda ruficollis. The sequence goes on along the minus strand of NW_024528710.1, from coordinate 3,120,583 downwards.
CACACCGAGGACAAGGCACCTTTCCAAGGCTGGGATCCTCTGCCTGGAGCTGGCTTTTACACACTCATAGACACAAATCCATACAATTCATGGAGAGATGGATAACACTGTCCTGCCCACCTGTGTGTGAGGTGACAGGTACGAGTGACTGGCACCCCTGGCTGTCACCAGCTCAGACAGGTCTGGCACTGCCCAGGCTGGTATCAGGATGAGGATTCAGCTACAGAACCCTGCACACCTCATGCCCTCAGAGCTGCTCCTGGGTGGGCAGTGTGATGCTGAGGTTACACAGCACAACCTCTGGCACACACAGACACAGCAGTGCCCACGCAAGGAGAAGGGAACAGATCCTGAGAGGGCTGTGGGGAGCCCCAGGGGGTGGCTACAGCCCAGGGCAGTGACTCTACATCACCAACTCTGCCACTGTCCTACTTGCAGAGCCAGATGTGGTGAGGATGGAGAAACTTGCTGGTGCTGGGGAACCTACCCAGAGTACCTGAGCAACTGAGAAGTTCCTGCTCTCATACTCTGAAAACCTGAGTGATTTACTGGCTTTGCTGTCAGAGCTCCCAGGACTTTCTATCTTTGTATTCAGCAGGAAATGAGAGCTGAGGATGTTGTGGAGATCTGTGCAGTCGCCACATCCCAGCTGAGCTCTGTCCCAAGGAGCCTGTGCAGGAGCAGCTGGGGCTGAAGGGACACCCCAGGCCAAGCAGAGCCCCTCTCCAGGCAGCACTCCTGGTAAAACATCCACAAGCTGTTCCTTTTGATGAGTCTTTTTGCCAGGAAATGTTTTCCACTGTCCTGATGGGGGAATCCAGCTTTGGCAAAGGGCTGGGCAGGGGGCTGTGTCCCTCCCAGCACAGCCCCATCCCAGCTCTGCACCTCCTCTGGAGCAATGAGAAATGCACTTATGTCCCACACTCCTCCATCCTGCAGGGAACAAGAGTCCCTTGCTGCCAGGGACACCTCCCCTGCACCACACACTGCTCCATGGGGACTCCTGAGCAGCTCCTTCCCTACCCCACCAAGGCTCTGCCAGGCACTGACAGCCTGGCAGGATGGACAGAGCAGACACAAGAACAACAATATATCTTCAGGATTTAAGCAGAGCAGCAGAGCCCTCCCAAAATTCAGTAGGAACACAAGAGGGAAGTTTCTTTCCTCTTGGAAGGTCTGCATCCAATGAAGGACAAGGCTGAGTCCTTCCAAACCTCCTCTCTCAGAGGGAGGCACAGGGATACCTTAAATTCCTGTTCACATGACCAGCCACTCCCCAGCTGTCACTGCAGGGTGATGGTGGCTGAGGGATGAGTCAGGCAGCTGGAGCTGAGACACATCCTGCTTTACAGCGAACTGGCAAGCTCTTGTTGAGCCTCGTGTCAGTCAGCCTTCCCATGCAGCCCTGTTAGCAGCAGACATCAGGAAGGCTAATCTGAACAAAGATTAAGGCTTGCACAGCTGTGTCTCCTTCCAGCCCTCCACAGAAATTCCCACAGCACCCAGATTCCCAGCACATTCCCACAGGTGACCACCAAGGACACCAGGTTGACTCACAGATCTCCTGTCATTATTCACAGTGAGTTGTTGGAGGAAAGAAAAAAACATCCATTTGGTTGTTAGGAAAAATAAAGGACTAAGTTCAGAGCCTTTCATTCTGAGCACAAACCCCACAACATGTCTGAAAGTGAGATTATTTGTAAAAATCTCCTTTAATCTCTGCATGCCCTGGCTTCCCTTTGATTATTCCCCTAATGACATGGTTCTTCTTTGCTGGGAGATAACCCCTTTGCTCTAAACTACCCAGGTACCACTGAGTGCCCAGAAGAACCACAGGGAGAGTGTTTTTGTAGAGACAGGACTGGACTGCTCCTGAGTGATGGGCTCTGGATCACTCAGAGGTCCCAGTGCCACAGTAGCGTCCCCTGGGTGAGGTGTCACCAGCTCAGAGGTGTCACTGTCACCTGAGGTCCGCCCTTGGCCACAGCATAATGGCTGCTAAGAGCCATCAGTCCTGGGCCCAGAGAGGCAGCACTGAGGCTCCTGCTCCTCCTGTGCAAGGGAGGCCATCAGGAGCAGGGAGTGCTCCCATCTCAAGAATTCCTTCCCTGTTTTCATGTTTAGCTTAGTTCATCCATGAAGAAGAGCACCCTAAGGAAGGACAAATAGCCACAGGAATCAGGAATTCCTGTGAGCTTCTTCAAATTAAAAATTGGCTACAAACAGAGAAGGAATCCCTCTCCTTGTGATCCCTGTGCTCTCTCTGCAGCATTTTGGGATGCACTTTGCTGGATGCACGTTGCCACTGCAACTCAAGGTCCCACCCCACGTCCATCCCCCACAGGAGCCATGCTCCAGTCTCTCCCAGGGACTCCTGTGCATCCTGGCTTTTCCTGGGAGCTCTGCCCAGCTGTGGGAGCAGCTCTGATCCATTGGGAGCCAGTGCAGGACATGGTCCCATGGCACACACAGCGCTGTGCAGACAGACAGGTGTGCCAACCCTCCCCCTTGGACAGGTATCACTTGCATGGGCTGTGATAAGATCTTCTCAAACCCTCCTGGACTGAGAAATCCTCCTGGTCATGCTGAGTTACCAGCATGCTTTGGAACCCCATGTAGATTTGTTGGGACCGATTGGTTTTTCCCCTTTGCAGGACATCTCTCTGGAAAGGTCCAGGTCGAGCCATCAGACCCCGAGTGGCCGCCCCAGCAGAGCCCAGCTGTGCCCCATGGCAGGGTTATCCAGCTGTGCCCCATGGCAGGGTTATCCAGCTGTGCTCCATGGCAGGGTTATCCAGCTGTGCCCCATAGCAGGGTTACCCAGCTGTGCCCCATAGCAGGGTTACCCAGCTGTGCCCCATGGCAGGGTTACCCAGCTGTGCCCCATGGCAGGTTACTCACTGATCTCCAGCTGCCTCTGGATCCTGCCCTTGCAGCGCTCCCGGTAGTCGGTCTGCGTGGCGTTGTACTCCGACATCACCTCCACGAACTTGCGGGACAGCGTGGAGTGCTGAGAGGGAACAGAAGGGGACAGGAGCTGAGGGTTCCAGCAGAGACAGAGCCCTGCTGCCCCTGCAGCAGGGAAGCACCTCCTGCACCTCCAGCTGTAGCTGTGTTTCTCTTCACAGAGCAAAGCAAGGCACAACTTCCCAAGAATATTTCTGGGATTCACATTCTCTAAACCTCAGAGAAAGAACAAACATTCTTCTCATACATCATCCTTAAGAAAACCCAGAAAAATGAAGTAAAAAAAACACCACCTGCAAATTGTTTATACTTAACAAGTTATCACATCCTTACAACTCCCTGAAAGTTCTCCCTAGCTGCTGTGAGAAACACTTGCCGTTTCTCTCTCTCTGTCCCATGGCATCCACATCCAACCACCCCAAAAGCATTTCCAGCCCAAATGCTGCTCCAGAGAGCGTGACAGAGCACAGGGGCCAGGTGGCAGCAGGTGACACATCCCCAGGGCAGTGGACCAGAGGCGTCCCTCATCCAGCCCTACCTAAGCACAGCCTCCAGCCCTGAGAAGGCACCCTGGGAGGCTGGCAGCACCCTCCTTGCCCTGCTTGTGCCCAGAAAGCCTGGAGGCCACAGCAGTGCCCTGGGTTGGGCCCTGCCTGCCACTGCTGCGCTGCTGAGACTTGCCACACCCTGCACAGGCACAGCATGGACCCATGGGCATCACTGCAATGCTGGGGGCAACAGCAGCCAGCCTGCTCAAAGGCACAATCACAGAATCATTAGGGCTGGAAAAGACCTCCAAGATTCTCATGTCCCACCTTGTCACCCAGCCCAGAGCACTGAGGGCCACCTCCAGTTGTTCCTTCAACACCTCCAGGTAGGAGGTGTGAGATGGGACTCCATCACCTCCCTGGGCTGCCCCTTCCCATGCCTGACCACCCTTCCAGTGGAGAAATTCATCCTGGTGCCCAGCCTGAACCCCCACTAGCACAACTTGGGGCTGTCTCCTCTTGTCTTGTCCCTGGGAGCAGAGCCTGACCCCCACCTGGCTGCCTCCTCCTGTCAGGAGTTGTGGAGAGCCAGAAGGTCCCCCCTGAGCCCCCTTTTCTCCAGACACAGCTCCCCCAGCTCTCCTCATCAGATTTGTGCTCCAGACCCTTCTCCAGCTCCATTCCCATCTCTGGGCACTCTCTGCACAGTGAGGGAATGTCAGACATGCCTGGAACCAGCAGCACTCAGATGTTTTGGTGCAGGAGTTCCCACACCTGAACAGCCCAGCCAGCACAGCCCCACCCAGGAGACAGCACAGGGGACACTGCAGGCACTGTGCCACTGGACACAGGGGACACTGCAGGTCCTGTGCCACTGGACACAGGTGACACTGCAGGCACTGTGCCACTGGACACAGGAGACACTGCAGGCACTGTGCCACTGGACACAGGAGACACTGCAGGCACTGTGCCACTGGACACAGGAGACACTGCAGGCACTGTGCCACTGGACACAGGGGACACTGCAGGTCCTGTGCCACTGGACACAGGGGACACCTCCAGAGCCACTGGCTCTGCTGCCATTCTAAACCAGCAAGAGCACAGTATTTATGGAGAGCCTCAGCTCATCTCCCTGCTCCAGCCAAACCTCACACCAACCGACGCCCCTGGCAGCTCCAGCTCCAACCCCTGCTCCAGAGGGGCTGGCCCAGAGCAAGGTCACAGCAGCTCCCAAACAGCTCAAAATCCAGCAACAACGTGATGTGCCATCCAAGTGAGTCTTCTGCTGCTCCAAAATTGTTCTCCCTAAAATCCACTTCATTCTCATTCAGCTGAAAACTATCAACATATGTTGATCTGGAGCCAAAAATAGCCTGGGTGCTGAGTGACACCCTTCCTGCTCACTAGCACACCATGCTACACCTCTCTTGCTTAAGAAATTACTTAACTCAGTGTTTATCTTCTCAGATTGTTACTTTATGTTCCTATGAGCATCCCACACATCTACAATATACATTTGATTTTTGAAGGAATAGGGAGTTTTGTGCAAAATCGGCTGGGAAAAAGCATTTTAAATGGCTTCCAGACATTACAGAAACCTACCTGAATATTCACAGCAAATAAAAAGCATATCAAAATGTACCTTGTGATTGAACTCATTAAACAGAAAAAATTAACTCAAGTTAGGAAAAGGATTTGTTTCACTCAGGTCTAGAACTCTTCACTCCTCAAACATGGACAAAGCAGCCCCAGCTGGATTTCCAAAGAGCTGCTAAAAGTTCTGGGTATTCAGAGTGGGCTCTGAAAGCCTCCAAAAGCACATGCTGAAACTGGGGTCCTTGTCCTTCATGTGATTAACAGGAAGATATTTTTAGGGTAATACAAAAAAATTATATTTATATATACATTATACATATATATATAGGATATATACATATACAACCATGGAAAATACTATTCCTCTGAGAAGTTGCACCATTGGCTGCATTTCTGGACTGGGGATGCCCTTAGGAACTGTGACTCCTGTACCTGGGTCTGCTGCAGGCAGGTCCAGATCTGATGAGACTCTTCTGGCTGGAGATGACCTCAGCAAAGCCACAACATAAGTGCATAATCCTAATGCTCAGCCACTCCAGGTTTACAACACGTTAACAAGGGGAATCAGCTCCTCATCCCTTCTCTTACTCAGTGTTTTGCTAAGTGCAGCTTCATACAAACTGGAGAAGGCACAAAAACCTACAGAAGCACCAAGCTTCAAGCACATCCCCAGCAGAGAGGACACAGCTCTGCAGTGATGCAAGCACAGATTCCAGGCTGGAGCAGTGGCTGCCTCCCCCCAGGTGCTCTCTCGCCAAAGCAGCACCAGAAAGTAGAAATTACACAGCAGCTCTGCATGGCTGGGCAGGAGGACAGAGCTTCAGGCAGAGAAATCCACTCCATGGCCCAGCACAGGCCTCCTCTCCCAGCACTGCTGGCACTCCCCACCCTCCCCTCCCTGGTGCAGGGGCTCACCTGAGTTTTCCTTATCCGCAGGTCGGCCGATGACCTGTTCAGCCCCTCCTCCTGCTCGATGCTCTGCTCAATGCCTGCTCAGGGCACAAGGACACTTTAGTTTGTGCTGTCTGGACAACAACCACAGAATCATCAAGGCTGTAAAAGACCTCCAAAATCATCAAATCCAACCTTCCAGTGATTACCTCAAGCCCATTAAACCACTCTGCCAAGTGCCACATGTACTCATTTTTGGAACACTTCCAGGGATGGTGACTCCACCACTTTGCCAGAGTGCCTGTTCCAGTGCTTAACCAAAGGAAAGGGACTGCTTGGCAAAGGGACTGTGAAACACTGGATCAAGGAGCAGCTGGTACTGGGCACTTCCCAAATCCTGACTCCACCATTCAGCCTGGCAGCAAAGCCCTGTTTCATGCCTGCAAAGCACCTGGTGCATGGCCACTGGCTGTGATTTGGGGCTGAAAGGGCAGCACTGTCACCCCCAGGCTGCTGAGCCAGGATTTCCACATAAAATCAATGTGGTGCTTAGGTCTGATTGCCAGTACTCAAACAAACTGGAGAGGTATTTCCACCAGAGAGGCAGGAGGAGAAAAGAGCTGAAGTGTCTCTGCAGAATACCAAACCTCAAAACTCCTTCAGTAAAACCAGCAGCTCCTCCAGCTGCCTGGCATGGCACAGGGAGTTCCCACCATGCTGGCAGGAGTGCCCTGCACCGTGCTGAGCAGCCATGGAGCAGCACAGGGACCTCCCCTTTAATTAGGAAGATAATTGACATGAAGCCCTCACTGCCCCAAGCCTGAGAGCCACAGCAGGGAGGAGCACTGTCATGGCCCACGGTGCTGTGGGCAGGAGGGCTGGCACAGAGCAAGAGCAGCAACCCTGCCCCATCCCTGCCAGTGTCCAAGGCCAGGTTAGACAAGGCTTGCAGCACCCTGGAGCAGTGGGAGGGGTCCCTGCCCATGGCAGGGGGTGAAATGAAATTACCTTTAAGGCCTGTTCCAACCCAAACTATCCCATCACTCCAGGATTCTATGAAACCTGCTCCTCAAGGCCAGCTCAGGACTAATGAGCTAATTGTCATGCTAATTCTAAGACTTAATTGCAGGGGCTTATAAAACTTGGAAGAAAGCTCCCATCAGCAGGCTGGCCAGTGTGCAGAGAACACATCTCCACCTAAACCAGCCATGTGAGCTGGTGGCATCCCTGGAGTCTGGCTGAAGACCCCATTCCCAAATAATTGATGTCTCACAGCTCTCAGAGCCCAGCACCTTCTATCCTGGAGCAGGTCCCTCAAGCCCAGCACAGGGCAGGTTCCTCCTGCAGCAGGGCTCACCCTCCAGCACAGCTCAGTGTACTTCATCAGTGAAATACAGTGAGTGTACACTGAATATTTCCTGCACACTCGTCACAGAGCACTCCCCACTCCCATGGAATGCTATTGGCAAACACTGGGCAGTTCTGATAACCAGCAAAATCACATTTTCCCAAGAAGCTTGTAATCAGAATTAGCCCCTGCGTGAGTAATGTCTGGCCTGAAGAAGTCAGTTTGTTGTCAGCAGATGTTGTTTTTGATCAGTCCTGACTGTTTTCTGTCATTGATCATGCTGGCCATGAGGCGATCTGGGACAAAGCACAAGCACTAGTCATCTGCTGCTGCAGGTAAATATGACAGCAGAGAGGCTTTTCTGGAAGCAGGAAACAGGAGCCTGTCCTGCAATCCTTCAGGCTTTCAAAGTCCCTTAAAAACACTGAACAACACACTTATGGAAAAGGATTTTTGTTTTTTTAAGGCCAAACCCCATCACCAAGTATCCCAGTGCGTCCAGGGCCATGGGAATGGATCCCTTGGACTGCGGAATAGATAAGATATCCCTGGCTCTCCTTCCTGGCTCTAGTTGAGATCATGTGTTAGGAGGACAGAGGGAGCGTAAGGTACAGGTCTCCTGGCCCACACATGGGACATGGCCACACCAGTGGTGACCTAATAAAGGGCTCCAGGCATATCTGAGTCCTCCATGACTGCCAGAATTCCACAAAACCCTGGGATTAGTGAGGACACTGCTGCCTTGGGGGAAGCACCAGCTCCTCTCCCACCTCAGACACAGCCAGGTCTTTGCACCAATGCCAACCAAACTCCAGACTGATGTCCATGCCACCACAGGCAAATCTGAGCTGCCGGGGGGACCTGCCTCCTGTCTCAAGGTGCTGCCATCCTCTCGGGCTCCCTCAGCCCCCTGGGGTCCACTCTTGGGATTCTGGGTTGTCTGAGTGCTCCAGCACCAGACCCTGACCATCAGTGGGTTGACAACCACCTTATTCTCACACCTCAGACACTGACTGACTTCCAGTAGTGGACACTGAAGGCCACATCCTGCAGCACATCCCACAGCAGCCCCTCCTCACCCACCCAGACCTGAACAGAACCTTTGGCCAAGCTGGGGGTTTGCCCAGTGTCCAACCCCTGCCAGAGGTGTGGCACAGGACTCACTCAGAGCCCACCAGCTGCTCCTGGCCCCATTCCCTCAATTCCATTCTGGGAATGGGGCACAAGGGGACAAATTCTCCAAGGGCAGATAAAAGCATCAGGAGGGAACAGCAGAGAGGGAAGGTGATGCTGATCCCTGGGAGGATTTCCAGCCTGGGACAAGAGTGTTCCAGGCAGAGCCCACAGCTCCATCCCAGGCTCTGCAGTTTAGTTTAGTTTAGTTTAGTTTAGTTTAGTTCAGTTTAGTTTAGTTCAGTTTAGTTTAGTCAGTCATCACTCACTCTTTAGCTTGGAGCGCACTTTGTTCGCCGTCTTCTTTATGTCAGACATCAGCTCCTCCAGCTCCTCTTTTGTTTCTGGGGAGAGAGGAAAGAGCAAACATGGATGTGCTGCAGACACCACTAAAATCTGCTGCCCTGCAGAGTGTAGAGACCAGAGCTGCGAGCCCTTCAACCCTCCAACTGGAAGAATTTCCAACCCCTGACTGAAAACATTCCCAATTCCCAGACTGGGAGTACTCCCACAATCCAGACTGGGAAAACTTCCACCCCCAGGCTGGGAGCACTCCCCCAATCCAGACTGGGAGCACTCCCACCCCCAGACTGGGAACACTTCCACCCCCAGACTGGGAGCATTCCTACAATCCAGACTGGGAACACTCTCACATGCAGACTGGGGGCACTCCCACCACCCCATGTTCCGTGCTGGACTCTCCTCACACTCCCGAGACCTCCAGCTGCTTCCAGCTCTGGGGCCCCAACACAGGTGTTAAACTGAACAAGAAAGAGGTCAGGTTAGACATGGGGAGGAAATGTCAGACCATGGGGCTGGTGAGCCCTGGCACAGGGTGCCCAGAGCAGCTCTGGCTGCCCCATCCCTGCAAGTGCCCAAGGCCTGGGGCTTGGAGCAATCAAGGTGTCCCTGCCATGGCAGGGGGTGGAACCTTTCAAATTCCCTTCAAACCCAAGCCATCCCGTGACTCTGTGATCACATACAGGTTCCTCTCCCAGAAACCAGCGTGTCCTGAAAGAAGCCAGGATTTGCAGAGGTGCCCCTCAGCAATCTGTGCTTCAGGAGCTGCCAGAGCCCCTGGAGCAGGGGCACAGCCCCCAGCCCAGCTCACGGGGACCCAGCTGTGGTCTGCCAGTGCAGCTCTCCCTGCTGCCAGCCCAACACTCCCTCTTGATTTTGATGAGATCAAGACTTAATTAAATAAAACTTTGTTTAATAGAGCTGAGGCATATTGACTGACTCATGTCAATGGTTCTGATGCCAGCTGCCAGTCACAGGCATAATTAGAAAATCCTGATGATGGGAATGTTCTGGGGGAAGGTCCTCTCCTTCTGGCAGCTGTACAAATTCCTATCCCTGAGCTACAAGCTTCAGCACTATTGGGAAAAGGAGAGAAGGAACACATCTGTGAAGTCCTTCACCCCAGGATATTTGCTGGAGAAGGGGCACAAATGCAGGAATAGGACATTTTCAGTTTAAGTTCACATTTAAGTGATTAATTTTTTTTTACCCATTCTTAAAAAAAAAGCAAGTTGTAATAATAAGAAAAAAAGAAATAATAAGAAATGGTAATGTGAAGAAATTTCTTGAAAGAATTTGCAATAATAGGAAAGTAATAAAATAAGAAACTGTTATAATAAGAAATTAGTAACTGCAATAATAAAGAATTAATAATTATTTATTAATACAGAAATTAACCAGCCTGGGCTGAGTGACTCCCTGCAGCCATCCAGGCTGGGTTAGCAGTCAAGGACCAGGAGTACAGGAGACAACAGGCTGCCATGGACATGGGATGGGCTGGGAGCTGGGACTGTTCACCTGGAAAGAGGAAAGCCAAGGGGGTCCCTACTGCTGCCTGAGAGCACCCTGCAGCAGGCTGGAGAGAAGCTGGGGCCAGGTGTCCTGCTGGTCCTTGCAGGTGACATTCAACTTCCTACTGAAGCCTGGGGGTGCACAGGAAGAGGACAAGCAGTGCTGGACCAAGCTGGGGCAAGGAAAATGCAAATTCGATATTAAGGAGAAAAACACCCATGATGGAGGTCAAACAGCAGATGCAGAGAGGCTGTGGGACGTCTGTCCTTATGGATATTCTGCACAAGGCTGGGTGAAACGCTGAGCACTGGACCTGCTGGAAGGGACTGGCCAAGGTCCCTTCCCACCCACATCCACTCTCAATTTCTCATAGCTCACTGCCATGCACTTTCCCTTCTCCCTGTCAATTCAGCCTGAGGGATTCCCCCATTCTGCTCTGAGACCTCACCGGCAGAGCTGCTTCCAGCTCTGGAGACCCCAACCCACAAGGATGTGGAGCTACTGCAGCAAGTGCAGAGGAGGCCACAGAGATGCTGCAGGGCTGGAGCCCCTCTGCCCTGGAGCCAGGCTGGGAGAGCTGGGGGTGCTCCCCTGGAGAGGAGAAGGCTCCAGGGAGAGCTCAGAGACCCTGCCAGGACCTAAAGGGGCTCCAGGAGAGCTGGAGAGGGACTGGGGACAAGGCATGGAGGGACAGGACACAGGGAATGGCTTCCTACTGCCAGAGGCAAGGATAGATGGGATGCTGGGAAGAGATTTCTCCCTGTGAGGATGGGCAGGCCCTGGCACAGGGTGCCCAGAGCAGCTGTGGCTGCCCCATCCCTGCAAGTGTCCAAGGCCAGGTTGGACAGGGCTTGGAGCAGCCTGGGACAGGGAAAGGTGTCCCTGCCATGGCAGGGGGATGAGATGGGACGAGATGAGATGAGATATGAGATGGTCTTTAAGGTCCACTATGAGCTGTGTCACACTGCTGTGAAGCTGCCACTGAGGACACACAGGTCCATGCTGAGCTTGTGGCCCCTCAGGGAGCCAGCAAGGGCCACAAGACCACGCTGAAGGAAGGAGGGGACAGGGAACAGGGCTGGATGCCTTCCCTCAAAATATTTCCAACTGAGCAGCGTGAAGAACACTCCTTCTGGCTTGATTTGAGTCACAGGCCGTGTGAGGATTGCTTGGCGGCCTGGCAGGCACAGGCTGCCCAGACAATTATTTTCACATGCACAGTGTCTGTTTAAGTGACTCACTCAGATTATTTAACCATTCACAGCCAGTGACACACAGCCACGGGAAGCTGCAGTACCACAACACTGCTGTGCCATGGCCAGCATCCCTTCATGCCAGAGTGGCACTGGGGGCAGATGGGATGTCTCAGAGCATGAGCCAAGCTCCCCACATCCCACGGCTCTCCCAGGATGTCTGCTCCATTCCCACTGGCACTGAGCACAGCGAGAGCAGAGATGTCCATCCCCATGGCCACGAGTGCCCAGTCTCTGCTGGGAGGGAGAAGGAGTCTTTGCTCCAAGGTTGAGTCTTACACCCCTGGGAAGCCCCAGGGCCTGCCTGGGAGGGAGCCCAGCCGTGCAGGGAGCAGGCAGGGGTGAAGGCAGGGGCACAAACTCTTCCTCCTCCCTCTGCCAACAGCTCGTGAGGCTGTCTGACAGAGAGCAGACACAGACCAAGCTGGTGACACTGCAGGCAGGCAGGAACAGGAAGGCAAAAGCAGATAGGAGCAGGCAGGAGCAGGCAGGCAGGAAGGAGCAGACAGGATCAAGGGAAAGCAGGCAGGAGTAGGCAGAAGCAGAAGGGAGGAACAGGCACACGGGAAGGAGAAGGCAGGAGAAGGCAGGGAGGCAGGAGCATACAGAAGGCAGAAGCAGGCAGGAGAGCAGGCAGGTGCTGGCAGGCACAGACCTCCACCCTTCACAGGTACTGTCACTCTATCTTTCTGGACATCATGGTGACAGTGACTTTGCTTACAAGGTGCTCAGCCCTTGACTCTGCTGGGACTAAGAAAGTTCACCTTGGCAACCTTCAAGTCTTTACTGACAATAACCAACCAAAATCCTCAAGAAAAGTGCAATTCCAAGCTAATTCCCAGCTGAGTTACCTGGCAAAGCTGGGAGGATATTTTTGGCAAAGACTTAGCTCTTTCAATAAAAAATGAAAGAAGATCCTGGGAACAGTTTTTGAAGAAAATTAAAAAAAAAAAAAAACCAACAACCTTTCTTGTTTACCTAGGAACTTTCATTTATGGAATGTTGGGTATTTTTTAGAGGTGAATGCAAAGACGAAGCACAGACCTGAAAGCTTCACAAGAATCTGATCTCTGGGAGCAAATAATAAGGAATCCTTCCTAGGAACTCCAGGGATTTGGCACAAATATCTTCCATAGTGTTTCATGGCCTTAAAGCAACACAAATTAAATCTGTTTTAAAAGGTACTAGAGATGAGATTGGCTAGAAATGTCCTGAACGTGGGTCAGGGCAATCCCCAGTGCCAGCACACACTGGGGGATGGATGATGGATGGATGGATGGATGGATGGATGGACGGATGGACAGCAGCTCTGTGGAGAAGGACTTTCTAGCTGAAGTCCCATTTGCCAAAAGAGATCTGGGACATCAGTGACCTCTGTGCAGTCCTTCAATTCCCAAAGGCTGACATTTATTCTTGGAAACAGAGCTCAGAGTTTCACATTGCCACTTATTGATTCAAGCTGTGGGAAACAAGAACAAAAACATCAGATGCTGACTCAACCCTTTCCTAATTGTCTAGAATTTTTTTTTCAACTCTGACCAACACAACCATTTGCAGCAGGTATGACAGAATAGGGAAGAGGCAGAGGGGGACAGGAAAGAACTGCTCCACCCCTGCTCCAAGCAGAGCCAGGCCTGTCCCATCCCTGCAGGAGCAACACAAGGAGTTTCAGCTGCCTGCCAAGCTGTAGAAACAGGAGATGGCAAGGCCATCCACCTGTATTGCCAGGAGCAGGGCACAGGAGACAACCAGTACTGTCAGGAAGGAGCAGTACCCCGGGATTTTTAACTTCCTGCACACCAGGAACAAATCCTGTTCAAGGTGCAGCAAGGAGAGACACGGCCAGGGTTCAAGGCCAGTGCAAAATGTCCAGGATTTTACACAGGAGCAGAACAGAGATGATGCACAGAAGGGTCTGAAAAGCTTGTGGGATCCCCTGGGATGAAAGGTACACCCTGAAACACCCCTCATTCACCCACCAGCTTGTGTTTTGGGGTGATCCAGAAGATATTAAATTGTAGTTTTTGACATTTTACATCACTAAAAAGGAAGCAGGTGAGATCACAGAATCCTAGAATCACAGGATGGTTTGTGTTGGAAGGCACCTTGAAGATCATTCCAACACCCTGCCATGGGCAGGGACACTTTCAGCTAGGCCAGGTTGCTCCAAACCCTGTCCAGCCTGCTTTTGGACACTTCCAGGGATGGGACATTTAACTGAGTTCCTATAACATAGTCATAGGGAACTAAAATCTGGTACCATCAGTGAAATTGCATTTATGTAACAGCATTTGATACCAGTAGTGATGGACCCTCTTTCCCAAACTCTGGACTCCCAGCATGATCCCTAAAGGCTGCCAGGCCAGTCCAGTCACTGGGAAGGATGGAGTCTGGGGCCACTGACTGGACACTGGGGGTTTTCCACCAGTAACTGGGCTTGTAACACCAGAGTAGCCATGGGCACCCTCGTGTACCAAGCCCAGCTCAGCCCCTCCACAGCCTGCTGCTGACACAGCTATCCTGAGCACCTTCAGGATGCTCTCATTCTGTGGTCATCTTCCTCTGACTGCTCCTGCTGGGAAATTCCCACAGGAGGCCAATCTCAGGATGAAAGGATGGATGGATGGATGGATGGATGGATGGATGGATGGATGGATGGATGTGCTATGTGTTAACCACAGAGTCACTGAATCATCAGGGTTGGGAAAGACATTCAAGATCAAGTCCAACCTTTGACCAAACACCACCATGCCCACTAAACCATAGCACCACACATCCAGTTGTTCACTGAACACCTCCAGGGCTGGTGACTCCACCACAGTCCTGTGACAAGACTTAACCACTCTTTCAGTGAAGAATTTTTTCCTAATATCCAGTCTAAACTTCCCCTGGCAAACCTAGAGGCTGTTTCCTCTTGTCCTGTCCCTTGTTCCCTGGGAGCAGAGCCTGACCCCCACCTGGCTGCCCCCTCCTGTCAGGGAGTTGTGGGGAGTGAGAAGGGCCCCCCTGAGCCCCCTTTTCTCCAGACTGAGCTCCCCCAGCTGCTCCTGCTGCTCCAGACCGTTCCCCAGCTCCACTCCCTTCTCTGGACATGCTCCAGCCCCTCGATGTCTTTGTTGCAGTGAGAGGCCCAGAACTGGACACAGGATTAGTGCCCAGCACAGATGGATGGTGCCTGCCCTGGTACCAACACTGCTGTACCAACAGCTCCTTCTTGCTGGGTGTTTATAACTCCACAGCACAAATGAGGGAATCACAGTGCTCACACCAAAGGACCTTGGTTTGGTGACAACCCCATGCAAGAGCTGGTGCAGTGCCTTGCTCTGGTTTCTCTGTTTCCAGAGAAAGTTGGATCTCATTTTTTTCCCAATTAACCACCTTGTAAACAGTGAGGGATGAAGGAGAGCCATGTGTCAATGACATAATTAATGCCTGTACACTGGCATGAGCCGGATCTCATTTTTTTCCCAATTAACACCAAAACACCAGCTTGTAAACAGTGAGGGATGAAGGAGAGCCATGTGTCAATGACATAATTAATGCCTGTACACTGGCATGAGCTTGAACCCAACTTCTGTAACAACATGGCTCCCCAAAATCTCCCCATCCTGCCTGCAGAGGGCTCGTGGAGCCTCTGCCTCAAACTCAGCAGCAAAGCCAGACCCACAGCTCATCTCCAGCATCCTCAGCCCAACACATCCCACACTGCCTTTCCAGCTTCCAGCTCCACTGGAGCAGCTGTTGGGAAAGCAGGAGGTCATGGAGCTGGCAGGAAACAGCAAGGATCAACAGCTCAGAGCAGGGGGAGTTTGGGAGATCTTTAATGAAAAGCAGGCAATGGCTCTGAGGGAAGCCCTGATGGAAGCACAGGATCCAGCGAGGGCTGTGGGGGTGAGGGCAGGGGGCTGCACCCCCAGGACTCATCCCACCCTCAGGAGGGGCACCCAACAGAGACAGCAAAACTCATGCAAGAAAAGGGCTGTGGATGGCTGCTCCCACCTGCTGCAAACGTGCCCATCTGTCAGAGCTTCTCAGCCCTGGGCATCATCCCCAAAGTTGCTCTCCTGGAGCAATGAGCTGGCTGACGAGCAAACACTCCTTCCCTGTCCATGCCCTTCTTCTGTCTTCCTATGGCTCTCCTCCAAGCCCTTCCATTCATCCTGTTAGCTCCAGGGCAGCACTAGGGAAACCAATCCCTCCACTGCCTGCTCCCACTCTGCTTGGAGCCACACACAAACCCCTGGCAGCTCCAGGATGGACACAGGGCACTTGAGATGCAGTGCTGGAGCTGGCATGGACCAAAGCTGCCCCAGCCCTCCCACGGCCACCGAGGGCACAGGTACCAACTAAAGCTCCTCAGCTCCATTTTTACAACACTGACTGCACTAAGTGTCTTACCTTCCTTAGTTCTCCCGATCGAATCCCACTTTGAATACTCCATTATTTTACTCAGAAGCAAGGTCAGTTTAATCAGTCAATAATTACCCAGCTCATTCCCTCTCTCTCTAGAATCGATGCTCTTCTACCTCCCAAACTCCCAGTGCCCACTAGGTATGCCAGAAATTATTGGAAATCAACACTAATGGCAAAGGCACCATCTTCCTCAGCTCCTGGAAAACTTCCCAATCAATACCTTCAGGCAGACTGAATCCAGCAGTGTCTATTTTTGGTATCAACTGTTTAGCAACAAACTGATTTACTGCTGGAATGTTGGAATTTAATCAGCATAAGATACATCATGTATTTCCCAAAAAAAAGGGAAGTGTTTCCCTGTGTTTGTGTCCTTTCTGCATTATTCTCCCATTTTCCTTTACTAATGCACCAAAATGGTTGAGAGGTTCTGCTCTTGTTTCAGCATCTCAAGAAAACTTCAGCTTGTCCTTCAGGCCACTGCTGGTGGGTTTTCTGGCTCCCTGTGACTCCCAGCTCCAGTTTCTGTGACACTGGGAGAGGGTGGGAAAATATTCTCCTTCTCACCACACATGGGAGAGCACAGGCAAATGTAAATCCATGGCAAGTGAAACTCCAGGAGTAGGAGGTACAGAGAAGTGGCAAGAAACACTGAGGAGTGCAGGGAGGATAAAATGCTTTAAATTCATTCTGTGAGCCCTTGATATCAAGGAACAAGCAGGACCACCCAGATGATTGATGTGACCTGTCCTCCAAGGGTCATTCTCCCAGGTTGTGACAAAGACATTTCAGACTGCATCCAATCTTTCCTCCAGGTCAGAGGAGCACAAGCTAGGCTGAATTTGGGACCACAGACAAGCAATTGCAATTCTGTAGGGTTTGAACTGGTCTCATAAGCAGAGATGTCTAGAGCAATTTAATTCCTTTTTGTCCCAAGCTTTAATCACAGGATCATGGAATCACAGGGTGGTTTGGGTTGGAAGTGACCTTCAAAGATCACCCAGCACAACCCCCTGCTGTGGGCAGGGACACCTTCCACTGCACCAGGTTGCTCCAAGCCGGGTCCAATCTGGCCTTAAACACTTCCAGGTTGGATGGGCAACCTGTGCCAGCCCCTCTTGGTCTGACACTTCCCCCCATGTCCAACCTGATTCCACCCTCAGTTCAACACCTCTGTCCTGTGCTGGGACCCCAGAGCTGGAGGCAGCTCCAGGGTGTCTCAGGAGAGCGGAGCAGAGGGGGAACAGCCCCTCCCTCCCTGCTGCCCTCACTGCTGAGGGTGAGCCCAGGAGACGTTTGTCTTTCTGTGCTGCCAGTGCCCATGGCTAGGTCAAGTCCCATTTGTCACTCCCCAGAATCCTCCAGTCCTTTTCTGCACCCATCATCCATCCATCCATCCATCCATCCATCCATCCATCCATCCATCCATCCATCCACCAGTCTGTCCTGGCACTGGTGATTGCCCCACCCCAGATGCAGGGCCTTGTTTTTGACCCAGTTCAACCCCATGAGGCTCTCATGCTTTTGGCAACTTTATTCCTGAACTTCAGTATCCTGAGGCACTTCACCCATCCCTCCCCGGCTCCTAGGACACACCACAGCTCTTCCCAAAATCAGACAGAGCCCAAATGGTGGATTAAATTGTTCCAGGTGTGTGAGTCTGTGCCCATGAGGGGCCCCATGACTGAGCATCCCAAAGGATGGGGCAGAAGGAGGGCCTGATGGAGGGACTCAGGAGGGAGGAAAGTCCTTCACCCCTGCACAAGGTGACACTCAGTGAGCCCACTTGGACAGAGAGACACAGGACTCTGTGCAGAAAGGAAGCCAGCTGGGGAATTATGGAAAGGTTATTTTTAGAGTTGCATATTTCCATGATAAAGAGCAAGTATTACCTCTGGCTGAAAACTTTTTATAGCACTGGCAGAAAAAACTGACCAGAAGAAGTCCTACCTCCCAGAGCTTCAGCTGGGAGAGCCCTTGAGATGCTGCAGTTGGTACCCAAAGCAGTAAGTGTGAAATAAAGACTCAAAATGCACCCACGGACACCTGAACATGCCAAATCCAGATTTTTTTTCCTTAAAAAACAAAACAAACAAAAAAACCCCCAAAAAACAAACAAAAAACAAACCAAAAAAAAAAAAAAAGAAAAGCATTATTTATGTTTTTAAACACTGACTGAAGTGCAGGGAACTGTATTATTTAATTCAAATTGTCAGGTCCCAGTGAGGACAACACACAGGCAGGTCACAATAGCTACGGAAGGGCTTTAAGGACATCCTGCAGCCACTGTCACCTGCAGTCAGCTGCAGCCATCATCCCTGCATAGTGGTTGTCTGGCAGCTTCTTCAGGTTCCACTAATTCAAGGAAATGGGATAACCCAAAATTTCAAGTTGGAAGGAAGGTATAACCCACAGGTTCCCCTGTAAATTTGAGATCCAAATGGCTCCTTCTCAGGGAAAGGTCAAAAAGGGGAAAGAAGTCCACCCCACAGTGCTGGGAACTTGTTCAAGGATCTTTTCACTTAGCCATGCTCTTGCAGGGTGGTTTGGGTTGGAAGGGACCTTAAAGCTGATTTCATTGCAATCCCCTGCCATGGCAGGGACACACCCCCCTAGCCCAGGCTGCTCCCAGCCCCATCCAACCTGGCCTTGAGCATTTCCAAGGACGGGTTAGCCGCAGCTGCTCTGGGCAATCTGTGTCAGGGCCTCACCACCCCCATGGTACAACATTCCCTCCTTATGTCCAGCCCAACATTTTTTGCAGATGACGCCAGCAGCAAGGCAGGGCTTGGTCCATCCATCCCCAGCTCCAAACACAGGAGTGAGCCAGCTCTGAGCCTGCACGTGAGTTACATGTGCTGGGCCTCTTCCATGATCCCCATCCCAAGGCTGACTCACCGCCTCCATCTTTTGCTTGTTAATTCACCAAAATCAGAAACAATCCGCTCCTGCTGCAGCTCTGGAGCAGGGGAACACACCTGCCACTGCCTGGGGACCTCCCTCCCCAGCAGCCTCTGATCAGTCCCCCCAGCACACAGCTCTGCCCAGAACCTCCCCATCCACAGAGCCTGCACTCTCCAGGTGCTGCTTAGGGGCTGTGTGCCATGGGAATCACATGCCATGGCAGCTATGTGCCAGGGGAGCTGTGTGCCATGGGAGCTGTGTGCCATGGAAATCACATGCCATGGGGGCTGTGTGCCATGGGAGCTGCGTGCCATGGGAATCACATGCCATGGGAGCTGTGTGCCACAGGGGCTGTGTGCCATGGGAATCACATGCCATGGGGGCGGTGTGTCATGGGAGCTGTGTGCCATGGGAAATGTGTGCTGTGGGAGCTGTGTGCCACAGGGGCTGTGTGCCATGTGAGCCCTGTGCCATGGGAGCTGCAGAAGCCATGTGCTGTGGGAGCTGCAGGAGCTGTGTGGGATAGGAGCTGTGTGCTGCAGGAGCTGCACGTTTTGGGTGCTGTGTGCTGGAGGAGCTGTGTGGGGTGGGAGCTGTCTGCCTTGGGAGCTGTGTGGGAACTGTGTGCCATGGCAGTAATCTGCTGTGGGAGCTGTGTGCCACGAGAGCAGTGTGCCATGGGAGCTGTGTGGGATCTGTGTGCCATGGCAGCTGTGTGCCAGGGGAGCTGTGTGCCATGGAATCTGTGTGCCAGGGGAGCTGTGTGCCAGGGGAGCTGTGTGCCACAGGAGCTGTGTGCCATGTGAGCCCTGTGCCACGGGAGCTGTGTGCCATGTGAGCCCTGTGCCAGTGCTCTGGAGGTGTGTGGCAGCTGCCCACTGCACTGCCCACTGCAGCTCTGGCAGTGCCCAGCATGCCCAGCACAGCCCTGTCAGTGCCCAGCATGCCCAGCAGTGCCCAGCAGTGCCATCAGTGCCCAGCACAGCCCTGGCAGTGCCCAGCATGCCCAGCAGCTGTGTGGGAACTGCGTGCCATGGCAGCTGTGTGCCAGGGGAGCTGTGTGCCATGGAATCTGTTTGCCACAGGAGCTGTGTGCCATGTGAGCCCTGTGCCACGGGAGCTGTGTGCCATGTGAGCCCTGTGCCAGTGCTCTGGAGGTGTGTGGCAGCTGCCCACTGCACTGCCCACTGCAGCTCTGGCAGTGCCCAGCATGCCCAGCACAGCCCTGTCAGTGCCCAGCATGCCCAGCAGTGCCCAGCAGTGCCATCAGTGCCCAGCACAGCCCTGGCAGTGCCATCAGTGCCCAGCACAGCCCTGGCAGTGCCCAGCATGCCCAGCAGTGCCCAGCAGTGCCATCAGTGCCCAGCACAGCCCTGGCAGTGCCATCAGTGCCCGGCACAGCCCTGGCAGTGCCCAGCATGCCCGGCACAGCCCTGGCAGTGCCCAGCATGCCCAGCACAGCCCTGGCAGTGCCCGGCAGTGCAGACGTGCTCCCTGGCACGCTGGCTGCAGCTCCCACTCCTCCCCAGCCCGGCGTCAGCGGCAGCGTCACTGCTGTGTCACCAGCGCCTCTCCCCAGCGCTCAGGAATTCACAGCACGGGAAATCTCCGTCCGAGGAGGAGGGAACAGGGAATCCCAAAAGCCAGTGCACCACCCAACCTTGCTTTCTGCCCGCTTCCCCAGCCCAGTTTTCCCACAGCGTCCTTGCTCCTTGCAGGGCAGATGACCTCTGACAGAGGGAGGGAGGAGGGAGAAAACCCCAACACTTCTTTAACCAGAAAGATGGAATCACACAACTGGAATGAACAGAAAATAACAGAGACGCTACAAATTCCTGCAGAACAATGCAGGGATGTGCTTGGGCTGGATGGGAGGAGGGGGGAAACAGGATGGATGCAGGTCTGGCACTGCACAGAACAACTGCCGAGGACTCACCCTGCCCAACTCTCTCACAGGCAATATTTTTGTGTGCTGTCTCCTGGTGTTCCCCATGCTTCCCCCTCGGCCCCTACCCTTCCACTCTCTCCTGGCCCCACATCCCTGCAGCTCCCCCCGAGTCCTCCTCCCCTCTCTTATGTTGGATCCTCTTGCTGTCTGTCTCCTTTAATTATGGCTCCATCTTCACACTCTGGAATTCACTCTCCTCTGCCAATTCCTTCTCCAGATTCCTTCCTTTGCCAGGATTTGCCTTCCGCATTCCCTCCAATCCTGGGTTCAGTTTTAGGCACTTCATAACCAGAAAGACATTAAAGAGCTGGGGAAGGGTCTGGAGCACCAGGAGAGGTTAGGGAGCTGGAGGGGCTCAGACTGGAGAAAAGGAGGCTCAGGAGGGACCTTCTTGCTTTCTACAACTCCCTGACAGGAGCGTGGAGCCAGGTGGGGGTCAGGCTCAGCTCCCAGGGAACAAGGGACAGGACAAGAGGAAATGGCCTTAACCTGTGCCAGGGGAGATTTAGGTTGGATATTGGGGAATATTTGTTCCTAAAAGGCCTGTCAAGCCCTGGCACAGCTGCCCAGGGCAGTGATGGAGCCACTGTCCCTGGATGGGTTTAACACACATGTGGATGTGGCACTTGGGGACATGGGTTAGTGGTGGGCCTTGGCAGTGCTGGGGGAATGGTAGAACTTAATGATCTTGGAAGTGTTTTCCAACCATAATGAATCCATGATTCTATCCTCCAGACATGAGCAATCCCAACAATCACAGCAGCTCCTCCTCCTCCCCCCCAGTTTGCAGGAAGGGAGGTCCTTCACTGTGCAGGGTGGTGTTTCTACCTTTTAGAGAAGAAGATTTATATTCTCTGGGGGAATCCTTGGGGAAATCTTGTACTGGGGTATCTTCCAACTGTATCTGGCTGTACCCAGGGTATTCTGTACCCCACACTCAGTGTATCCTGGTCCTCCTCACCATCCCCCAAGAGAGAGAGGCTTTCCCCAACAACCTCCTTTTTGCAAGTTATCCTTTCCCACACCTGCAGTGCCTCAAAGCAAGGTGTGCAGGGAAGGAAAAGCACAAAGGAAAGTGTGTCTGGTTTTATAGCAGGATGTAGAAGCCAGGCACATGTGGGTATATTTCACCCATGCTACCAAGCTGGACACAGGGAGCAGATGATTAAAGAGTCAGGGTGGGATAGAACAAAATGATGTGTGAGTGCCATTGTGGGGGTCAATCCTGGGGCAAGTTCCTTTCAGTGCTTTCATTAAGAGCTTACAGACTGGAGGAACCCCCCCCACCAGCTGGAGGGCTGGCACAGGAGAGCTGTGCTGGCTCCACATATCTGACCTAAAGGCACACTTGATTAATTACAAATCCAGGCTAAAGTCAATTACAGACATACTGGAGAAGGACAAGTCTCAGCTGGTTCTTGGGGATAACAAAATTCTAACAATCAAATACAATTCCAGAACCTTGTATCTGCTCACACACTGGCAGGAGGTTCCAGGAAGGCTGCAGCCAATGGCAGGATGGGATGTGTGGGGATCAAAGGCATTTTTTTCCTTGCAAAAAATCAAAGCTGAACAGGAGTCAGGCAGACTGAGCCTCCCCAAGGTCAATGCAGCACCATGCTGAGGACAGGCAGAGCAGGCAGATGGGGTCTGCAACCCCAGCCCCGAACACAACCCTGAGTCCCCACAGTGCTTCCACATTGCCAGGGATGTACCAGGAGAAAATCAAGAGCAACAGTGGCAAGAAAGCAGGATTTCACCCAGGCCAGCAATCTGCCTGATTGCTGCCCACACACAGCAGCCTCAACCCCACCTCATGCCAGCAGATCTGCTTCATCCAATTTTTGAGAAGTTGGTGATCACTAAAGCTTGGCTTGCCAGCTTCTTGCAGCCTGTGGTTATTGAATCTCCTCCTTCTGGGATGAGGGAAGCTCAGGATTCCCGTTCCAGGCTCAGGGATGCCACAGGACTGCCAGCCTGGCACTGGGACAGGACCTGCTCCAGGTACACACCAGGGTGCAATGGTCAGGAGTGACAAGTTCTAGTTTCCACCTCAGGAACTAAAAATGCTCTCTGGACATCTGAGAACCACACATTAACCATCAATGGACAGGGTCCACTTGATACTGAAGGTCTGAATAGTGAAGGTCTGAATAGTGAAGGTCTGATAGTGAAGCAGCCACCTCTGACACAAAGCTCACATTCTCTGGACCAAAGCAGGCACCAAATCTGCACTTGGCTTGTCAGGAATCTCCACTGACTGAGGCCCCATCCCTTTCAAGGGGAACACATCACTCCAGCCCTTTGGCAGGGCAGGATTTCAGTCTGTCCTGCTTTTGACCTCCCACAGCCTGCAGGGCTGGAGCAGAGGTGTGTGCCAACACCAACCAGCCTGTGGTTGTGTAAGGAAAGGGGTTTACCACCATGGTGACTGAGCACAGGTCACACAGAGACACTGTGGAGTCTCCACACCTGGGGATAGTCACACAGCATCTGGACACAGCCCTGGGAATCCTGCTCCAGGTGACCCAGCTTGGCCCAGGTGATCTCCAAAGGTCACTTCCCACTTCAACCAACCTGCTTCTGTACAAATAAGGAGCTGCAGTGCCCTGTGATCCATCAGACCAGATGGAAGATGCTGCTATGCTGCTTTGGGGTGTCCCAGGAGGTCACACGGCTTCAGAACATCACCTGTGCCATGCAGTACTCCCACACAGGGCTGGAGTTAGAGGGCTAAGGGGCACAGCCTGCACCTCTGCTGACACACACAGGGACATTCCTCACTGGGACACTGAAGCAGCTGAGAGGAGACCCAGCAAAGCAAGAAGATGGCATTAACAGTAAAAGTTGTTCAAGAACAAGAGAAAATGACTTACAGAGATCCCACAGACATGATTGTTACAGTCTGCTCTCACCTTACAGGGAGGAAATGCTGGAAACTGAAGAGCTGCTCAGTGTCCATCAGATCCTTTCATCAAAACCTTGAACTCCTGGACCCCCTCCTTTGTCAAACTCAATGTACCAAGTCCAGAGGTAGGGAGAAGCAGGACACACACCCAGCTCAAGGCACAGGACTGCCAGGCAGCACTGTGCACTTCCAGGACCACGAAGTCCAGCCATCCCCCACCCACCAGCTGCCTTTCTCTCTGAACTGCCTGCCTGTCCAGGTCCTGCAGCACAAGATGCTCTTAACCTCCTCCCCCAGACACACCATAAGGACCAAGGAGCAAGCAGGAATAAACAGCATCAAGGAGCCAAAGTCCAACACTGGAGCAGTGCTGCTGCTGTGGCCACATGGCTCTGAGAAGTTGAACATCCATCAAGTTTTTGTGCAGAAAACCCCAGCCTTTCACACTGAAGACATCATATCAGGCAATAAGAGTTCAGGCTGGTGCTGCCTTTCAGCAGGACTGCACACACACTGGCCACAAAGCTGCTTCCCTCTGGCACAACCAGCATCCCACTAGGGACAAGTCCATTTCCTCTCACCATTAATTATTTCATATTAGGAACCTGCAAGGATTGAATAGCTCATTCCAAAGCTCTTTTTAGTTGTTTCAGGATCTCTCACCTGCCAAGGTAAGGTGGGAACTTCTGCCCTCGGGCTGTGGAAGATGCCATGTGACAGAGGAAGCCCCTAAACAACACAGAGAAAGGCCAAGACCCTTCCCCAGCACCAGTGCCTTCCCCAGATTTTGGTCAGCAGGAGATGGCTGGCAAGCAAGGGTGATAGCTCTGGAGCAGATTTCATCCTCTGCTTCCCCAGGGCTTGCTCTGATGACACTTTTAACGAGGGGCCCCATCTCCCTGGCACAGCACAGGGCACTGGTCCCCCTGCACACACAGCAGCACTTTGTCAGCACTGTGGCCCAGCTCTGCCTGCTCCATCCTGACATTTCAGTCGCTCTGTGGGAGCTATTTTGGTCTCTGCCAAGGGCAGAGCTCTGACACAGGCAGCCAGAGGAAGGGGGAGGCAGTGGGCAGCAGCAGGAGAAGGTTCCCAGACAGATCAGCATCAGCACCCATGTCTGGAGCCCACTGCCCTACACTGGCCACGCAGTGCTGAGTGCAGGGTGGGTTTGCTTCCAGCCTGCCCCAGCCTGGGGAGTTGGGAAACTCCACAGAGCTGTCCTGGAGGAGGACATGGAACCACCCCACACAGGGAAACCTGACCTGCCCAGCCCCTTCCACCACCTCCAGGCACAGCAGGATCTGCACATCCCAGCTTGGACAGGCAGAGGGGCAGCCTGTGCCAGGGCAGAGCTCAGCACAGCACCAGGAGCCTGCACAGCACCTCAGGGAATCACAGAATCAGGGATGGGTTTGGCTTGGCAGGGACCTTCAAAGGTGATCCAGCCCAACCCACTGCCAAGGGCAAGGACACCTCCTGCTATCCCAGGGTGCCCCATCCAGCCTGGGCAATTCTAGGGATGGGGCAGCCCCAGCTCCTCTGGGCAACCTCTGCCAGGGCCTCACCTCCCTCACAGGTAAGAATTTCTTCTTAATATCTAATCTAATCTAATCTAATCTAATCTAATCTAATCTAATCTCCCCTCTTTTAGATTAAAACTGTTCTCCCTTGTCCTGTCACTATATGCATGTAAAATGTCACTCACTCTTTTTTTAAGCCCCCTTTAGGCTGGAAGGGGCTCTAGGATCTCCCCAGAGCCTTCTCATCTCCAGTCTGAACACCCCCAGCTCTCCCAGCCTGTCTCCAGAGCAGAAGGGCTCCAGTTCTTTGATTGCTCCACATTTCCCCACGGAGGAGCAGGTCAGAGAGCACATCTCACCACCAGGAACATCTGACCACAGGAACATCTCACCACCAGGAACATCTGACCAGGAACTGAGCCTAGAACAGCTCAGGGCAGAGGGGCAGCCAGCGTGGGGCTGTCCTCTTCAGCCCTGCTCGGTACAATTTTCCCTGTATGCAAGCAGGATGGGATTTTCAATTTACATTCATCCTGCAATGTTAATTAGGAGCTCCAAACATGCATAAGAAAGGAAAATTTTCCAAGTCCCAGGTCCCACCAAGCCATAATTGCAGCACAAAACTCCAGGTGGGGCTTGAGACAAACCTGGGCAGTTCAGAACCTGGTGCCTTCAGAGACCCTAACGTGGTCTCCTATTGCACTGGAAATTGGAAATACAACACCAGTGCTGCTGGGGGATCATGGGATTATGGTCCTCCTGCTAGTGATGGAGCAAGGCAGCAGCAGCACTCCCCACAGCTGAGGTGCCAGAGCAGCTGACTGCAGGAAGACCCCACCAGGGCCTCAGAAAAGCCTGTTTACATCACAAGAATTTGGATTTTTCACATGACAAATTACTTCAATCATAAAAATAGGGAATTTTTTTCCCATTTTTCTGCTGCTGATGGGACGTCATTCCCAGCTGCTCCATCCATATCAATGACCACCTTCTCACCAGGGCTGGGTTCAGAGGCTGGTCCCAAGGGGAAGCCCTTCATTAGCAAAGTTAATGACTAGTTTCTTCACTTCAGGATGCTGGAAAAAGCAGCTCAGAGCTTCTCTAGTGTGAGAGCAGAAGCTCCCCAGGGCCCTGGGGCTGTGTCCAGCACCCTGCTCAGACCTGGAAATGGAGCTACAACGGCAAACACTGACAAGCCCTTTTATCAGCATTTTTTTCATGTAAAACTGAACAGGGCAAATAAAAAAGAACAAGACAAAGGGTTGAAATGTCACTTCATTTTCTTTTCAATTAAGAGCAAATGTTACACATCCTTCCCCAGCTAAATCTTGAGAGCAGCTCCATTTGCTGTGGCTCCACCACTGCAGAAGAGGAACAGCAGGAACTAAGCAGGATCATCTTAAAATTCAGAAGAAAATAAGGTGGGTGATGTTCTGCCTACATTCTCCAACTTGCTTTCCCACCAGGCTGCTTTCCTGTAGCACCAGAAGCTATTAAAAGCCCTTGCAGTAGTCTCAAGAGCACAGAATTATCTCCCAGATTGGGAGCTCCAGATTCCTTTTGGTCATGGTGAGATATATAATCCACACATGGTGCCATTACCCACTCTAAGCACTGTCTCTGCAAGAACCCAGATGGATGCCAAGAATAAGGCACTTCTTATAGCTGAGGCATTTTTAAGAGATGCTAACATGCCTTGCATAAACGTGTCCTACTTTCTGACTTGGGCTGAACACACATGAGTCACTCAGCTGCATCCTCCTAAAAGCCCACACCTGTACAGAAAAATCCCACCTCCTCTCTCACACACCCAACCTGAGCAGGAAGTGCTGTCAAGGACAGGAACATGCTGGTTTTATCATCATGATTCAAAACTTTTAAGCCCTCAATGGAAATAAATGTTACTCCACATCATCACCCAATGTGCTGCAGTCACCTTCCACCAGCAGCACAGGAGGAGCTTTTACAGGTGACTCTGAGCTCAGGACAGACCTGGTCCTGAAAACAAGGCATCAGCATGAGGATTGATTGCCTTTCATCACCAAACAGTCTGGAGTGACAAGAATGGACACAGAGACTTGGTGCCCCTTCCAAGTGGAGGTACAATGGGGACAACATTCTCTGCCACACAAGGACAAGTGCATCTGCCCTCAGAGAGCAGATGGAGCATCTGACTGGCTCTGCTGCTCTCCCACAAAAGAGGAACCTTGCAAGTCTTGACATTGCCACCTCTCCTCAAAACCTTCTCACCAGGCTACAAAGGACAAGAAAGGAAAGGGCTGAGGTCACTCCAGCCGTGGTTTTTCACCAGGGCTTTGGCCGACAGAACTTTGGAACTTCAGCCTTGTTTCTCCAAAAAAAAGCTTCAAAGAGAACACCTGTCAGTCTGAGAACAGCAGCTCCCTGCAGCTGAGAAGAGCAGGCAGCATCACGGCTTGTTCAACAAGCCAAAGCCAAAGGCAGCACAGAAAAACCCTTTCCAGCCATCCTGCCCCTGCTCTGCTTTCAACCCAGAAACCTTTTAGGAGAAATCTGTGGGTTTCTATTCCCTGACTAATTGAAGTGACCACACATACAAACTGCACTGTCTTCTCATCTCTGCTTTTTTGCCCTACATAAATGCTAACACACCTATGCTGCCTGAGCTGCTCTCAGATCTCCAGAGACTCCTCAGGGTCAGCTCCTTCTTGAACCCAGGGGCTCTTTACCTGAGGTTAAGGTCCTCCTTCTCCTGAGCCTTTGTATGACCAGTCTTTTAAGGCAACCCTTAATTTAAGAGACTATAAAGACCAATAATTGTTTGCATTGGAAACAGTGAACTGGAAACCCTTTGACACAACCTGTCCACCTCTAATATCCAACTGATTATTGCAAGTTTTGAAATACTGATGCAACTCAAAAACTTTTCACACTGCAATAAAAAATCAAACCATTGCCCCCAGGCAGGGAATGAGGGATGGTTTCATGTCATGGCACTAGAGAAAGGCTGGAACTGACACAGGCTCACTCTGGTATGTGGGAAGGTCAGGATTTGGTTATTTTCCATCAGAACTTTCCCCTGAAGCTGCTCCCTTCATGGCTGCGGTTTGAAGGACAGAGGAACAAGTTTCAAATCTGGTACCAGGTCAGATGGGGCTTGGAGCACCCTGGGATAGTGGAAAGTGTCCCTTCCCACGGCAGGGGTGGAACAAGATGAGCTTTTAATGTCCCTTCCAACCCAAATGTGATATAATGATTCTGTGATTCCCAGCACTTTTGACCAGACCCGAGAGGAAAAGGCTTCCACCAGGTTCAGACTGGGACCATGGAGGTGACAGCTACAGGAAACCAAAAAAGCAGCCCTTGGGTTATGGGAAATGGCACAAACATCCTCGTGTGCATACACACACCCCAAGGCTGACCTGGAGATGGTGTCCATCAAAACAGACCAAAACAGCACCAAGGGCATTTCCCCGATCAGCACAATCATGGACCCAGAGTGGTCTGGACTGCAGTGACCATAAAAGCTCCTCTTGTTCCACCCCCTGCCACGGACAGGGACACCTTCCACTGTCCCAGGCTGCTCCAAGCCCCATCCAACCTGGCCTTGGGCACTTCCAGGGATGGGGCAGCCCCAGCTGTGCTGGGCACCCTGTGCCAGGGCCCCACCACCCTCACAGGGGAGAATTTCTCTCCAGTATCTGAAGTGCTGTTACCTGAGGGCCACTTCCAGCCCTGACCACCCCTGGCAGTCACCAGAACAATGATGGATCACTCTCCCTATTAAAAGTGCACAGGGAAGTGGTTAATAGGAGGCTGCTAATAAAGAATATCTGCACAAGATGGTCTTCAGCTGCACACACATCAGTATTTACAGATCCTGACCTGCTGGATTCTATACCACTTGATTAATTATTTACCTCAAAGCTAATTAATCATCCATTAATTCTTGGTGAGCTCTTCCAGCAGTAGAGCACATTCATGGAGTGACTCAATAAATGCTTCCACCATTTAGAGCTCCATATGATTAAGAAGAAAAATCTTCTGTGAGAGAGCCCCAGACATCAGAGAGGCCACGTCCCAGTTGCATTTCACCTTCTTTACTGGGCAATTCTTTGGTCTTGCCCTGATCCTGTTATCCATGCCATGATGCTCAGTGCTTCTCCAGACAGCACTTTTTTTTTTAGTTGCATCCAAAGCAATTCTTTGATTTGTATTTTTGGTAACAAACTGATAACTTTATTAGGGAAACACAGTTCTGCTCCACCTCTGTGGGGCCTGGAAACTCATTAACAGTGCTAAGAGATAACATGTTTAAACCTATTAAGCAGGCTCCACTGGCATTAGAAACAATTTCAAGATTTGTTGCCTGCTCTCAAAAAACATTTCTCGCTGACAGACCCCAAGGACTGAGGCAGGATCAGAGGAAAGGGCTCTGGGGACACAGCAGGAGACATGTCACCACAAGGGGAGTGACAGGGCCATTATCAAGCCACACTCTCCTTCGAGAGTGTTTGGCCCTAGTGTTGCCCAGCCAGAGCCTTCATAGCCATCATGCCCAAAACATCAATAATTCATCCCATTTTCCCAGCCATAGAATCACTGAATCAATTAGGCTGGAAAAGCCCTGTGAGATGATGAAGTCCAACCATTCCCCCAGCAATGCCAAGCCACTACTACTAACCTGTGTCCACAAGTGCCACATCCTCACATCTGTTAAATCCACCCAGGACTGGGGACGCCAGCACTGACCTGCACAGCCTGTGCCAAGGCTGCACAACCCTTTCCATGATGAAATTTTCCTCAATAGCCAATCCAAATATCCCCTAGTGCAACTTGAGGCTGTTTCCTCTTGTCCTGTCACTTGTCCCCCAGGAGCAGAGCCCAGCTCCCAGCTGGCTGCCCCCTCCTGTCAGGGAGTTGTGGGGAGTGAGAAGGGCCCTCCTGAGCCATGGCCTGTCACTGTCACTAACACAGTGCAGACTGAAGTGACAGCCTGATCTCTTTGTCCCTATCAGCCAGCATCTGTAAACATCTCCCATTCAGGCTGCTCCAACCCAAACCCCATCTCTCCTGTCTCAGTCACAAGCCAGGATTTATGGTAACACCTCCCCAGCCCACGTGTCCTCATGTCACTGTCTCCAGAGGAGACTGGTCCAAGCACAGCACATCATCACCAACTGGAGGGGAACTGGAGCGTGTTGACAGCGTGACACGTCCCTGAAAGGGCAGCCCAGCACTCCACTGATGCAGGAATTGCATCCACGAGCCAGCTACGTTAGGCAGAAGGTCTCAGATGTGAGAAAAATCATTCAGCATCACCACACCCCATGAATCCAGCCCCATCCCCAGGCCAGGATATCCCTTTTGGGGCAGCCTCAGCAGGCTGAGTGCCCCAGCTAAGCAATGGGGTGTCCAGGGTATGGGCAGCCCTGGGATGCAGGCTCAGGGCTCCATCCCACCCTGTGCTCATGGAGCTCATGGAGCATCTGCAGCATCTGCAACACACACTGGTGAGCACCCACGGATCACAGGCAGGGGATCCCAGCGCTGATAATTCAGCAGCAAATTGCCAGGGAAGAAGCCAAGTGACACATCAGGGAGAGTTTTTTCTCCTACTGAATGATCTCCAGCTCATAAGCAGCAGTGTCCCATTGGAATGGCAGCACTTTTCCATGATATTTCACTCTCCAGTTGCTCCCCATATCTATTATTTACACCTGACTGCTAAATTCACTTGGAAATACATCAGGGCCCTTTCCCACAGCTCTGCTCTCGTTGAAGGACCAAAATCCAGGACTAGAACTCACAGAATCACCACCCAAGGAGGGGAGGCTGCTGGCTGGTGCTGTGGTAGGCAGCCCAGTGATGGTGGCCACACAAACTGTGGGTCCCTTCCCCCCAGCCAGCACCCAGCCAAGTGGGTCCCAGCACAGCAGGGATGCAGGAGCCACAGCCCAGCCATGCAGACAGCAGTTCTCTCCTGGGACTGGCTATCTGGCAGGCTAAATCTTCCCCTGGAGAACTGGGAAGCACTCTGCTCCTGATGGGAGCAGCTCCTCTCCTGTGCTCCTCATGCCTGCTGGAAGCTTGGCCATGCTCTTGGAGGCTCCAACCAGCACAGACATGACACAAGCACTGGCAGATGCAAGACAGCCTCCAGCACGGCTGCTGAACCACTGCTGCTCTGAGTGTGCACTGGGGAGGAGCTCCTGCCAGAGGGAAAGCTGGGGGCACTTGAGGAAACTGGAATTGCACAGAGAGGGGTTTGAGGAATGCACTGTGGATGGACAGGGAACCAGTGGGATGGTCCTGTCCAAATTGCTGCAGCGAATGGCTCAATGTGCAAGAGGAAACTGGTAACAAGAGCTGACCCCCAGGGTCTGTACTAGGACCAGGATTAGTTGATAGGCACAAGAACTAGTTCAAACCTCCATCAGGACAAAGGCTGTGCATCAAGAAACCCCCAGCAAGTTTGTGAATGGTACTGAGCTGAGTGGTGGGGAAGGGGAAGGGGAAGGGATCCAGAAGGACCTGGACAGGCTGGAGCAGTGGGTCCATGGGAACCCCATAAGGTTCAACCAGGCCTGGTAACATCATGGATCTGGATCAGGAAAATCCCTGGTGCCAGCAAAGACTAGGGGATGGGTAGAGATAGATGGATAGAGAGGGATGGAGGGATGGATGGATGGATGGATGGATGGATGGATGGACGGATGGACAGCAGCTCTGTGGAGAAGGACTTTCTAGCTGAAGTCCCATTTGCCAAAAGAGATCTGGGACATCAGTGACCTCTGTGCAGTCCTTCAGTTCCCAAAGGCTGACATTTATTCTTGGAAACAGAGCTCAGAGTTTCACATTGCCACTTATTGATTCAAGCTGTGGGAAACAAGAACAAAAACATCAGATGCTGACTCAACCCTTTCCTAATTGTCTAGAATTTTTTTCAACTCTGGCCAATAAAACACTCTGCAGCAGGTATGACAGAACAGGAAAAGATGCAGAAGGATGGATGGAGGAATGGAGGGCATCCTGTGGTAGCTAAAGGAGAAGAAATTTAGATTACATATTAGGAAGAAATTCTTCCCAGTGAGGGCGCTGAGGCCCTGCCACAGGGTGCCCAGAGAAGCTGTGGCTGCCCCTGGATCCCTGGAAGTGCCCATGGCCAGGCTGGACAGGGCTTGGAGCAGCCTGGGACAGTGGAAGGTGTCCCTGTCCGTGGCAGGGGGTGGAACAAGATTAGCCCTTAAGTCCCTTCCAACCCAAACCATTCTGTAAATCCATGATTTCATGAACTTCCAAACTCAGTTCTATGGGAGCTGCTGGCACTTGCAGCAGGGGAGCTGCAAGGGTGTTCTCTGGGAGGAGACCCTCACCAGGAGCTGCCCATTTGCAGGGCACAGCCAGTGCCAAAGGGCTGCAGAACAGTCTGGACAAGCTGAGACCATCAGTGACAGTGCCTCAGATAAAGGCTACAATGTCCAACAGCAGCTGTGAGCAAGAAATGAGAACATGTGAGAGGAAAAGCCCTGCAGACCCTGAGGCCAGTGCAGAAGGAGAGGCTGGAGGTGCTCCAGGCACCGGAGCAGAGCTTTTCCCTGCAGCCCATGATGAAAACCATGGTGAGGCAGGATGTCCCCCTGCAGGCATGGAGGACACCATGCTAGAGCATGTGAATGTGTCCATACGGAAGCTGTGACTTCACAGAAAGCCTAAGCTGGAGCAGGCTCTCTCTGTTTCTAGACTGAAGCTCTAACTGTGGCCCTAACACCCAGAGCCACTGCCCTCACACCATCCCCAGCCCTTGCCATTCAAGACCTTCAAAGTACCCACACAAGCTGCTATTCACCCCAAACTCTGAGCAAAGAGCCTCAGCCTCACCAGAACCTGAGATAAGTAGGGAATGTTCACATTCATGGTGGGGAAGAAGCCAGGAGACAGACACTGGTCTGGGCTGTGGAACATGCATGAAGCCAACCCCTACGTCCTTCTACTCCCCCAGTCCCTTTGCCAACAGCTCAAGCTGGGCAGAGGTGATGGGGACAACCCAGGAGACAGCAAAGCAGCCTGACAAGGGAAAACAAAAATAAATCCCAAGTCCTGTTTGAGCTTTTGGGCAGCTCCTAACACCAAATACTGCTCAGCTCAGGAAACTGAGCAGAAACTTCTGCCCGAGGAGGCGGTGGAGTCACAAAGCCTGGATGTGGCACTGGGTGCCAGGGTTTAGTTGAGGTGTTGGGGCTGGGTTGGACTCGATGATCTTGAAGGTCTCTGCCAACCCAGTGATTCTGTGAATTCTGTGAATTCTGTGAATTCTGTGGAACAGGAGGTCCAGGTGGTACTCAAGAATGTCCCACAGATGCCCAGGCCATGTGTTTGTGTGTGGGTGGCCAGGCTGGTGAACACCAGTGTGCCAGCTCTGCCAGTGGGATTCCAAGCCCGTGGATGGCAGGCAGGCAGCTCTGGGCAGGCAGCAAGGATCAGCCTGCAGGGGCTGGGCTGGCACTGCCAGAGCAGCCACCGCTCCGGATCAGCAGCTCCCAGGCACTTCCAGGAGGCAGAGCCCTTCCACCCAGCTCTCTGCAGGGTTTCCAGTAACAGCAAATGGGCAGCAGTGCCCCCACGGTGATTAATCATCTTCCTGGGATGCAGAGAATCGTTATTTCCCACCCCTCAGTGCAGCTGGTGCTGCACCCACGCCACGGCAGGCTCGCAGCTGGCGGCACCCTCGGATCAACCACGGGTGCAGGAGGGGGCAGCGGGCAGAGACCCTGAGAGAGTGGGCTGCAGCCTCATGCAGAATGTGGGTGGTGCTGTGAGGCTATAAAATACAGGGATTTTGGGGGGAGTTCAAGGGGAAATTAGAGATATTTGCTGTCTGAATGTTTTCTCCTAAAACAAGCGCTGAAAGGATTTAGAAGGACAGTCAGACACTTGGTTACTGCAGGGATTTTGTCCAACACACAGCAGCACTGTGAAGAGGATTATCATGGAATCATTTAGGTTGGAGCAATCCTCCAAGATCATGGAGTTAACCCAGCACTGCCACCACTAACCATATCCCCAAGAGCCACATCCACACATCTGTTAAATCTGTTAAATCCCTCCAGGGATGGTGACTCCACCATTGCCCTTCACAGCCTATTCCACTGCCTGACCACAATTTCTGTGAATAAATTTTCTTCCATCTTGCTACATCCTTTCAGGCAGTTCAGAGAGCAAGAAGGTCCTTCCTGAGTCTCTTTTTCTCGAGGCTGAGTGCTGTTTTTAGCACAGGGTAGAACATTGGATGCAGAACCACACGCTGCACAGCACCACAGCCATGCCATGGGCCAGCACCACTGCACTGGACATCCTATTGCAGCTTTGTTTTGTCACTATCAGCAGGAAAAAGGTCCCATGTATCTCAGGAGCACTCCAGAAGCACTGCTGGTTTGGCCTGAGCTCAAAGCAGCTGTAGCCCTGTAGTTCCTGAAGGAACCAGTCAGCTCACAGAGTGCTGGGGAGGGCAGGGGACAGCAGGGCAGGGCAGATGTGCGCAGTGCCAGGTTTGCCCTGGGCTGAGGCAGAACAGCTCATTTCACCAGTTCCTGCCAATTCCCAGCCTGACCCCCTCAGATACTGGTCACTGGTCCCTGAGCAGGTTTTGTGAGGAGTTCTGCTCTGCAGTGGCCAGTCAGGGATGGGACAGGCACCCACTGCCACCCACTGTCAGACCCACTCTCCAGCTGGGCTCACCTGGTTGATGCCCAGGACTCTCAGGGCTCCAGGAGTGTCTTGGAGCTGGTCACATCACCATGTGTGTCCAGTGTCCCACTGGGTATCCTGGCTGTCCAACCCTCAATTGTTTTCCAGTTTCTCCTCAGTGTCTTGTCAGTTGATGATGGCAAACTGTGGGCAGCCAAACTGACCACAGCACCTGCAGTTTGCACTCCAGAGGACAACACCACCAACCAGGGAACCCTCATTTCCAGACACAACACAACTCAAGGGGTCAGAGGAGCCATTTCTGGCTGCCTCCAGCCCTGTCCAACATTTCTGGCTGGCTCCAGCCCTGTCCAACGTGTTCTCCCACGCTGCAGCCATGGCCTACCCTCCCTGGCACGTGGCCACCCACCTCACCAGCCAGGCCAAGGTGTCCTGCACCCAGCCAGCAATGTCCCCCCCCTCCACCAGACCCAATCCACCTGTGCTCCTCTGTGCTGCACACCCACTGTGAGAGCTCCCAGGCTCCTTCAGCACCCACATTTCCTGCTCTGGCTGCCACTTCCTCTGACTGCTTGCCTGAACTCTCCATTTTTAATTGACTTCTTCTCCCTCTCCTCCCACCTAAAGCACAGCCCCACACACCTCCCTGCCACACGTGAGTACAGTCACCCAGGGGGACAGACAGACACTGCCTTTCCAAATCTAAATGGATTTTCATCAATAATTCCTCCTCAAGCTACTCCCAGCAGTTTCCTACTCACTATCCTTGACTCTTTCCCCTCTCAATAATTTAGTTGTAGCTCTGTAGAGTCATTTCTTGGAATGTGGCCACAGCAGGAGCTCCTGGTGCACCCACAGTGGGATCTCCATGGGTGATGCTGAGGTCCCAGAGATCCCAGGACTTCTGGCCACCCTCCTCCTCCTCCTGCCTGTGCTACTGCCCAGCTCTACTGACCAGATCCTGCTGCTCCTGCTCTCAGCATGCCTAGAAAGCACCATCTCCCACACGTCAGAATAATCTCAGGAAAGAGTAAAAGGATTTAGGGCTTGCTCAGCTCAGCCCTCCTAAACCCATTTCTGCAATCAGGGATTATCCCAGTGCCAGCACCAAGACAACAGCAATTCAGCAGGAGAAGGCAGAGCTCCAGCTGCTGGGAATGCTGCTGGGGCTGGAGGGTGTCTGCTGCAGAGCACCCTCCCCACCTTGGGGTCCCTG
This sequence comes from Pyrgilauda ruficollis, assembly GCF_017590135.1. NCBI lineage: Eukaryota > Metazoa > Chordata > Aves > Passeriformes > Passeridae > Pyrgilauda > Pyrgilauda ruficollis. The sequence continues at coordinate 3,084,459 of NW_024528710.1, read as the reverse complement.
CCCCTCTCTGCCCACACAGGCAGCACCCCAGGAAGCCACACGGCTGGGTGACATGGTTCACCCAGGGGTGTCAGTGCTGTGCCAGCTGTGGTGACACAGCTGCACAGGGCAGGGCTGGCCTCCTCACTGCCACTGCTGATCCTGCTGTTTCCTTGTCCCAGCACTTTCCAGAGCAGCCCCATATTTCTGTTCTTCACCCTCTGGTCTTCACACCCCCCTAGCACCTCCCCCTGCCCCAACAATGCCAAACTGAGAGCCAGAAGCATGAGGAATCCCAGTCATGTCCGTGCCAGGAGGAGGACTGAAGGGATGGGAAGGGGATGGGGGGATCCTGGATGCTGGAAGGAGAGAAACTCAACCACAGACCAGTGACTGTGACACCCAAGAGCTGTGCCACTGATGCCACCAATGCCACCCAGCATCCCACCAGCAGGGGACAATGCCAGAGCCCAGCTCACTGCCCACCAGCGCAGGGCTCCTGGCTGCTACAGAGGGGTCTCTGGCTCTTCTTCTCCCCTTGGCATACAGGGCCCAGCTGGGAACCACTCCAATTCCAGCAGGAAGAGGCAGGGAGAGCCTGAGGACACCACGTGCCACAGGCAGTCCCCCAGGCCACTGCACCCAGTGATGGCTGGGAGAGCCCTGGGCTGGAGCTGAGCTCTGCCAGCCCAGACAGCAAGGGGCACAGCTGCCATATCCCCTCACATTTTGGCTCCTTTCTCTCCTTCCTCCCTCTTTCTAAGCTCCCTGGATGAAAAGACTCAGGAGAGGGCCAAAAGACTCCCTGTGCAGCCAGCTTGGCTCACCCAGCCAGCCACGTGGATCCCAGCCAGGGCTCAGGGAGCAGCCAGGGCTGGAAACCACAACGGGAGTGGGACCAAAGTCCCACACACAAGATGAGCCAGCAGAGACAGACAAGGGTGCCACAGGCTCAGGGCAGTGATGGCCTCGTGTCCCCTCACCTCCAGGGCTCCTTGCCTCCCAGTCCATCCCAGCACACGGAACAGGGACTGAGGCACTGCCCTGGGTGACACTGCTGGTCACACAGAGCCAAGGAGCCACAGTCCCTCCTGCACTGAGATGGGAGCAGCAGCACCTCAGGCAGCAGGGATGGGCTCCTGCTCCACTGTCACCTCCTCGCTGCCCAGCACACAACAGGGAGTGCTGCCCAAAGGAGAGAAAGGTTTCCAGCAGCAGCAATAACACAAGTTCCAGGAGTGCCACGATATCTTCAGGCTAAATTAAACCCAAAATAATTACAGAACAGCTGATTTTGATTCTTTTTTAACATGTTGCCATGAATCAGACTCCAGTTAATTGATATTAACTGCACTCTGTGTGGATCACCCAGCACTGCTCAGGGTGATGGAGCAGACAAGGGGTGCTGGTGATCACGGAGCAGAACTGCATGGGAAAAGGGAATATCACCTGGGATAAAACATTCAGGGGAAACAAAAGGAAAAGCCAAAGGGGCACAGGAAGAGAGGACAGACATGTCGCAGGCAGCCTCACTGCAGCACTGGGATGATGCATAGGAAGTCCATTGTTGGAAAAATCCCAGCTTTACAGAGACAGGGCAACTGAGAGCGCTGACTTAGGAAGGCCATGGAATAGAGATGACATTGTTGAGAGATTGAACTAGAAACAAGTTGCAACAAGCTTCAAACTATGGCCTTGCAAAAAGACCAGATACTTTATAGAATTAGAACTGTGAAAGATGCATTCTGGCAAGACCACATGGGGTAAAAACACAGGTGATTGGTGTCAGAACTATCAGCAGCATTGTGTGGCAAAAGCTAACAGGCTGAAAAACATTTATAAGATATTGTAACCAGGAAATAGGTTGGCTTCTGATAGAAATGTGTTGAGTTTTACATCTCTTATGTCTCACCCTTCAACAAGACTGATAATGGAAAAAAAATCTTTTAAAACACCTCCCAGTTCCACGTCTCTGTAAAGCTGGGATTCTTCCAACAGCCCATGTGTCCAATTCCTGTGGGCAGCACCCAAGGGCTGGCAGTGGGTGCCACCATGCTGGGCACGACGTGGCTGCGGGAGCCTCAGGCAGGTGGTCGCAAAGGGAAGGTGAGGAACAGCATGAGCATTCCTGCTTCCATAACCTGAGCATCCCCACACCCATGGCCTGAGCATCCCTAAACTCACAGCCAAGGCATCCCTGGCTGTGGTATTTTCTGGGGTCCCCTGACAAAGGAAGGAAAATGATGAATCTGACTTCATGTTCTTAGAAGGCATTATATTATATTATATTATATTATATTATATTATATTATATTATATTATATTATATTATATTATATTAATACTAAAGATTAGAGAAAGGATACAGACAGAAGGCTAAAAGATAATAAAAAACTCCTGACTCTCCCCTCAGAGAGTCCAACACAGCTGGCCATAATTGGCCAATAAGTAAAAACAATTCACATGCAACCAATGAAGCAATCACCTACCACATTCCAAAGCAATAAAACACAGGAGAAGCAAATGAGATAATATTGTTTTCCTTTTTCTCTGAGGCTTCTCAGTTTCCCAGGAGAGAAATCCTGGACAAGGGATTTTTCCAGAAAATATGACGGTGACACCTGGCACCATGGCCTGAGCATCCCCACACCCATGGCCTGAGCATGCCTAAACTCACACCTAGGCATCCCTGGCACCATGGTTTGAGCATTCCTAAACTCACAGCCTAGGCATCCCTGGCACCATGGTTTGAGCATTCCTAAACTCACAGCCTAGGCATCCCTGGCACCATGGTTTGAGCATCCCCATGACCATGCTCACCCCTGTTCTGCCTGCACCCCCTGGCACCCACTGGACCAGTGCCAGGAGGAACTGGGCTGGCTGAGGGCTGAAGGGTGGCATTTTGGCAGCTTATTCCCAGAGGCCACGGGGAGGGCTGACTGATCACTCCCAGGACAGCTGTGTCACAAGCTGACACACGGCTGAGTCACCGTGGCCTGCCAGCCCTCGCTGTGCCCATGTCCCTCAAACACACATCGCCTGGGGCTACCCCAGCACAGCACCCACCACCAAACACAGGGCACCCCAGGCCACCCACACAGACAGATCCCAGCTTCCACAGAGGAAGGGAAGGGCAGCCCAGCCTGAAAAGCTCAAGAAACGCTGACCAGCAGTTGGGTCAAAAAGCCTGGAGATCTCACACCCTGGGGTACCCACCTCTTTAAAACCAGAGCTGGGGCAGGTGCTGGGGCCTGGGAAGGCTGGGGTTGTGCAAAGCCTACACAAAACACCTGAGCTGCAGTGGTGACCTGCCAGGATGAAGCCAGAAGGGCAAACAGCTCTTTAAGCAAAATATATTTGTTCCTGGGCTGACATTGGTACGTAAATCGATTGTAAACAGACTCGGGCTGGAAATGAGAAGACCACTGGAGGGTATGTCCTAGAGAGGCCCTTCAACAAGGATTACAGGCAGGAGAGACAAAACTCCTCCAAGATGGAGCTGGAGCAGTGTCTGCAAGGGTGACAAAGTATCTGTGTGACACAGGGACAGGACAAAGCCGCCTGAGGCAACCCAAGCACCGTGTGGCACTGCCAGAAGGGCCATGGGTAGCATTAGCACCACACTGCTAGGGATGGCCAGGCCAAGTGAGGTACTGGAGACAGTTTGGGAGATCCTGGACCCCGCGGTGGGCAGAGGAACCCCCCTCCCTGCACCAAACACCCCTCCAGTCTCTACCTCACACACCAGCCACAGCTGCACCGACCACGGGTGAAAAGAGGCTGAGAACACACTCCCTCAGGGACCTGCCTGGAGAGGGGAAGCAGGAAGCAAAGAGGCAGGATGCTGAGAGCCACAGGGCAGGTGGCACCTGTTCTCACTGTCCCCTTGAGTGCCAGCTCTGCTGTGGCTCTGCTGCCACACCGTGCCCTTCCCACCCTGCTGAGGACCATGACATCCACCAGCTGCACTGCTGTGCCCTCCAGACTCAGTCCCACTCCAGGAGCTGTGGGAAGCAACCAGAATCCAGGGAAGCAACCAGAATCATCCAGCCTCCTGGGCCACTCATGTTTTAATGTCCATCAAAGCCACTCCACATCCTGACATCCAACTGGGCCAAGGGCAAAGTCCTGCATCTGGGTCAGGGCAATCCCCAGTGCCAGCACAGACTGGGGAAGGCTGGAGAGATGAAGGGATGGATGGAGAACACTGCAGAGAAGGACTGGAGGATTCTGGGGAGTGACAAATGGGACTTGACCTAGCCATGGGCACTGGCAACACAGAAAGCCAAGTGTCTCCTGGGCTCACCCTCAGCAGTGAGGGCAGCAGGGAGGGAGGGGCTGTTCCCCCTCTGCTCTGCTCTCCTGAGACACCCTGGAGCTGCCTCCAGCTCTGGGGTCCCAGCACAGGACAGAGGTGTTGAACTGAGGGTGGAATCAGGTTGGACATGGGGGGAAATGTCAGACCAAGAGGGGCTGGCACAGGTTGCCCAGAGCAGCTGTGGCTGCCCCATCCCTGGAAGTGTTTAAGGCCAGATTGGACCGGGCTTGGAGCAACCTGGAGCAGTGGAAGGTGTCCCTGCCCACAGCAGTGGGTTGGAATGAGAAGAGCTTTAAGGTCTCTTCAGTCCAAGCCACTCTCTGAATGTATCTCTGCTTCAGGCCAGGCTGCCTGGGCAGGGGCAGCTCCCTGCTCCACTAGGGCTGCAGATGAAGGGTGAGAGCAGAAGATGAATAGAGGGATAAGCTGCTTTTTCCTCCTGTGTGCAGGACATGCCCAGACACCTTTTCCCAGACCCCTTGCTCTGCTGGGGCTACACTTGCTTCTTCTTCAAAGTCTGGTGAAGTCTGGGCTGTCTCTGATTTCCCACCCGAGGAAAGCTGGGAGAGGATGAAGGAGCAAAGAGAAGACAGGAGAACAAAGTCACCTTCACCTCTCCTCTCCACTGCTCCTCCCAAAGGAGAATCACAGCCCTGAGCCTGCAGTCCCCAGCACAGCACTACTGCAGCTCCTGGTCTTCAAGAGGCAGCTCCTGGTCCTCCCTGCCCTGGTGGGACCAGGCACCAGGGGAAGGTAGCCCCAGAAAACCACTGCATGGCGGTAGGTGGAGCTGAGAGGGCACAGAAAGCCATGTCTGAGGGGGCAGCTCCAGCAGGAGCCAGCCCCAGCCTTGCTCCTCCAGCAGCACCAGAGCAGCAGCTCCTTGGGCTGCTGGGAAGCACGCTGGGCTTCCTGCTGGACACTCTCCCAAAGGACCTGCTGAGAGGTGAGGTTCTGCTTACAGGAGAGTACAGAGCCAGCTCAGAGTGGTCCAGCCAGCACTTCAGCACCCAGACAGCTCCAAATTGTTTTTTTTTTTTACACAGGCCAGTGCTCCCTCAACAGCATCAGACAGAAGTGAGCAGCTACAGCTTGTCTCTTTGCCCACCTGACACATCCCCCCACCAGACAGTGGTCTGCTAGGAATAACAGGGGTCACTCTCCAAGGAACTCCCAGCAGCCAGAAAGACTGAACAAAGTCACCCATCCCTGGTGTTGAACACCAACACCCTGAGCCTGCACAGCTAAAATAATGAAGCTGGAAGTCAAGCTCCCATGGAAGTGAACATCCCCTTCTGTGCTGGTGCAGCTGGAATGGACCTGCTTCCAGGTCTGAAATATTTACTGGGCCTCCCAAAGCCTGCAGAGATGGGCTGAGCTGACAGGCTGAGAGACACAACTTGGGATCTGAAGATTTCTGTTCCCAGAGGTAATTCATTGAGCAAACAGCCGTGTTACATAACGCAGTGCTGGAGAGCCGGGAGCACGGCCACTGGAGGGACACCGTGCTCAGAGAAGAGGAATGGCACACAACCCCTCCTGACCAGTCCAGGAAAACAACAAATGTGATTTCATTGCTTGCTGGCTGGAATGCCACCCACAGCCACCTCCTCTGGGATGTGGCCTGGACCATGAACCAAGCAGGAGCAGCTGATTCCAGAGCCAGGAGCAGCAACAGCAGCAGCACTCACCGGGAAGGATTTTAAGAATGGGTTTACCAGGAGCTGTGACTCAAATCTGGAGTAGCACAGTGATGGCCCCAGCCCAAGGAGGAACCCAGCCCCTCAGCTTTTCCAAGGTCACCCAGTCCCACCACAGCACTGCCCAGCTGGGTGGGGAGACCCTCCTGTGCCCCTGCAGCCAGGCCTGAACTGCCGGAGCCGCGGGCTGCCACCTCACTGTCTCAGTGGCAAAGCCAGCCAGCTCCCCACCCACTGGGCTCCAAAATAAGCCCAGGCAGCAGTGGCAAGGCAGATCCAAAAGCAGTCTGTGCAGCCAGAACAGGGATCAGCAGGAAGGGAGGGATGAGCCCCTCCATGAGACACGGATGCTGCACTCTGCACGCCAGGCAGGAGGGCAAATCCAGGTCTCACACAGACACTGGACCTCACTTGCTCCTGCAAACAAAGAACACCAAGGGGCTGCATCTGCCTAAGCACAGCCACTTAAAAGCAGATTCCAGTGGGATTGTGCCCACGGAGTCCTCTCTTCTATTACTGACCCTGAGAAAGCAGCCATTCACCAGCAGCACCTCTCCATCCATCCCTCCAACAGCAATGCCAACCACTGCCCATACATTTCCCAGACTACCAGCCCAGCTCTGTTCCAGTCTAAAGCCCCACTGCAAAGTCCTCCAGCTCCAGGAGGGACTTGCTGGTGGTGTTTAAGGAGTTTGTATCTCTGATGGAGAAGCTACACCCACACCAAACCAAGCTGCACAGCACATGTGCCTCCAGAAAGGATGAGAAGTCCGTGACATTCTCTTATTTCCTGGAGGAACATTTCCCCTCATCTTGCATCTTCCACATGATGCTAAAGAACTTTGAGATCACTAAGAAATAAGCAAGGTACTGTTCCAGAGGGGATGAGCAGCATCCCAAATCCCTGCAGGGAGCTACATCTTGCCCTGATGGCCATCCCAGGTGTCACTCCTTGCCCTGTTAAACAGCAAACCCCAGTGAGCGCATCCCAAAATTAGCCTCTCACAACCTACATTTTAGTGTCCTTTGGCTCCATCCCCCTGCCATGCCTCATGGGAACTTGTTTCTGAATTTCCAAATTAATCTTAATAAATTCACAGCCCTGGGCTACAAATTTGCATTACTGAGCAGGTTCTCTGTGGGTTCAGGAACACAGGAGGGTGGGGGTGAGGCTGCCAGCAGAGACAAGGACCTGGCAGAGCAGGTTCAGAGGTGGCCACCAAAATGGTCAAAGGGCTGGGACAAGGGGCAGTGGGGTCAGACTGGACATGGGGAAGAAATGTCAGACTGTGAGGGTGGTGAGGGGCTGAAAAAGGCTGCTCAGACATGTTGTGGCTGCCCCATCCCTGGAAGTGTTCAAGGGCACATTGGACAGGGCTTAGAGCAAGTGGTCCACTGGTGCAGATTTAAGGTGTCCCTGCCCATGGCAGGGATGTGGAACTGGATGGTCCTTGAAGGTCCCCTCCAGCTCAAGGTACTCTGTGATTCTGAGTCTGTCCACTGCTGAGCCCTACCACACCTCCTGAGCACACCACAATGCCACAAATCCCTGATTTCAGATTAATGTGTGGCTCCTCTCTTCCTGTCCAAACAATTCTTGATGTGACAAACTGAATTCTCTACAGCACCAAGGCAAAGTAATGCTGTAAAACAAAACCAGAAGCACTTCCAATGTCCTGGATGCTTCTGGAAGTCACGGGAATGTCACCACATCTTGTTCACTGCAGATCTCAGATTTTTAAATAGATTATTATGCTTTTAGGCCATGAGTGCCCTTTGCAGCCCAAAGTGCACCCCATGCCATGCAGCAGCCAGGAGCACAGCAGCTCTCCCCTGAACACTCCCAGACAGGAACACTGCAACATCTTACAGTGAAAGCACAAGGGCCTGGAGGATGATTGAGCAATAGCCTGAGACATGTGAACTCCCTTGAGAAAATCCCTGATTCCAGGCTTGGCCAAGGAAATTTTAGCTGAGGAGCAGCTGCCAGGAGAGAGGAGCCTGAGACAATTTAGGAAGGGCCAATCCTTTAAAGTAATTACAAAATCTACTGATTTGACATAGGGCTGGATGCAGGGTGTGTGTGGGCACCCTCCTGGGACCTCCAGGCACAATTCCACAAGCAGACAGGGAATTGCAGAGGGCAAATGAGAAATGGATGGGAAGAGGGTAGATGAGCAGAGAGAGATCTGATCCCAGCTTTCCAGCCTCTAAGCACTGGGAGCACAAGCAGTGTTCAGCCCATGGAAGAATTTGCCAGAATGAGGGCTGCCAGTGGGCTGGAGCCATCCTGCAGGGTCAGACCTGCAGCATCCAACACCCCTGTGACACCAGCATCACGATGGAGGTGGGCAAAGGGGAGCCACTGGGCTCAATGCTCCCTGAAGGTGGAGCCTGGGGCAGCAGAGCTGCTCCAGGGCTGCCCCTCAGCAGGTGAGCCTGGGCAGGCTCCAGCCCCATCCCCAGGGCTGCCCCTCAGCAGGTGAGCCTGGGCAGGCTCCAGCCCCATCCTGCAGAGCTCAGCCCTGCTCTCCCTACACAGCTCAGCCCTCAGATCCATCCATTCCACAGTAAGGGCTTTGGGCTGAAGCTGGAAAGCCTCTGCTGACCTCACCACCCCACAGGCAGCTCCTCTGGCTCCCCTGGTAACAGGGGACCACAGTTTCCACAGTTCTAACTCTGCCAGATCCCCCAGACACCCAAATGTTGCCACCCTTTGGGTGCTCAAATCCCTAACTCCAGCTCCTGGCAGCAAACTTTTTCTCTGGAAGAAAAAGCTGGTGAAGAAAGAGGTCTGGAAGGGATAGACTCTTTGACCAGCCAGCAACAAATTGTCCCCAGGACAGAGATGCAAGGTTCCAGCTGCCACCTCTGGCTCAAAGAGGAGCTGTAATATTTCTGGGCCCAAGCAGGTGACACTTGGTCTGTTCTGCTTTATCCACTCTTTGGGATTTTCCTGGCAGCCCAGGGCAAGACAACAGCCAACCACCACAAAAACAGCCACTTGCTGTTCCCAGCCTCCACACTGCCCCATTCCTGCAGAAATCCCTCTCACTGGACTCTCAGCACCTCTCCAGGTCTTAAAGCCACCACTCAGCAGGCCAGTCCCAGCCCTCCCTCACCACCCAGCCGTGGCCACCTGCACACCCAGGGGACTGTGCCTGGCCCCAGCCAGCCCAGCAGGGAAGCCACGTGCCCACGGGACCCACGGGGCTCACGGCTCACTCACTCTCATCAGGGTTGGGGGAAGCCAGAATGGCGCTGTGCTTCCTTTTCACTTCTTCCACATTCTCCGAAATTTTATCAATGAAGCCTCGAATTTCTTCCACCTGTGAAGAGAGACAAGAAGACAGGTGGTCTGTGACAGACCTGGACTCTTGGAAAGTGAAGGGATTATTATACCCAAAGCAACCATGACATGTCTGAGCCACAGCAAACAACCTCCTGGATAAATATTTTCCAGCTTGAAACTATAACACCACTGTGGAATCAGACTTCTCCATCCCACCAGCCAGCTCTGAGTCACAGCAGTGTAATACAGACTGTATGTCCTGTATTCTTTGTGATACACTGAGAAACTTCTGGGATTTATATAAATCAGCAGCAGATTGATTCCCAGACTCTGTGCCACTGGCAGAGCACTGCTGAGACTGCACAAGCCAGGCTGGTAGTGGCTCAGACCCCTGGCTCCTTAAAAAGCTCCAGAAATGCCCAATTTGATCCTCACCCACCCCCCATTCCAGGGAGGCCACATTTTCCAAAAGATCCATTCTGGCATTTTCCCTGCACTTCTGTGCTACAGGAAGACACCAGCATCGCCCAAGAAGGGAAACCTCTCCTGTGTTCTCCACCTGCCAGGCTGCTCACCCTCTAACTCAGTCTTCTCCTTCGGCTCACACCACTCCTTTGCTCATCTTCCTCCACCTGCACATCAGATTTATCCCAGTTCCCACTCCATTGCCTGCACAGATCCTTTTTAACACCCCCCACACACATGCCATGCTAAGGGTGTGCTAAAAATCCGCAAGCAGATCTTACAGCCACCCACATGCCAGAAGACAACCTCTTGTTTGGGAACGGGAGGCACAAAATTAAATCAATCCCATGCAGAGACTGCTGCTCTGCAGAGGTGCTCTGGGGAAAGGCCTGAGAGCTGTGTGTGAGGCTTCCCTGGGCAACAGCCTCGCTGGGTTCTGGAGGAGCAGGGGAGCAGGGAAACATCCACAGGGCAGCACAGCCTCAGGTCTGCAGGGAAGCCAGGTTCCTGATGTTCAGCACTCAGCACAACCCTGAGCATCAGCTGAGCAGCACCAGCCAGGGCAGGACCTTCATCCCCATCCCAGTGGCTGCAGGGAGCCTGGACTGTCCACACCCCGCCCTGGTGCCAGCAGAAAGGTCTGAACCAGCTTCAAAGCCACACTGGAGGAACAAAGCTCTCACCTGCTCAAAGAACTCATCCATGAAACGATCCCGGTCCACACTGACGGTGACTTCATCGTCGTCATCACTGTCCTTGGCCTGCAACAGCAGAGAGAGAGAGAGAGGCATCAACGAGGGCTTCCTGCAGAGTTCATGGCTCTATTTCAGAGCTCCCATGAGGAATCTTCCCCTTCTCCTGTGCTAACCTGCTCCAAGGAGCTGGGGCAAACACTAGCCAGAGTGTGGAACACCCCAGGCACTGCCACTCCAAACCCCAGGACTCTGGGAGAGCAGAGAACAGACACATCCAGCAGTGAGGGATGGCCAAAACACCGGGGCAGCCAGTGCCCCAGGGCACAACCTCCGCAGTGAGCACGGGACACAGCTCAGGACACCCCACATCCAAGGAGTGGGAGCTTCCAGGGTACCCTCAGCCCTGTGTGAGCACACCAGCTCTGCAAGGAGCAGGAATGGGAAACACCAGACATTCCACCATGGGAAACACCAGGGTGCTGCAATGGGAAAGCATGAGGCATGTCACAATGGGATGCTGGACTGGGAAAGTACGAGGGATGCTGCCATGGGAAAACACGAGGGATACTGCCATGGGAAACACAGGGAATGCCGTGATAGGAAACACAAGGAATGATGCCATGGGAAACACAAGGGATGTTGGACTGGGAAAGCATGAGGGATACTGCCATGGGAAAGCACGAGGGATACTGCCATGGGAAACTCAAGGAATGCTGTGATGGGAAAACATGAAGGATGCTGTGATGGGAAAACATGAGAGATGCTGCCATGGGAAAGCACAAGGAATGCTGTGATGGGAAAGCAAGAGGGATGCTGCCATGGGAAACTCAAGGAATGCTGCCACAGGAGAAAGCATGGGCGATGCCGTGATGGGAAAACACGAGGGATGCTGTAATGGGAAACATGAGGGATGCTGTCACAGGAAACACAAGGAATGCTGCCACGGGAAAGCATGAGGGAAGCTGCAGTGGAAAACACGAGGAAAGCTGCACTAGGAAATGTGAGATGTTGCAATGGGAAAACATGAGGAATGCCATGTCATGAAAACATAAGGGATGCCATGATGGTAAATAGAAGGGATGCTGCCATGGGAAAGCACAAAGGAAGCTGTGATGGGAAACACAAGGGATGATGTGATGGGAAAATAAAAGGAGTGCAGCAGAGTGCAGGAAAGGTGGGAGCAAACAGATAATACAGCAGAACTAGTAAAGTCACAGCAGGCAAATGAGGGGTTGTCCTTGTCTGCAGAAGCATGTGTGTCATTGTCACCAGAGATGAAAACACCTCCTGTCCCAGCAAGGCGGGGGCTGCAAGCTCTCAAGGGAAGGAAAAATTACAGTCCTGCACATAAGGAGACATTTAAAAGATTATTATCCAAAGCAGCTACATGATGGAGGGAAATGGAAAATTAACAGGTTGGAAAAGTTTCCTCTTACTCCATCCTTACAAGAGAGAAGAAGCCAGTGGAATGGAGATTTAAGACAGGACTGCCTCTGCTCATCTCGTGATGATTGCAGTTTTTTCAGACAGTTACACATCACCCCATGGCCCCTCTGCACTCTGCAGAGAGGTAGCCACACAGTCTCCAGAGAGAGCCCTCTTACATTGAAATAAGTCAGATGAAATATCTATCCTACCCCCTAAAATTGTCTTTCCACCCTACAGTGACTGACTTGGGTGGTATCCTCTGGAGACCTCAGCTTTCAGCTTTGCCACCACTTGTGGCACTTCTTGCCTGGGTAATTGAATAAATCATGTGGGATTCCATTTTCTTCATGGTGGAAAAAGGCCATTCTTTATTCACATAACTCATTCTTATACAGTTGTACAGACCTCGTGGATGACTCCAATTGGTTAGTAGCTTTCTTGTTAATTACTTTATTGGTTAGTAACAAGTGGTTATTCTGTATTGATTGGAAATTCAAACTCTCAGTGCATACTGCAGGGACAGCTGTTCGTGAGAGACAGTTTTCATTTTTCTATCTAACAGTGTAAAAACAAATTTATACATGTGCAAGTTGTCTTTCACCCGTGAATAGATTGTTATGTTAATGAACTGCTTGCACCAGGATTGCTCTCACATGGGAACTTGAAAAGGGCTAGCCTGACAAGGCCAGCCACTGATTTTAGGAGAGAAGGCTTGATTTTATTAAGCCTTTCTTTATAATTTTTCTACCTTACTACAACAGGTAACTCACTCCCACACAGTTATCCCATTCATGGTTATCCAGAGCCTTTGTGATCAAGAGCTCCCACAGTTCTGGTGAAAATCTCACCCTGACAAGGAAGAGCAGGCATGGTGCTGCTCCTACCCACCACTCCATGGGCACAGAAAACTGTGCCCTAAAGTCTGAAATTGTGCCCATCTGTGGCACAGCCACTCAGGACAGGAGCTGCTGGTACCATGAGGCTGGGGCATGGCCAAAGCTGCCATCCTGGGGATGGGTTGGTACATTTAAATCCCTCCAGTGATGGTGACTCCACCGCTGCCCTGCACAGCCGTTCCTGGGTTTGACAACCCCTTCCATGAAGACATTTTGCCCAATATCCAACCAAAACCTTCCCTGGAGCAACTCGAGGCCATTTCCACTTGTCCTGTCACTTGATAACCTGGGAAAAGAGTGACCCACACCTGGCTGCACCCTCCTGTCAGGGAGTTGTAGAGAGTTAAGAAGGTTCCCCCTGAGCCTCCTTTTCTCCAGGCTGAGCCACCCCAGTTCCCTCAGCCCCTCCTGGTCCTCCAGACCCTTCCCCAGCTCTGTTCCCTTCTCTGGACATGCTCCAGCCCCTCAATGTCTTCCTTTTCGAGGGGCCCAAAACTGACCCCATGATTTGAGCTGCCTCAGCAGTGCCCAGCCCAGGGGACAGTCACTGTCCTGGTGCCACTGGCTGCCTGTGTGCTGGGACAAGCTGGGGCTGCACAGTCCCTGCAGCAGGCACTGCCTTCTGCATCAGGCAAGGCCAGCTTCTTCCCTAAAGCATTTTGCTTCCAAAATTCTGCAGTTTGCTCACAGCAGGTGCACCCCACCTCTCCCATTCCCTCCAGCAGTCACAGACCAGCACTGAGACCCAGAGCACAGCTCAGGCTTGGGGCAGAGCTGGATACGTGACCACATCCAACACCTCCCACACCTCCCTGGAGCCAAGGGCAGGATTTGGCCACAGGCTCTTTTAAATCCTCCCTGCATGCCAGTGCCACCAGACAGCCCAGTCCCTCCTCCTGTCCTGTGTCATCACTGCTCCAGCCTTGCTCCATACCACCTTAGCATGGTGACAGCTGTCACTGTCCCAACCCCAATGCCATTCCTTCAGCCTGGCTGTAAGCTCAGGTCCACCTGGGGTCAACAACTGCTTCCAGAGCAATGCCCACATCTGCTCCATTGCTCCCAGAGCATCCCAAGCACTCCCCCAGCACATGGCAGGAGGGCTCACCATCGAGGAGGTCACAAAGAACCATGTCCTAAAGCTAGGAATGTGTTGACAGAGCTTTGCTACAGAGACACAAGTACCACCCATGTTCACATTCCACTTTACACATCACACGTGCCTGCTAGGTTGGTGCTTGATTTTAAGCATCAACAGCTTTGAAGCATCACACACTTTGGTGGGCGGCACCAAGAGCCCATTGGACGGGCAATAACAACACAGACCCCCACCTACACCCCCAGGATCCTGGATAATGCCAACAGATCCTGGGGACAACGCTGTGAGTGATGGAAGATGCACCTGCCAATGCAAACACCACCCTGGATGCGTTCCCAGGTCAGGGGATCTTTCCTCCCCCACTCTGTTAAGCCTCCCCACATCAGGGACAAGGACATCCACAGCAGCCCCACAGATGGAGGGACACCTGTCCTGCCTGCAGCTCCTGCCACCTCACCATGCACCCGACAGGACAGTCATCTCCAGCAAAGAGACAAAGGAAAGGGGGCTGAGAGCCCCCTGTGAGGATGGATCAGGGGATCCTGCTGGGTGACAAACAAGACTTGACCTAGCCATGGGCACTGGCAGCACAGAAAGACAAACGTCTCCTGGGCTCACCCTCAGCAGTGAGGGCAGCAGGGAGGGAGGGGATGTTCCCCCTCTGCTCCGACACACCCTGGAGCTGCCTCCAGCTCTGGGGTCCCAGCACAGGACAGAGGTGTTGAACTGAGAGTGGAGTCAGGCTGGACATGGGGAAGAAATGTTGGTCCCTGAGGGTGGGATGTCCGCAGCTGTGGCTGCCTCTGGATCCCTGGAAGTGTCCAAGGCCAGGATGGACAGGGCTTGGAGCAACCTGGACTAGTGAGAGGTGTCCCAGCCCTTGGCAGGGGGTGGAACTGGATGGGAAGCACCAGTCAGACCCTGCAGCCCTGTACAGAAAAACACACCTTCAACACAACCTCCCCACAAGCCTATCCAGCATTTTTTGCCATCATTCTAGCAGGATCTCAATTTGCCAGAATTCTGAGCCCCTTTCTGAAGCCTGTGAGCAGAGTATTCCCACTGCTAATTTTAAATGAAGACTTGCACAGAAACCAGGAAGGCCAGGGACTGGCAGCAGAGGAAGAGCAGCAGGAGAGCAGGGTACCTGCCAAGATGTTATTGTCACCTCTTGCTTGCCCCTTCCACATCCAAAACAGGCCTGCCTCATTGCACAAAGGATGCCACATCCCTGCCTGGTCCTACCTGTGCTGCCCACTGGACCCTGCCATACCCAGGAATCCTGCAGGAAGGGGACCTACCACCCACGGAGGGGATTTCTGCCAGAGCCACACACAGCCCTGCCAGAGGCACTCATGCTTGAGGGTACACCACTCCTGGGAGCACAGAGGCTGATGGACAGGCAGAGAGATGTTATTTAGGGCAGGCACTGGACAGGGGGAGTGGCACAGAGCCCAGCCAGAAGCCCCATGAAGAGGAAATTACACAGATGGAGCCTGCTGGTCAGGAGGGCACATGTCACTTGTCACTCCGGGCTGGAGAAGGGCACCATCTGTCCAACCCACGTCACTGGAAACACCCTCAGTGCCACCCTGTCTCTCACCCCCGTGTCAGGGAGATCATCCCACCCCACCACCCCCAGCCCTGGGCCAGTAAGAGCAGCCACATCCACTAATGGGTGACTCGGACTGGAGCCAGAGGGGATGCCAGGGAGAACAGCTCACGGCATGCAGGGCACTGATGGATCAGCTGCTCCCAGCATCTCCCTCCACTCTGGCCCTCACTGCTCCACCCCAAGCTTCAGGTGTCCCCCCATTATTAATTCTAGTACAAAAGCAGGAATGAGGCCAAAACTTTAAAACAACAAACTAAAAAATAAAAAAAAAATAAAGAATAAAAAAAAGAAAAATAAAAAAAAGAAACGTGTTTCAAAAGGAAACACAACAGTGTTTTGGCTTCATGCATCCCAACTGTGAGCATCCCGGGTTTCCAAAGTCACATGGAAAGCTCCTGTCTCAGTCAAAACTACCTGCAGGTGCTGCTCAGCACAAGCAGCAAACAATTCTCCAGCCTGGGAACTCACAGTGCCAGGCACAGCATCCTCCCAGTGCCCCCCCACTTCTGCCTCAAGGCCCTGTCAGGCAGCACCAGGGACCCAGGGCTTCCAGGCTTTTCCCCACACAGGGTAGATGAGGATAACCCTTCTTTTGCAAGGTTCTTATTTCTGCAGTCCACCAGAGGCCAAGCAGTGGCACCATGTGGACACTGTCCTGGCAGCTGGGATGGCTCTGGGAGCTGCTGCCTCTTCAGTGCCACTGAGCAGCAGGAGCTGGATGGGGAGGGCAGGGCAGTCAGAGCTCCTCCAGCAGCTTTTGGAGCCTCACCGGCTTCAAAGTGCCCTCCACAAGGGCCAAAATCCCAAATGGAGGCAGAGGCAAACTGTGACACCGTCCCTGACAAAAAGGAGTAGCAGATGGGAAGACATCCAGAGCCCCGGAGCATCCCGGCTCTATTTTGAGGTTTTGTAACCAGCACATGCTAATAAATTCATTCCAACCCACCCCATTCCCTCCCCAAGCACTTTCTGAAAGAGGCAAAGGAGCACAGAACCTGAAAAGACTTGATGCTTGCTCTCCTCCGAACAGCAAAGCTGGCAGGGTGGGCTGTGAGGGGCACAACCAGGTCTGTCACCTCAGCATGGCCACAGGCAGCCCCAAGTTCCTGTCCTCTCCTGTCAGGGCTGCAGAGGAACACCAGGCTGAGCCCCTGCTGGGCACACCTGAACCCAGACCCATCCCTCAAGCGAGCCCTGCTGGCACATTTTCCTGGGAAGCACCTGTGTCCAAACACAGCGAGCCCGGGCCTGCCTCCAGCACCCCGGGGCTGCGGGCCCAGGCCACGCTGCCTCCCACCCTACAGAGACAAGGCAAGCCTCACAAAAGCACAAGGGAAAGGAAAAGCCACACCAGCTGCCATCGCCTTTTAGGGACCACTCAGTAAGCAAAGAAAGGCCTCATATCCCTGAGATGAGGGGGCTGCTCCACGGCTTCACTCCCAGGCTGCATCTGTTTGTTTGTGTTTATGAACACCTCCGTGCTGCTCTGCCCAGCTGAAGAGATCCCAGCCATCTGGGCTTGACTTGCTTTGCAAAATTATGTTCTTTTTGTACCACGACAGGACACGGCAGGATGCACGGGCTGCTCCCAGGGCTCCCTCTGAGCAGGCGTGGGTCACGTCTAGGATCGCGTCCCCACACGGAGTGGCACACGGGGGTCCGACACCCAACAGCAGTCACCTTGTTCCCTATATCCAAATCCCCAAGCCAGGGCACTGCTGCTGACACCAGAGCTCCCAGGGCAGCTCATTCCAGCATGCAGCTGTGCAAGGAAGGACAAGGTCACAACAACTGAGCAGCGAGCAGCACTGCCATCTCAGCCATCTCACAGAGCCCAAAGGACACGCAGAGAACGCAGAGATGCCCAGAAACATCCCAGCCTGGCTCTGCAGTGCTTGGCAGCACAAGGGCAGCTCAGCACAGCCTCACCTGGACAAGGTGCAGGGCACGCAGGGATCTCCCACCCACCAAACCAGTCCCTCGCCCTGGGGCTGCCCTTCATGCCTTGTGAGGGCTGACCGAGAACAGAGACTAGATGAGCCAAAGAATAAAGTAGGGATTTATCAAGAGGTCTCAATGGATCCAGCTTGAGCAGCACAAGAGCCCAGCCAGGGCTGCACCCCAGGTGATCCAAAATGCACGACCGCTTACAGAGTCTCTCACTTTTCTAAGTTTTGCTCTATCTGCATATTGGAGTTAATTGTCCAATTACAGCTCCAGCCCATGAAGTCCCATCCTTCCTGTTTTTCTCTCTTCATTCCACGTTGTTTGTGCTGTTGGGGCTGAGATTTGGATCATTTGTCCTTGGTCCCCAGCTAGAGCAGGAATTGTTTTGTCTCCCTACTCTGTGCAGAGAGCTCACCATCCCCTCATATGAAGCCCAGACCCACACACTAAAGCAGCACAGAATCTGAAAAACACAAAATCTAAACCTGAGGCATCACCCTGACCTTCCTACACTTCAGGGTTTGCTTTAGGCATCTGCAGCAGCCAAAAAAAGCCCTTCATGCAGGGCTGAAGTCCTGTTCCTGAAGGTTTCCAGGGAGGTGGTGCCAAGGCTGAGGATAAGGCCAGCCAGAGGGTGTGCTCCCAGGAGACAGCCCTGCAGAGCTGAACCACCCAAAACCATGCCTTAAACTACCTGTGGTCTCAGCCCCAGCCCTTTCTGCAGACCATACAGTGCACCACGATGAATTGGCCATTCCATGGCCCACAGGCCCCAAACTCAGCCGTGTCCTATTCCAGCAGTAAATCCAGCTGGCCGCCTGCCACCAGTGCTGCTCTCCAGGGATCAGTGCTGGGGCCACTCCTGTCTAACAGCTTTATCTATGACATGGACAAGGGGATTGAGGGCACCCTCAGCAGAAGACACCAAGTTGGGTGAGATGGTGACCTGCTGGGGGGATCTGCAGAGGGATCTGGATAGGCTGAATCTATGGGCCAAGGCCAATTCTGTGACATCCATTGAGGCCAAGTGCCAGGTCCTGCACTAGGGTAACAACAACCCCATGGAATGCTCCAGGCTGAGGGCAGAGTCACTGGAAAGCTGGGAAAGGCCTTGGGGTGCTGGCCAGCAGTAGCTGAACACAAGCCCCGGTGGGCAAGAGGCCAGTGGCACTTGGCCTGTATCAGAAATAAAGTGTCCAGCAGGACCAGGGAAGGGATTGTGCCCCTGCGCTGGACACTGCTCAGGCACCACAGTCTTGGGGTCAGTTCTGGGCCCCTCACAACAAGAGTGTCATGGAGATGCTGGAGTATGTCCAGGAAAAGGAATGGAGCTGGGGAAGGGTCTGGAGCACCAGGAGCAGCTAAGGGAGCTAGGGGGCTCAGTCTGGAGAAAAGGAGGCTCAGGGGGGGCCTCACTGTCTACAACGCCCTGACAGGCGGGTGGAACCAGGTGGGGGTCAGGCTCTGCTCCCAGAGAACAAGGGACAGGACAAGAGGAAATGCCCTCAAGTTGTGCCAGCACAAATTTAATTGGATATTGGGGAAAATTTCTCCATGGAAAGGGCTGTCCAGCCCAGATGCCAAGGCACAGGCTGTGCAGGGCAGTGGTGGAGTCACCATCCCTGAAGGGATCTAACAGATGTGTGGTTGTGGCACTTGGGGTTAGTGCTGGCCTTGGCAGTGCTAGGGAAACGGCTGGATCATAGAGGGGTTTTCCAACCTAAGCAATTCTGTAATTCTAATATTCACCAAAACCAGCCCACACCTTCCCATTAACAATTTTTTTACGAATAAAAGTCCAAGGCACAGATGACTTCAGCACTCAGCAACATCTGCATGAGTCAGGTGGTGTTTCCAATTTCCAACACTAGCAGTGCAAGGAAGAACTTGATTTCCAAGAGTTTTGTCCTTAGGTGTTTGCTTGCATTCCTGCAAAATAATTCCTAGCCCTTGGCACAAAGTCCAAGCCTTTCATCAGAACCGTGATCACTCTTAAGCTCAGTTTTAAAAACAAACAGGTAAAATTCTCCTTAACTCTGAAGAGCAAGTGCCAGAGGTGCCAGAGCTGCCACCAGTCCTGGAGAGGGCAATGATGACCTCCTCCTGTAGCTCTGAAATATGGACAGCACTATCACCTACTGGAAAAGCATCTGTACTTTACAGCCAGTACTTTATAAATTTACAGTCATGGCTGAAGAATGATTTGGTTAAAAACAGACTTAAATAATCTGAAATTAAATTTTTAACATCCTCCACTAAGTGGCATCATCATGGTTAAAGGTCCTGTGCAGACCAGAGCTTCCCATGGCAGCAGAAGGACCTGCAGCCACAGCACTCATCCCTTCTGTCCCTCCATTCCAGGGTCAGCCCTCAGAGAGGTCTCTGCTGGGATCATCACCCTGCTTTGGTGTCTGCCAACGTCACCAAGCCCTGGTGATGCCCATTAGTGACACTGCAGCCTAGTAAACTGTCAGAGAAAAAAGAAGGAAAGTCTCAGGCAGAGAAGGTGACACGGGCAGCACCACAAGTCCCATGGCTGTGAACACAGTCCACACAATGGTTATCCTGCAAATCAGCTCACCTACAAACAGGCACTCATGGAACACTGATTTGGAATGGACCTTCAAGGATGCTCCAGTCCAAGCCCCTGCCTGGACAGGGACCCCTCCCACCAGACCAGGTTGCTCACATGGTCATGAAAACTCAATGGCATTTCTCTGGTGCTCTTCCCTAGACCCTATTAAAGAACCTCAGTGCCATCCAGGTGAGACACTGATCCTCCCAAAAGGCAAAGGTCCTCTGGAAAACCAAAACAGTCATTTCATACACAAACCCAAAGTCTGAGAGAACCTGATGGAAGACCAGCAATGGCAGGGAAAAGGCAGAGCTCATACTGCAAAACCTGCAGCACACATCTGCAGAAGTACAGCAGCATGGAAGTGGCCACAGTGGCAGCACTCTCCTGAAAATTCACAGAACAGTGAGCAGAAAACTCCATTTTTAGTTATTTCCCACAGAAAGAAACCTGGGCCTGCAAGCATTCACTAGAATCTGGAAAAATGCACTTTTAACAGAAAGTTCAGTCCCACCCTGCAGCTAATTTTGATGCTGCACAGGCAGATCTGTCCCCTGTGCTGGGGTGTATCCTGAGGTGCCTGTGGATGCCTGAGGAGGAGGAGGCAGCAGGGAGGAGGAACCTTCTCCCGTAGAAAGAACATGCTGGCCTAGGAGCAAATGAACACAATTTGGGCAGGAGATTTGGAATTCTACAAGTCAGGAGCTGGTCTAGTGGAAGACGTCCCAACCCATGGCAATAGGCTTGGATGATGATATGGCTCTTTGAAGGTTCCTTGGCAACTGAGGGGAATCTTTTCTTGAGCCTGAGCTCTCCAGGCTGCTGGAGCAGAAGGACTTCCTTTTCTCCTCTGGATGTCCCCAGGCTTTTGGCCAGCAGATGTCCTGGGCTCCACTCACTACTTCCATCATTCCTGCAAAGGTGATGGAGGAAGAGACCCTCCTGCAAGGGGAGAGCTGCTGCATCACTGCGGACAATTCTCAGAGTACCACTGAAAAAGGGTGAAAGATGTTTCAGAACATCTCTCATGCAGGACCTGAGCACCCTGAAGTCTGTCTGCTGTGTCAGCCCCATCCCTGGAAGTGTTCAAGGTCAGACTGGAAGAAGGCTCAGAGCAATCTGGTCTAGTCAAACGTGTTCCTGCCCATGGCAGGGGTGTTGGAATCTCGTGGACTTTCAAGGTCCTTTTCAAGCCAAACCACTCCATGAGCCCATGACACACCACATGCCCCAGCCTGTTCCCTGTTCACAGCCATAAGTCTGCTCCCTGATTTGGGGGGCAAAAGCAGTGCCCACATTCCCAACACCAGCCCTGGTTCTGGCCACTGCAGGCAGGGGCACAGGCAGAAGTGCAGAGGTGCAAGCAGCTTGTGACACCCCTGCCCTCTCCCATTCTTTCAGTTCAGCAAAACTTTCTACTCCTTGTGCTTCCACAGTTGCCTCGTTCCATGTTTTTCCTAAGCAAAGAGCCTCTTTGGCTTTGTGCCTGGTCTGGTCCTGACACAGCACTGCTCCATCTCCATTTCCCGTGCTGTCCTCTGCTTGCCCTCCCCTTCCCACATCTCCTGCAGGATCATCCCAAGGTGCAAGGACACTCCCCTGAGGCAGGTGTGCTCAGGTCACCTGGAGCCACAACAATGCCACACACTCTGTCTTCCTGGCCTTCCACCTGGGCTCACTCTCCTCCTTTTTGCTAATATACATAATTTTCTGGAAGAAGCAATTTATCACAGTACTTAGCTTAATGAGCCTTACTGTACATGTTCTGCCTGTAGTGATAATTTTGCATATTTCCTGAGAAATCTCGTTAATGGGGAGATACATGGCAAAACAAACATTTGTACAGCTTCCGAGCAGCTCACACACAAAGACACTTGGATTAAAACAACGGGGATGAGACTGAACCCTTTTGGCTCCATCCTCTCAGACACCCAGTGCACAGCTGACATACCTGGCTGCACTTATTATCACTCTTGTCACTCTCTGGTGCCCAGACTGGCACCAGGTCTCAGTGGGTCAAGAGTATTCCTGTATTTCAGTTGACTTCAGTGACCACCAAACCCCTACGCACCAGACCTGAAGCTCCCCAACACATACCAAGGGGCCCTGGGGCTCAGTGTCCCTCTGAGCTCTGTCTGTCCCTCAAACCCTGTCCATCACCCCACCAGGTCCCTCCCAGGCTGGGGACACGACACACCACCCAGAGCTGACCTAGAGCCTGGGCTTTGCCTGCAGCCATGTTTAAAGCACAGAAAAGGGTTTTCCCAGCTTTTGGCTTGCCCTACCATAATGTGCACCCACTGCTGTGAACAGTGTCCCTGTGACAGAGGGACACCCAGGACCCCTCAGCTGCTGGGGAACACAAGAACATCCCACACAAGAACATGTGGGAACACGAGAATATCCCACACAAGAACATGTGGGAACACAAGAATATCCCACACAGGAGCATGTAGGGCTCATCTGCATCACTCCTGTCACCTTCCTCCTTGCCCAGCTCGCAGACCCAGCAGTGAAGACTCACCAGCACCTCACCCCTCCTGCTCCAGGACCCCAAGGGAGCAGGCAGAGCAGCTTCCCTGCCGCAGTGCTTGTGGGATCAGGAATGCTCCAAGGGCAGCCATGATGTCTGACCTGCCACGGCAGCTCTGCTCCTCCCCACCCCCAAAAATCCAGCATTTCAGTAATGCTAAAGCCCGGCAAGCTGAGGCAGAGCAGGCGGAGCTGCGGGCACAGCCATGTGACAGCCCCACTCCCGATGGGAGGGACACAGGACAGCTGAATTATTTACTGTGACCCTTCTGGATGAACACAAGAGCTCGAAGGCACTTATGGCAACGAAGAGGGTTAAAAAGGGAAAGGAAGATGGCCTCTAAACAAGTGAATATATTCATCTGCAAGGTCTGTAGGGACTTCTGCAGCCGGGGGGTTCTGGAAAAGATGGAGACACACAAGACCTGACCTCTGCAAACAGCAACTGTGCTCGACTTCACATTTGTGCCCCCAGGAGAGAAAGCCTGGTAGGAACAGAATGGAATTAAGAGGAAGGGATGGAGCGAGGTCGGGCTGTGAGTCCTGGGGCACTGCTGCAGATTTCAGTGCCACAGGAGGGGAGAGGGCGCATCCACAGAGCGGACCTGGAGCCCTCCTCACTTCCTCTCTCCTTTTATTTTTAACTCCCATCTCCCACTACTCCCACTGGCAGGAGGCAGCGCTGGGAGCAGGGACTTGGCTGTCAGGAGTGGGGATTCAGCCAGCTGGGGAGGGCAGTGGCACGGCACAAACACACAAACATCACTGGAGAAATGCACACAAAAACAGCTGTGGAGATGAACAACGGGCACTGGGGGAAAGCGCACCCCAAAAAACGGGCCCTGCCCATGGCTGGGGGCTGGAACTGGATGGTTCCTTCCAACCTAAACCACTCTGTGATCCCATAACACTGGCACATCTCCCTCACTTCCTCCCACTCTCCAAACAACATTCATAATTATTTTACCATTTGGACCTGTGTCACATCCTGGAAATCCCAATGCCTCACTCAAACTGAGCTGTCAGCTCTATGGCACGATGGAGCACCACAGGACTCTCACAATCCTGCATGTACACACCACCTCATCAGGGTTGCTTTTGGGGGTGCTGGGGAACGGGACCAGCTCCAGACCCACTCCAGGTGGGCAGGAAACACCACTGATAGCCACAGCTGCGACACCTGCACCTGCAGAAGCAGCTGCAAACAAAGCTCTGCTCGGCCCCATCCAAGGCATCAGCCCATCCTCAGCAGCTCTCCTCCACAAAAAGAGGACACGTTTTATCTGTAAGTTAAATTCCCTATCCCTGGTCCAGAGCAAACCTGGGGGCACTACTCCCACAAGGGCACTAAATAAGCTCCAGCAAGTCTGATCCAAACCAGAGCCGAGGTTCAGAAAAGAGCTGGGATTAGCATTTTGAATTTCAAGTACCATTTAAAAAATCCCGTTAAGACATGAAGCTCCTGTTCTGTAGAGCAGTGACCGCCCTGCATCCCCTCCTCTTCTCCAACAATGCCAGCTCTTTTTTTATTAATCCTTCCTTTTTATCCTCCCTGGCAGAATTTAAACACTGTATTAACATGGGAAGAAGCAACCCAGGCTATTAATGAGGCAGCAGAGAGGATACAAGTTCAAACCTCCTGACTCTGTCCACTGCAGCACCTCGCTCCTCCCTGGTGTCTGCCAGCACCAAGGGTGTAAATGCATGCTGCCTCACTCACTGCAGTCCTGCCAGAGGGCACCCACTCATATTCGGGGCAACTGGATGCTCAAAAGCATTCCTCCATCCCCAGGAGTCCCCGGGAAGAATGCTGCATCCTCAGCATGAGGCTGATGAATAAGGAGCAGCAGCGGGAGTGAGGCGAAAACACATTTTATTTTTCTTAAGGCGTATTTAAAGGAACAGAGAAATTTTAAAATACTCCATGGCATCACTTCTCAGCCAGAAACGGCTGCCAAAAGGACATTCATGAGGCTTCTTTTTACTATTATTATTAAAAAGCCTGCTTTCCAATCCCATTTCACAGCCTGTGCTGGTGGTGGAGACAGAGCCCCATGTTTGGGTGTTTTCCAGGCAGAGTGGGGAGGCAGCTCTTGGGGGAGCCTCTTCCTCTCCCAGAATCCACAGCCACCCCTGGGCACATTCAGTGAGCCCTGGGCATTCAGAGGTGCCCAATCACCCCAGCAGCTGCCCACCATCCCCGACAGCCACCCCCTCAGCCCCTCGCTGGCATCACCCCAGCCCCATCCTCCTGGTGTTTTTCAGACCAAACCAAACTCCCAGCCAAGTGATGCTGGTGGCAGCTCTGATGCCCGACCAGACTGGACACCACAGTGGTCCCCACTGCCCCGAGCTCTATGGCAGAGTCCTCGCCAAGGCACAGACCCTCCTGCAATCCCAGGTTCTGCAGCGCCAACCGTGAAGTAATTAAAAAAAAAAAAAAAATCTACCAAAAAAAAGGGGAGGAAAAGACCAAACAAGAAAAAGCACTGCAGGGAGGACCAGGGGGTGGTACGGGGCGGGGGCTGGAGCAGCACCCCGGGATTTCGGGCTCTGCCCCTCCGGCCGCTGGCGCTGTCCCCAGGGCTCGGCCCCACGCGTGGGCAGCAGCAGCACGGCGGCCCCGAGGGTGCCACAGGGGGCCCGGCCATGGGCAGCGGGGCACCGGAGCCTCCTTCCACCGATGCTCCATGCGCGCAGCCGCCGCCGCCTGCCCCCGCCCGCGCTCCGGGACCGCGGGGGGCTCGGGGCCCCCTGTCCGCGGGACACGGGACCGGCTACGGCCGCACACCAAGCCCGAGGCCTGCCCGACAAGCGGGGTCACGGCGCTGGGGTCACCGCGGTGCAGCGGCCGCAGGCGCCCCCCGGGCCCGCCGCAGCGGCTGCGCCGGAGGATGAGCACGCAAAACGGGAGGGGAGCGGAGCGGGGCGGCCACGGCACGGTCCCGGCGAGCACGGCACGACCCCGCCGCCCGCGGGCAGCCCCCGCCCGCACCGTACACATACACGTCCGTATCCGCTCCTCCCAGCGGCGATGCCGCTCCGCCGCCGCGGCCCCGGTACCGCGCAGATCGCCGCTCGCACCGCCCGGGGCCGGGCAGAACCGCAGCGGTCCGCGGCGTGCGGACGGCGCAGCCCGGGGGACCCCCCACTCTAATCCCGACATCCTGGCGATGGCCGGGGGGCTCATCACCTGCTCCCAGCCCCCGCCCAACCCCCTCACCGCCGCCGTTCAGGGCAGGGCGGCCCCTGCCCAGGGAGGGGGGCCCAGACGGCTTCGGGCGGTCCCCGATGGGGCAGAGGGCTGCCCGCATCCCCCGCATCCCCGGCTGCGCCCCGCACTCACAGCGCGCAGCTCCCCGGTCCGGTCCTTCATCCTTGCCCCGCTGCCGCTGGGAACGGCCAGAGCGCGGGGAGGGGCGGGCGCGGAGCATGCGTGGAGCGCTGCGGAGAGGGGCGGGGGGACACCGGGGGGACCCTACCATGGCGGTGGGGACACTGGCACGGGGACACTCACAGCTCGGAGTCGGACTGCGGGGAGGCGGCACGCGGGGTCTCACATCGCGGGGACGCGACCGGAGGAGGGGATGGCACAGCTGGGAAGGTCACAGCTACAAGGGGATGTCACCGGGGGCGGGGGGGGCGCGCCCGGGGGAAAATGAGGTGTCACAGCTGCGGGTCACACCCGGGGGACCTCACACGTGGGGGCGTCTCATCTACGGGAAGGGGTCTCACTGGGAGGGGTCCACGCGAGAAGGTCGCAGCTGCGGGTCACACCCAAGGGACGTCACACCTGGGGGCGTCATACTTAGGGAGGCCACAGGAGGAAGTCACATCTGGGAATAACATCAGGAGAGATCACACCTGGGGAGGTCATACCTGTGGGACACCACATTACAGTGCTCTAAAGGGTGTGGAGGGATGCACAGCAGGGCAGCCCCAAGAGCCACCCCTGGGTGTCCCTGGGGCGGTGGCAGTGGTGCTGGGCGTCCTGCAAACAGCGAGGTTTGGTGGCACCAACAGGATGGGCTGGCTCTGATCCCCAGCCTGGGGACAAGGGGGATCTACCCTTAGGACCTCAAAACCAGGCCCGCAGGGAGCACAGAAGTGCCAGCAGGGCTCAGACAGATGCTGCCAGTTTGCCACTTTTGGGGAAACTGGCAGTGTCGGAGAGACATCCCTCTCCCTCCACGCTGCCAGGGCTAAGAAGGAGCGGCATCTCCCACAGCCGAGCCCTGCAGGTTCCTGCAGGTCCTGGGGCCATTGCATCCAGCCGCGGGGCCACGGGTCGCAGTTCCCGCAGTCCGACAGTGTCCAGCATCCCTGGGGTGCGCAGGGCTGGGGGTCTCCCTCGCGGGTGTTACGGCCAGACCCAACGCGGCTCACCCTGCGTCCAGCCCCACTCACCACCCCACTCACCGCGCTCACCTCTCCCAGCCCCGCTCACTGCGCAGTCCCACATGCCATGCTCGGCCCCCCGAGCCCCGCACAGCTCCACTCTACCTCACTCACCCCGCACTGTCCCGCACAGCCCCGCTCGCCCACAGAACCCCACTCCCCCCGCACAGCCCCGTTTATCCCGCACAGCCCCGCTTACCCCGCTCCTCCTGCACAGCCCCGTTTGACCCGTTTATCCCGCACTGCCCCGTCTACCCTGCACCCCCTGCACAGCCCCGTTTTCCCCGCAGAGCCCCGTTTTCCCCGCAGAGCCCCGGTTTCCCGCTCCCCCCGCGCTGCCCCTCCTTCCCCCAGGGGTGAACCCGGCCCGGGCTCCGAGCGCACCTCTGGGGCGCGGCGCCCCCTGGCGGCTGCAGCCAGAACCTGCGGAGTCGGTCTCCGGTACCCCGGCACCCCCGGGACCCTCGGGACCCCCGGGGCGGGACCAGAGAGGGGGTTCGGGCTCCCTTCCCGCTCCTCCGGAAGAGCTCATCCCCCTGGGACAGCACCACCGGATTACACCAAGGCCACCCCAATATTCCCATATTATCCCATGTGTGTTCTTCCCCTAATTACCCGTATCCATCCCTTTACCATCTCTGCTTCCTCTCTAAAACATCCCATACTAAACTCTGTGCCCTTGGGCTTTCCCGGAGAGCTGGGACCATCAGGGTCAAGGCTTCCTGCAGGGGAAGGGCCAGTCTCCCTCCCAGAGGTTTGAAACTCCTGCTCTCACCAATACATCTATTAGCTTGAAAACCAGCTCCTTGTTCCAAGAAGTGGAACAGGAACGGGATTTTTGGCCACCACCATCCAGGTGCCTTTAAAGAACCCTGATGTCAAGGGACACCCGTGGGCATCTCAGCTGGGAGTGCAGGAGCAGGATCCCATTGTGCTGAGATGTCTCATTGGTGGAACTTAAGCACTGGGCACAGTTTAGGTGCGATGTCACCGGGGGCTGGTGGCACAGCTCAGGTGGTGGCACAGCATTTCTCCTGTTGGTGCTGCACTTATTTACTGCAACTTATCAGGGCAGGGGCTCACTCCCCCCCAGTGAGGGGGACACAGACCTTGTTGCTGTGAATCACTCCAGTGCCAGGGATGGTCTCACTCACGGAAGGATGTACAAAGCCATCATCATACTGCAAGGAACAGACCTTGTCTGGTGTCAGAGCAGCCCTCCAGCACCCACCATGAGGTTTCATCTCCTCTAATACCTCTCAGCACCCTGTGGAGGGAAGAGGCTGTTCCCAAGATGGTTCCACATGTCCCACACTCTCCGTGCTCTGGCTCCTTGTGTCACATGCTTTCCAAGCTCAGCCTTCTGCAAGGCAGGTGAGAAGGATGAATGCTCTAGACACAGTTCTGTCCTTGTCACTCCACAGAGCCAGGACACCGTGCTCTGGCTGCCTCACCTGAGACTGGGGATGAGTCCAACCATGCTTTTAGCTCTTGCCAAACTGAAGCACCTTCGCATACTGGAGCTAAGGCTGGCAGCTCATCCTGCCTGTCCCTTTGTGCCACTGCTGTGGTCCCACACTTGGCTCTCTCCAAACTGCCACAGCTCAGCACGCTGGGCAGGTCTCTGGCACTAACACCGGGCTACCAGAGCAGGACAGGTCCACAGCCTCCTCCACCCCAGACCTTGGGCAGGACCACCTCTATGTGAAGGACCTTTTCAGCCAGATTTGATCTCATCAAGAGGCTCATGAATGAACATTATCCTCCTCTTCTGAGCTCTGCAGAGTGCTATGGAAGCCAACATGCCCACTTTGAAAACTTCTCGACCTGCTACACAACAGCATTTTCCACTTCCAGACCCCACAGCTTCCCACCTCCAAGAAGGCCTGCAGGTCCCCTCTGTGCTGGCTGCCACCACCCACTTCAGAGCTCTTCTGTGTGGCAGGATCTGACCCAAAGACTTGAGACACAGCTGTGGGGTGATCGGTCTGCCAAGAGTCCTGGTCATGCAGGGGCTCATGGAGAGCGTCACACAGCTCCTCACTTGTGCTACAAGCAACAGAGGATTGCAAATCCAGGGAGCCAGAGGCACAGCTTGCTGGAACAGTGCCTGTGCCTGCAGCACTCAGCGTATGGATGGACTTTCAGGTGTTTAGGCAGCCCAAAATGCAGCACAGAAACCAAAGACACATGACGAATTAGAGGTGTTTTGAGCAGAGGCTGCAGAGGATGGCTGGTGCAGCTGCAGCAGATCCAAGATCAATCCTGTCATTTTCAGACTTGCCTCTATCAGGAGAGACAGAACCACAACTGCCAATGGAAGAGTTCAGACACGCACAAGGGGGTGCAGAATAAATCCTCAACAGAACCACAGAGAAAAGCAAGTGCTGGGCTCAGAGTGAGGCTGACAATGAAAACGTGATGGAAATCCAGAGTGCAGCCCTGAGCTGCAGCTTGGCTGCAGATCAGAAACCACCTGAAGCTGCTAATTCATTCATTTTCAGTCACTACTGTTACTTCAGGGACACTACTCACTTTGGAGGGACGAGACAGAGATCCTGGAAGAGCTGCTGGAAGCTATTTGTCAAGGAATGGGACAGAAGGCTGTTCATGGAGGAACAGACCAGAGTCACAGAGCAGAGTGCTGAGGGAGCCAGGGAGGCATCTCCGTGCCAAGAACACAGGCCAAGTCCTGTGGCACAGGAGACAGGATCTCAGAGGCAAGGAAAGGATGAGGTGGATGGGCCACTCCACACCACCTCCCTGCAAGGGAGACTCACCCCTCATCCCACTCAACACCCACAGGGAGATGCCAGGGAGGGCAGGAGCAGCACAGGGGAAGGTCTGTATGACCATAGTTGCAAGTGGATCCAGCTGGAGGCTCCCTCTCCCTGCTCAAGGGATGCAGGTATGTCAGTGGCAATTGCTCCAAATGCTTGTCTCCATGCCAACAGACATTAAAAGCTGCTTTTGGACAGCTAGCACAGGCTGCAATCCCATGTGTCCAAGGATGGGAAGATGCTGCCCCATGGTCTTTCCAGGGACAGGACTCCTGTCCCCTCTCGCAAACAGGGAGATGACATTGGGAAGAAGGGGAACTGTGCTATGACTTGGAGAAGCTGAGGCAGGACACTCAGAAAAGGCACTGGATGGGGGGTGGAAAATTGGGAAGAGCATGTGCAGTGGCTGAAAAAGTCAAAATGGCACAGAAGGTAAACAAAGGAAAATAGAGGTGACCAAGGAGAAGGAGAGGCAATTCAGCCTTTTGAACACATCTGTGGTAGAAAAAATCAGACATTATAAGGGCTCAGTATTTCCAGCAGCAGTAGGAAAAGTGGACATTCCCTTGTCTACAGCTTCTCTCATCTCTCATTCCCGATCCCATTTCCAGAGCTGAAAGAGCATCATGGCACTCACAAGAACACGAGCAGAGGGAACAAGATTTCCCAGGGAGTGGCAGAGTGGGACAGGAAACCCACAGAGAAACAAGAACCACCTAAAAGGAATCACAGGCTCCCTCCACCTCCTCATGCCTCCAGCAGCAGCCTGACAACACACTCAGGTGCAAGCTGCCACTGCCAGTGCCCTGCACAGGAAAATTTCCTACATTAAAAAGAAAACATGTGATAGGGATGATCTGTATTCTCTGTCTTTATGTAAGAAACAAGTTGAAAAACATTTCTCAGGTTTTTCACAGATGAGCGTCTGTCATCTGTTACGCTGCCTGAAGAAATTCATGCATTATACCTTGACAGTCAGCCTGACCTTTCTGGATTTCTAAGGTCACATTAAGCCATGGGAAACTCACCTTCCCCACCTTCCCAAAAGCTGATTCTCTCATTCTCAGATCTGGAAAGCTTGAAGCAACCTGGAATCACACACCTCCAAGACAAGTTTCACTTTCACGCATTGTAGAAATCCTGCCAACTGTTGTGAAAGTCAGATGATTTTTAGTACAAGAACTTGTGAATAAATTATAGAGATGTCTGATTCTGTCAGTCCTTTCTGATATTCTGTGTTACTCTAGAAAATGATTTTGACAGATGAGAGAGAAAGGGAAGCATCTCCAGCCTGCACGGCACTAAGGTTCACTTAAAAACCTGCTCAAGCCAAAGCAGTGAGGGATATTCAATCAAACCAAAGCAATCATTTCAGTGCAGGAACAGGGCACATGGACATTTATTTCTTGACTGATCCAATGAAGTGGGATTTTGCTCAGGTCAGCTTTACTCTGCCATGCATTGAAATATTGGCATTAACTGCAGAGAACGTGGGCTGCACCTTGGGAGAACGGTGAGCATTAATAAAAACAGCAGCAGAGGGTGAGAGGCAAACCAGCCCAGAACTTCCCTTTGCTGCTGGAAGCCTTCCTCTGCTACTCCAACCCCGTGGCTAAAATTAAAACATATTGATCCAACAATCAACCTCCAGTAGGGGTTTAATAATGACCACTTAAACCCTGTGGTGCAAATAAAGTACTCCTCCCCTCCCGACAGACCAGCCAGGGGCAGGACAGATCTCTGCAGCACATGGTCCTGCTGCAGCTCCTCCTGCCCAGAGCTGGCAGCTCCCCACATCCCAAACCCCCTGTCTTGGTGCACATCCCAACATCCTTCCCAAATACCTGTCCTGGTGCACATTCCCACAATCCTTCCCAAACATCCCTCTAGATGCACACCCCAGGGTCCTTCCCAAGCACCCCCCCTGGTGCACATTCCAGTGACCTCCCCAAAATCCCCTCCTGGTGCACATCCCAACAGCCTTCTGCAACATTCCTCCTTGTGCACATTCCAGTGTCCTTCTCAAACGCCCCCCTGGTGCATATCCCTACATCCCAGCATCCTTCTCAAAGGAAGGATGCATCTCCTGGTGCACATCCCCAGCCCTGGCATAGGGCCAAGCTAATGCACCATTTGAGATTTCCTGGCAAGTCCCCAGTTTGGAGTTATCACAGCCCAAACCTTCTCCACTGAGACCAGAACCCATTCCTGCAGTCTGACTTTGGTGGAAGCTGTTCCAATCATGTGAATGACTCATCTCTAGGAATTTTTTTTCTGTTACATTTACACTGGAATCTCTAATGGATGTTGATTTGCATCATCCAGGCTCTGTCAACTGCCCACATCCTTTTCCTCCACCAAGCTATCATTCCTGCCATTCCCTTTTGTTTGCACAGCTCTTTCAATTCAACCCTGGAAGGCCCTGAGGGCCTTTGGGCTGACTCCTGCCCAAAGCTCGGGTGAGGCAGCTGGATTCAGCCTTGGACACATGCCCATTCCAGAGCTGGAAGTTCAGTTGGCTCTCAAGAACCCATCATAGCTCCAGTCTGCACAAAGGAAGAAGCAGACAAAGCCCCAGAGAAACCAGCTACGCTGCTGCAGCTGGTGTAGCCAGAGCTGGGGGGCTGCCAGCCATGCACAGACCCCAAGTCTCACTGCTAGACCCACTCTGGGACCCCCAAGAATCTGCAGCAAGTTCTTGTGCACCCCCAACAGTCCTTCCTCTCCCTTCTCCTGCTGAGTTTCCCTCTATGGACACCCCTCCGGTGAGAACTGTAGGGACACTTCCACCAGTGGCCTCCTCATGCCTTCAGTTCCAGCTGCACACACTTCCCCTCCAAGCCAGATTCCTTGGCAGGCTCAAAGCACAAATGCCAGTTGTGACTAAAAGATCATTTTCACATGTGTACATGTGTATAAAAATTTGCCAGTTTAATTTACAAAAGTGCAAATTCAAAGAGCATTTGCTGAGGGGTCTCTTCAAACCAGCTTTTACCAGCACCACTTTATTCTGCCAGGCCAAGGAGGCTGCAAGCACGACAGTGAAGAACTGTAAACAGTCTCTTACTTTGGAAAAATTGCTTGCTTGGTTCTAGTGATTTTTAATTTTAAAATTTTCCTCTCAAGTTTCTCTATCCAGAGTTCTAAGTAGCAAAATGATATAATTATGTACATCTTAGTGCATCTCACACTCAGGACAATAAATCCTGCCGTAACAACTGGTCAATGAGCCAGGAACCTGACGTCATCAGAAAATTCCACTCTAACAGGATCTGCCATTGGCATCATCTTGATTATAAAGGTGTTTAGTTACTTTATTGATACAAAATTATTCTTGTAACCTTTTAACTCCATCCTGAGAAGCATTTCAAAGAAATGCAGTTCAGCTATTGGTGATAAGCACCACAAAAACACCCGAAGAGTGTGATAAACACACAAAGCCACAACGTGAATAATTATTAAAATAAAGAGATAACAAATACTACATACTAACTGAATGCTTTTTCTTCTGGGTCAGTCATTACAGACCATGACAGAACACAGAGATCAGTTCTGCTGCTCCAGCACCACACGTGGTACCTCCAGAGTGGTCACATCAGCACCAGGCATGTGACCCAGCTCCAGGCCAAGGACACAGCTCTGCTGCACAGGCCAGCATCATCCAACACATCCTGGTAGCCTCCTCCATCAAAATGAGGGGCAACAGGCAAGGAAGGTGAACAAAAGTCCACTTATAATTGCAATTGCCAGATACATTCAGGCTGCCAGACAGATCTAGGAATTACAGCAAAGGTCAAGGAAGAACAAACTCTGAGAGTTGCTGGCTGCTTTTTGGAGTTTGTTTTCTCATTGAAGACTGGGACAACCTCAAAATGGCAAGAAGGGAGTGAGGAAAACAATGGAGCACCAGGGAATAGGGGGATGTTCCAATAACCACACACATGGCTGCGACCACGAATCTCTTGCTCCTTGTGAAGGAGGAATGTGCAGAGGAAAAGGATGGCCAATTCATATTTCATATCCTGCCTCTGAATCCTAAATTCACAGACATATTCAAACCTGCATGGTCTGAGCTTGAGATTTCTCTTCCCATCCTTTGTTTGGAACAGAAAACACATGGAAATGTGACTCGTGCACAAACCAGCACAGCACTGTCAGTCTGCAGGGAGCTATGTTCCTCTGAACTTGAGACAGAAATAAAAACAGGGGGAAAAATGAGAAAATAACAGAAGAAACTGGGTAAAGCGTGGGTAAACACAAGCTTTCCCAGGAAGCACCACAGTGTTCTGCAATCAGAGATGCAACAATGAACCCCCAACAAATATCAACCTCAAATGAACAGCTTGAACAGTTCAAAGTTCAGCTGCTGTGCAAATGTTATCAACTGCTCTCACTGTCTGCAAACCTTCCAACCCCCAAAGCTCTGTGGTGAACTAAGGGGAAGGTGTGTTTTCAATTGTGCTCCTGAACAAAGAAACTTCCTGCTCACCACTGCAGAGCCAGACCTTATAGGCACACAAGAAAATGCAGAATGTAATCCTTTTGTCCAGTTCTCCATCTGTCTTCCTTTGCTTTAATTTCTTATATTACATGTGGCAGAGAGCTCTCTCTCTCTAGGAATGAATCAGTCTTAAGGTAGAGGTGGATGGATTAATTTTACTATTGATTGTCCTGTACACAACAGCTAATAACAATTATCAGCATTTCTCAAGAAGTTATCTACTCATTCCATTAATCTCAAAAAGCATCCATGCCTTGGCCTTCCATATCACCCTCTTCTCTAAGAAGAAAACTAAATTTACAATTTTTCTCATTATTTCCTTTTCAATCCCTGAAAAGGTGTTACAGGGTTCACAGGTTCCATGCCAATATTTCAGAAGAAATGTGAAAAACTGGCTGTATTGTTAGAGCCTGGTAACAAAGGGCCTTGAAAAACTGGGCTCCTTCCACAGATACTCGTGGAAATGCAAATTCTGGGTCTGGAGGTATTACAAGCTCTCTCCCCCATCCAAGGAAAACAACAAAGGAAGGGCTTCTGAAGCTTCCAGGCACCAGCACTGGGACTCCTGCTGAGGGGTGGGAGCTTGTGTTGGAGGGAGGACACCAAGTGCTCCAAGCAGCAGCAGAGGTGACGCTCATGGCTCCAGGGGCTGGGGCACAGCAGAGGCAGAAGTGCTGATGAGGTCCTGGGGAAGGCTCTCCCGTGCTTCCTGCATCCGGCGCCGTGCCCGCTGGAAAGCCTCTACAACACAGAGGTGACAGCAGGCCAGAATGCGTAAGACAGCCTCAGGGAAGGGGAGGGATGTGTCTTTTCAGGGAACATCATCTCTCCTGGTGCAGGATCCCACTTCCTATGAACAGGTTACAGCACCAAAGCACCTGGTGCTGCTCCACCTGCTGCTCTCTGATTTCTGTACACAACGGAATCAGAGAGCCTGTGCCTTAGTGCCACCAGCTCTGCCCAGTGCCAGGCAAGGCTGGGCAGCCCAGTCCAGGCTGTGCCCTCACACAGTGGTTATCCCTCCTGCCTGCTCAGAGCTGATGCCTCCTGAAGTTTCCAGCTCAGAGCAGAACATTTAACCTCTGCTATGGACTTTGAGAGCTCACAGGGAGGGGAATTACTCCCACACTAATGGATTATCCTGAAATATCCGGCCCACTCTGTAAAAAGGGAGCCAAATCTCACCAAGACAGAATGACACTGAAGGCCCTACCCAAAACATTGTAGACAGAGCTCTGCTGGCTGAAGCCTCCCAGTCGGTCCAGTACACTCTGCATGCGCTGTCTCAGGGCACTGTTCTCAAGAAAGGCTCTGCACAGAAGCACACCAGCAGGTCAGGGCTGCCAAAACCAGCACAGGAGATGGAGTTGATGGAGCTCATACTCCCTTTGCTGCACTCACCTGGACTGCTGCAGGCAACAGAGCCGGAAGGTGACACTCCCTGTGGTCTCTGTCCGGAAACCAAAGCGGCTCAAGCGCTTTCCCTGCAGGGATGGCACAGGTTAGAGCAACCCCACAGTGAAAACAAACGTGTTCTACCAGAGCCCAAACTCCTGAGGGCACAGTCCTCCCTTCCCTGCAAGGCTGGAAAGAAGGGCACATAGTTCCAGGCTGTGTTGAGGGCAGGACCTAAACTTGCAAGCTGGCAGTGCAGTGCTGGGGCAGGGTTTCAACAACTGCTTCAGGGCTTATTCCCACACAAAGGTGCCACTAACATCACCCTGCTCACTACACCAGCAGCCACCTCTGCAACTTACTGAAGAACATAAAATTTCTACCTGCCTCACACCCATTAGCTTTTTGCTTCAAGATTCTGTTCTGGAAGCTGTTCCAGGCATAATAAACAGCCTAAATTCCTCACAAAAACCAAGGAGAAGTCTACAGCTGGAACAAAATGCTGACCTAACCAACACTGCATAAGCAGGGGAAGCCAAGGCTTTGGCTCATGCTCCCCCACTTCTCTAAGCTGCTCACTCCTCAGAAGGCACAGCTCTGCCTCAGTGTTTGCTCATTCCTCTGCTCAGGATTACAAAACTCACAGAGGAGACATTTCTTTAGTGAGAGGGACAGGACCAGCAGCTCATCCTTGTTCAAATCTGGCCCAGGCTGCCCATGGGACACCTGAACCCAAGAGCAAAACGCAAGAGGCTCCTCTGCAGCTGAGCCCACCTTGAAGGTCGATGGTATCCGGATGTAGGTTAAATCCTCCAGCTCAGGAGATCCCCCAATGAAAAACCTCCTCATTTCAGCAACAGGTCCCAGACCCACAGGACGCCAGGTAGGGATGGTGAGCATGTGGACACCTGGCCCAGGACAAGAGGACAGCTTAGCAGCTGTGACCTGTGATTTATTTAGCCACAGAGGACAGCAAAGGCAGGTGGATACCTGCTGACCCAACCCAGAGCTGTCTAGAAATGGAAACACTGCACAGTATCTGAAATGTTCTAAAAGCATGTTCCCATTGAGTCAGCCCATTCTAGTCACACAGCCAATGCTGAAAGTTGCCTCTGCCCAACAGCAGCATCTCCCCATAACACACAGAGGTCACTCCCAGATCCCACGTGGGACACAGAGAGTTACTGCCATTGTACAGATGGATGCACAGCATCACCCCAGAGCTTCATCACACCAGGTGTTGTGATGGCAGTATCAAAAGATCAAGGGCAGCAGCTCCAGATGTGCCTCACGTTCTTCTTTGCTGCACCCCAGAGAGCTGACTGCTCCCTTCAGTACACCAAATCCCTGGGACTGGCTGAATCACTTCCCAAGAGGAGCAACTCAACTCATTCTCCCAGACAATTAACACAAGTCCCAAGCATGCTTTACCTGGACATGTTGGCAGCACCAAGGACCCATATCCTTCCACACGATACCTCTGCCAGAAATCCAGGGATAGGACCTCAAAGTAGAGAACAGGCCACTGAGGGAGACTGTCTGCAAGATGGGGAGCAGGTCACAGCTTTGGGAAGGAGACTATCAGTGAGAAAAAGCATGCTAAATGCCCAACTCCACTAGTAGGAAGCCAAAGAATCAGAGAATCATTTAGCTTGGAAAAGACCTTCAAGATCATAGAGTCCAACCTGTGACAAATCCCCACCTTATCACTCAGACTAGAGCACTGAGCACCACCTCCAGTTGTTCCTTGGACATCTCCAGAGATGGGGACTCCATCACCTCCCTGGCAGCCCCTTTTAGTGCCTGACACCCATTATGGGAAGAAATCCCTCCTAGCATCCAGCCTGAACCTCCCCTGGAGCAACTTGAGGTTTCCTCTTGTCCTGCCCCTTGTTCTCTGGGAGTAGAGCCCAACCCCCAGCTGGCTGTACCCTCCTGACAGGGAATTGTAGAGTGTGAGAAGGTCATCCCCAGGCCTCCTTTTCTCCAGGCTGAGTCTGCCCAGCTCCCTCAGCTATTCCTTGTGCTCCAGACCCTTCCCCAGTTCTGCTCCCTCTCTGAACACATTCCAGCAGACTTCCACCACAGTCCTTTTTGTATTTCTTCTACAATGACTAACAAAGACTTATAGTTGATTAGTTTCCCGTATAAAAGTTGAACCCTCAGATTTGAGGCTGAAAACAGAATTACTGAGGATAAAAATTAGGGAAAATTCTTTAAGAGCAAGTCCAGACTGGGCTGTCAATTACCTTTGAGCAGACAAGACAATCTTTCGAGAATGATCTGAAGCCAAACAGCAGAACCTGTTTATCTCTGACCTTTCCCACTGCTATTGGGGGAATATTAACCTGGATTCTCCTACATCTCTCCAAGCATTTCTTTCTTCCACAGTGAAACAAACTCATTTTGTTTCTTCTAGTCTGAAAATTCATTAGTGTTGGTTGAATACCCAGATCCAAAGTGTACATTGGATTCAAGTGGCAAGGCATGCCACAGTGCTGTCCCTAGCAATTGTATCCACAGAGCAAGAGGATTGGTGAAGAAGCAGCAGGAACAGGCAGCAGAGAAGCTCAGCTTAAAATAGAGCTGAAGTTTCAAAGTGACATGAACTATCTAGGGATTATACAGGTCACTGAGCACGTCTACAAATGTAAGACTCAGCACAGAGTTTTAGCTGTGTATAAAAAAGCTGCCTGGTTCTCCAGCTGCAGCATCCCAGGGCTCTGTGCAGGCACAGCAACATAGCCCTGCACTCCAGGTTTAAAGAGACAAGCCAAGATCCAAGTAGTTTTCCAAATGGATAAAACTGCCTACAGCCTAGAAACACAGCAACATCAATGAATCCATAAAAATGCTAATGGATTCCTGGACAGGGCAAACACAGGATGTGTCCAGGGGCTGCGTGGTGACAGGGTGAACTTTTGTTGAACCAGAAACATTTCCCTCTGTCATTTCATCTCCAACGGGACAAACAGCATGACAGCTACAGAGGGACCAAAGGATTTCAGAGTAACAAGAAAACACACCTTCATCTTCTTGGGTATAAAACATGTCCACAGTGAAGGGGTAGCAGAAGTATGCCACATTGTCCTAGAAAAAGAACAGGGCAGAGATCAGATTCCTGGACAAGAGAATTCATCACCAGCATTGCAGAGGACATAGAGAGCTGGTAGAAAGGAACTAATGGTAGAAAGCAGGTGATGCTGCTCAAAAAGATCAATTGCATCCCACTAACAAACACGTGACTGCAGGATGGAGCTGCATACACTCCCTAGTGCCATGTTGATGGAATAGGATGTTGAAAATAATGGAAAAGGGGAGCGACACACCTCAAATGAAAACTCAGTCAATTGCATAACTACAGGGCAGCCTCAAACTTTACAGGAGCCAAGCCAAGCACAGTATGTCAAACAATGGTATTACTAAAATGTATGATAATTATTTTTGTAATATGAAAACATATAAAATACATTAAAAAGCTAATAAAATTCAAAATTAACATAGAGTCTCTGCACATTCCTGCCCCAGGCAAGACGGAACAATGCTTGGTTAACTCAGAGCATTGGAGAACACAAAAATCAAAGCTCCAAAGGCAAGCAGTCAGCAAAAATAAATAAAAAAGTGAGATTCCAGAAAATGCTTGGGAGCAGTTTTATTTGGTTCAGTTTTACTTGGAGACAGTGAAAAAAAATATTTGGACCCTTGAAAGAATGACAAGTATAATTAGAATAAGGAGAATCCCAAACATGCTCTGGTCTTGAAAGGAGCCCCCAACTAAGGCCATTTGCTAAATCTATCTGTAGCTTGTTACACATGTTCCACTCCAGAGGCTGCCTGTTCAAATTGCTCTGCAGGTGTGAAAGTGTCCTTACCAAGCCCACTGCCTTGGTGGCACAGGTCTGTGTCACTCCTGAGAGCTGCTGGAACGGGGAGCTTGACCACTCTGCAGGGGACAGAAGATGAAGGCTTGGGGTGAGGCCAAACTCACAAACCAGAGCAGCTCACAGGAGAATGTGATGACTGATGACCGGGGTAAAAAGTAATGTTACCCACCCTGACATTCACAGAATGATTCAGGTTGGAAAAGCCCTCCCATATCATCAAATCCTACCTGTGACCAATCCCCACCTTGGAGATTGGTCAACCAGGCCACAGCATTGAGTGCCACACCCAGTCATTCCTTGGACACCTCCAGGGATGGAACTCCACCACTGCCCTGGGCAGCTCCTTCCAATGCCTGACCACCCTTTCCACAGAGAAATCCTTCCTCATGTCCAACCTGAACCTCCCCTGGTGTAACCTGAGGCTGTTTCCTCTTGTCCTGTTACTTGTCTGGGAGCAGAGCCTGACTCCACCTGTCTGCACCCTCCTGTCAGGGAGTTGTAGAGAGTGAGAAGGTCCCCCTGAGCCTCCTCTTCTCCAGGCTGAGCCCCCCCAGCTCTCTCAGCTGTTCCTCAAATGACTTTTCCCTGTCCTGTTCCAGGCACTGCTCTTAAGAACACCCTGAACTGTCCATGAAAAGCACCAACTCATGTCAAGAGAAAAGCAGAGCCTTATCTAAATGTACTGAGTAGCAGAAGTGGTATCTTGACAGATATATCCAGAGAGGGGAGGCAGAGCCATAGCTTTAGGAGAATTAAAACATGCAGCAGGATATGCATGTAAGTGCTGGGAGCCTTATTTATCCATCAAAATTTAATAGGTTAATATCAGCACAAAGCATGATGGCAA
Organism: Pyrgilauda ruficollis; assembly: GCF_017590135.1. NCBI lineage: Eukaryota > Metazoa > Chordata > Aves > Passeriformes > Passeridae > Pyrgilauda > Pyrgilauda ruficollis. Next base: position 3,044,113 of record NW_024528710.1, on the reverse strand, counting down.
GCTGAAATCAGACAAGGTCACTGTGGTGGGGAGCACAGGAAAGCTGTTCCCTGCAAGATAAGGAATGAAGTCTGGACAGACTGGTCACCACCACCTCTATGTCCCAGTCTGAGCTGAGTTCTGCCATTTTAGCTCTAAAGGCCTCTGACTAAATCCCAGCTTCAACATTAATTTTTGCTGACTCCCAGCAGAGCTGGTCTGATGGATCAGCCAAAGCCTGTTTCACCTCTTCAGCTGCTGTGATGTGGCTGGGAATGTGAATACTCACGGTCAGGCAGCTCCAGGAAGAAATGCACATAAAGGTTGTCATACTCATAGCCTTGAGCTGAAACTGAGGAGAGAGAATGAACTTCAGCTGTTTGATTCCATACAAATTCTTCCACCATTCACTGTAGATTTTTGGGAGAGCCACCACCAATAACCTCAAGGAAAATCAGTTACTGCTGAAAACTGGGAAAAGCCTTCAAAGTAACAGGAGATAACCCACAGAGAAGATTCCTCCTCCAGACTAGCCCTGTCTCCGTTTCACACATTTAATTGGTTTCTTTATGAAATTAATAGATATTACAGCAATCTGCTCTCCTTTTTTCAGATCTAGGCCTTCTTAGAACAGCTACAGCATTCGTAACCTCCAACCTGTAAATTCCTCTCAAGGGATTAGTCTGCAGGAAACAGGGAGGAGAAGGAGGAAGTAAAGGATTCTAGGGCCTCTTGAATCTAGGGATTCAAAAATCCTTGGATCATACCCTCAGCTATCCCAGCACACCCACACTGTCCTGTTTAGAATAAGAACTCACCTATTTCTCCATTCACAAAAAGTCTCAGAGTACCAGGAAGAGGCTGGAAAAATTAGCAGATAAACAAGGTAAAGAGCTCAACAACCACTGGTTCAACCTCAACAATTCCTTCCCAACAGTATCTCACACAGGTATTTCATAGGTTTTCAGACATGAATGATTTACTGCTCTGGCCAGGGAGTAGGCATGATTTGTCCTATCAGGTCCAGAAGCGAAGAGTCTCTCTGGAAAGAGACTCTAAAGAGACCAAATCCCCCAAAGCCCAGTCTGCAGGAATTTACTGTTCTGTAAATAGGTCTCTTACAGATGTCAAGATCAATATAACACACAGTGAGAAGTCACTTGCAGAAATCACAGTCCTGCTTCTGTCATGTTCCTGCATTGGACCAAGATGAGGGAGCAGGGGGAAGCACTGAGACACTCTATCAAAGTACTGGAAAGCACAAGTTTCACTGTTTTGTATTGTATTTCACTGATGTGTATTCACTGCATTGTCAAACAATATTTGAGCAAAAAAAAAGATTGCTGTTTAGATAATTCAGTGAGAATGAAAACTGCATGAGTCTGAGGGGCTGTTTATTTGCACAAAGTGGCACACAGAGCTGTTTGACACTGAAGAAGTTAACAGCAATCACTGTCCCTGAAGACATAAACCCTCCTTCCTTCTCAAAGTACTACAATCAGAAGTCTTAAGGCACTGCACACAGCCTCACAGAGACTGCAGTGTTCAGCAGGCCCTGAACAGGCAGGATGGATCCCTGCAGACCCCAAATCCACTGCCACTTGTCCCTTCTGACCCAATTTCTGCTTGAAGCCACAAGGTAAAAGCTGCCAATCCCCCTCCAGAGCAGAACAGTCTTTGGAGACTGTGCTGCAAGTGCAAACTGTGTGAGCCAGGTCACCAGACCCCAAAGACAACAGAGCTCCCGTCCCTGCCAGTGCCTCTGGAACTCACCATTTCAAAGTCTGAGCCCACGAGCCCACTGAGGTAATCCCTGTGCCGCCCGTACAGCTGGGAACACACACAACAACAACAAGAAGAAAGAGTGGCATTTTGATTATATCTGCTGTTACGTACTGCAAAACTTAAACTGTATATAATTTAAACTCAAATCATTACCAGGCGTAGCATATGTGGGGTTGTTACAACAAATATGGAGAATATAAAAGTATCTAATAGAACACAGATGCATAACTGCTAACAGTGCACAGAAGTTCAGCTTTGGTTCTCCAAGGCCAGTTTTAAGGGAAAAGAAGCTCTGAAGAATCACATCTTAAATGATATCTGAAAAACACAGGTACAAACTATTCCAAGGAAATGGGCAGGCAGAGATCAGTGTAGTGAAATCATGATTCCCTTGGTGACCACAAAACCAGTAAGGAAATGCACAAGTAAAAATCTAAACTAAAAAGTACTTTCATAAACTGTCAAGAGACAAAAAGGCAATTCAGAAAAATCAAGATGTGAAATGGGATTCCAATATCCTGGGACATTACAGGTAAAAAGACATCATTTTGTAAATATACAGGCAGCTAGAGGAAGATTAAAGAAAGGGCTTGTCCACTGCTCTAAAGGGAAGGAAAAACACTTGCAGATGACACTAGGAAGGCATGGACTTGGGTTCTTGCATCAGTTCTCACTCCCTAAAGCACTGCAGCCAGAGGCAGGACAACTACAGACAAGGTCTCTTTAAGGAATAAGGTATGAAGCAGAGAGTATTTGCTGTAGTTCTCAGATCCCTGAGCAGGATGAGGCTCAGGGCAGTGACATTTTATCACTTCAGGCGTGCAGAGCACGAGCAGCTACATCTCCATGATGATCTGAGCTGCCTCTGTTACTCAGAACTAGTGAATATGCTCCATGGCCAGCACTTACCTCTCTGAACACACGCTGCTCACGCTCCTCCTCCTCTGGCTGCACCTGGGCAGATGCATTCTCAATAGTGTATTCCCACACCTCTCGCTTCTCTCCATCCAGCTCGATCCTGCAGAGCCCAAAACACAGGGGAAACACTCCCCCATTATGCAGAGAATAGGCACAAGTATCAATGGGGCCCTCCTGACCCAGCAGTGTCCCCTCTACCCAGCCTGTGCAGTGAGACAAGGGCACTCACAGCCCTCTCCTCACTCCCAAGTACCTGTCAGCAGCATTCCCTCAAAATGGAAGACTTGCTTGCATCTACCACATGCACAATGTAATTTTACAAGGGATGCAGTGATAGAACAAGGGGGAATGGCTTCAAACTGACAGAGGGTAGGGTTAGATGGATATTAGGAAGAAATTCTTCTCTGTGAGGGTGGTGAGGCCCTGGCTCAGGTTGTCCAGAGCAGCTGTGGCTGCCCCATCTCTGCAAGTGCCCAAGGCCAGGTTGGACAGAGCTTGGAGCAGCCTGGGATAGTGGAAAGTGTCCCTGCCCATGGCAGGGGGTGGAATGAGATGGGCTTTAAGGTCCCTTCCAACCCAAACCATTCCATGATTCCATGATAGCCTGCATCCCTAGAGACTTGCCCCAAAGCTCCACACAGCACACATACAGTGACACTGAGCGTAAGCACACAATATTTTTCTAGAAATCTCTGAAATAAATGAAGTATTTCTCAATTTAAGTGCTGATCCCCTGCCCAAAGGGTGACCAGGAAACAGCCATTTCAGCCCCTAGCCCCCAGTCCTAGGAGAGTTCCCAGCCCTGTCCCACTCACCGATAAGCTCCTTTGGTGCCAGTGAAGTCAGGCTTCACTGTGATCACCCCATTCCCATCCACCTTGATTGTGCACAGCACATTTTCATACTCCCTGCGACCAAGCCTGAAGGAGGACACCAGGAAAACACAGTCTAAACAGAGAACACGGACACTCTCTTGCTCTGGAACACCAGAGCTGGTAAAGGAACTTGGGGGTACAAAAGGGAACACATACACACTTTCCTACATTGGTTTAGAAGCCTTTTGGATGTACACACTCAGCTACCTCCCAAATGAAGAAAGAGGCAGAAAGAAATTGCAGCCCACATTACTGAGCTCTTGGAATTCTCCCCCCTTAACTAATGAAAGAAACAGGAGTTTTGAGTAAGGAGGAAAGATGGATTTTCTTTTGGAAAATCATTATCACTTCAGGATTTTACTTACTTCCCATAAGGTCCCAAGTCCCCCATGATGTACATGGTCTGGACAGGTGTGTTAATTACATGATTGTTCTTTATAAATTCTTCTGAAGGTTCCCAGGTGATGATTTTTGACTTCAGAGAACTTGCTTCTCTGTCAACAAGAGCACCAGTCACAGCTCACATCAGCAGCACCAAACCCACCATGATGAGGAGTCACAGTGCTGGATTACATGTGTGACATAGCACAAGCCACCAGCTCCCACGGACCAGGCACACTGAAACCTGCATGAACAAGTTCCAAGCCCAAGTCTAAACTCACACAGGCCTACGGTCCTGTCTTCTCCTCCTCACATTGGCCATCCTCTCGACCAGATACGATGGCACTTCATGATCCAAGTCAGTTACCTTCTGGCAGAGCTGGAAGAACAGACAGGAACTAGCTTAACTGGACATCTTCCCAAACACAGCTCTGCTCTTAGAGGAGGGAACAGATATGCACACAACCACCTGCAAGGACAAACTGCTATATGACTGCAGAATTCCTTCACTTTTCTGGTGGCAAAATCCAGCAAGCTTCCTACAGAGCAGTGCTCCTACAGAGCCAAGTCACTCTGGCTGTCCTGACCATTGCTGTGAACCAGAGACATCCCACCCCAGGTCTGGGGCACTGGAAGTTCTGACATACACTGAGTAACTAAGAGCTGGTACCTCCTCTAGGTTGGTGAATCGGTCGTGGTCAGTGTAGGTGAAGATGCGACAGTTCTTCCGACCTCCAGCCTTCTCCAGTTTCCGGATCTCCTCATGGTACTGCCAGTCCAGGGGAGTCTGGCAGGCTGACTCATTCAGGTACAGATCCACCTCAAACTGACAGCACCACAGGTAAAGCACAATAGCTGCCTCTCACCAGCTTTGGCAAAGCCACAAATACTTTTCAGCTTCTTTCCAAAGTGACCCCAGAGACAAGACCCTTTGGGAATCCCAGCAAATAACCAAGCTCCAAGAGCAGCTCCAACACTGCTCAGGCATGTGGCAGCCAGCAGCACCACTGATGCCCACCTGGAAAGCCTTGGGCACAGCAGCTCGCCCTGAAACAAGGAACCCCACAGTGAGATGCACAAAAGGGGGTGTCAGGAAGCTCCCCCAAGCCTGTCCAGTTCTGGACAGGACAGGAGACATGGAGCTCCTGGAGCAGAGGGTGACAAAGTTCATCAAAGAACACCTTTCTTACGATGAAAAGCTGAGGGAGCTGGGGCTGGTCGGCCTCGAGATGAGACCCTGAGAGGGTACCTCATCCCTGTCTGTCAGTGTCCGAAAGGAGGGGTCAGAGCACGGACGAGGCTCTGCTCCTTGGGGACCAACAATGGGACAAGTGGAACGGGCAGGAACTGATGCCCAGAAAGTTCCACCTGAACACGAGGAAGAACTTCTGTCCTGTGCGGTTACCAAGCCCTGACCAGGCTGCTCAGAGAGGGCGTGGAGTCTCCCTCGCTAGAGGTATTTCAAAGGCAGCTGGACACAAGCCTGAGCAGGGGAGTCGGACTAGATGACCCCAGTGATCCCCTCCGATCTGACCCATTTCACGAAGTCCCTCCCGCCCCCCTCACATCGCACCCACCTGGCTGAAGAGCTTCTCCTGCCACCCCACCTCGACCTCCTCCTCCTCGTCCTCCGCGGGTCTCTGGGCGCCTGCGCGAGAGGCCGCGGTAACCCGCAGCGGCACCGCTCCCGCATCGGCGGCGCGGTCGGCCCGGCCCGGGAGCTCGGGGCCGGCGAGCGGCGGCACCCGCGGCAGGACAGGCCCGGCCGGGGCGACCCGCTGGATACGGACCCTGCGGGGAAGGAGCGGAGCGTCAGGGCTGTGCGGGCCGGCAGAGCCAGGCCGGGGCCGGGCAGGTGCTCACCGTAGGCGCAGGTTGCGGACGGGATCCCGGGAGCGGTACACGGCGGGGACCCGCGAGCGGCACAGCGCGCTACCCCCGGGCCGCGCCGCGCCCGCCATGGCCGCGCTCCGGGGAAACCGGCGTGCACGGCTGGGCAGCGCCCCCGCCCGGCCGGAGCCCCCGCACAGCCGGACCCGCTCCGCGCACGGAGCCCGCAAAGCTCCGCCTGAGAGGCGCCCCAGAGCCTCTGTGTGAGGGGGGGTCCCACACACCCTTCCTTGTGAGGGGGGGTCCCACACACTCTCCATGTGAGGGACGGTCCCACACACTCTCCATGTGAGGGACGGTCCCACACACTCTCCATGTGAGGGACGGTCCCACACACTCTCCATGTGAGGGACGGTCCCCCACACTCTCCATGTGAGGGACGGTCCCACACACTCTCCATGTGAGGGACGGTCCCACACACTCTCCTGTGAGGGACGGTCCCAACACACTCTCCATGTGAGGGACGGTCCCACACACCCTTCTGTGTCAGGGAGGGTCCCACACACCCCTCCGTGTGAGGGCTCCCGTGGCCCCCGGGGGGATTCCCCACAGCCTCTGTATGGGGGTCCTCACGACCTCCATAGGGAACCTCCATGTCCGTCTGTGTGCGGGTCCCCACAGCCCCTCAGGGGTCCCAGGGCCTCCAGGGAAGGGTCTCCCACATCCCTCCGTGCGAGGGTCTACACAGCCTGTCTGTGAGGGGGGTCCACCACATCACTCCACCGGAGGCCCCGGGACAAAGCCCCCCATACCAACAGCCCCAGAGAAATGCTGAGGGACCGCCAGCAACCGAAGCTCCAGGCCCACACCTGTGTGTAAGGAGCCACCTGAACCTGCCCCTTTCTGGCGTATTTCTTACCCCCTTCCTAGTCCGTCCCTGGATCTTCATGGTCACCACCAGTACCCTCATGCTGTTGCCAATTTTTGGATCTCTCTAAACATGGTCTGTTTTAAGAAAGAAGACATTGCTTCTTCTCTGCAGGGTGCAGAGTGGTTTCCACAAACCAAGCACAACGAGGGGTAAAAAGTTATGTCATGCGTATGCATCAGTTGTCTGGGGCCAGGGGAGGATGGATGGGGACGTCCTGCCATAGTGATTCCTCAAATCCTGCAGTTGAATGGCACAAATGACCAGATAAGTGTGAGAATTGTGTTCCCTGGCAAGAAGCCCAATCTGATTCCACCAGCTTGTACCCTAAGAATTACATCCTCACCTCCAGGGACATCCCGACCTTCCTGGAAGCACTTGCAATTGTTGTGCTGTGATTTAAATCCTACTTGAGTGACAGTCTTAGGTGTGAGATTTTGAACCTTCTCACTCTCAAACAATATGAGCTAAACGCTAGCAAGCTGAACAAAGTAAGGAAGCAATTTGTCCTTCGTCTTCCTGGAACTGGGAAAACAATTGTGGCTTTCAAGATTATTGAGATAATAAAAAACACTTTTTGCTGTTCTGCAAAGGAGGAAATACTTTCCATTTGTGAAAATCAACCCTTGAGGGTTTTTTTTTGGGGGTAAGCAGCCATGTTCCTCTTTCTTCTGTCATTGCACCCTCGACATCTACAGCACAAGCCCTTCTGATTTTCCCTCTCTTTGCCTAAGTTTTAACTTTGCCTGACACAAACACACAACCTTCATCTCAAGGAAAGTGTTTCTATTCAAAATGGGATTGAGCTGATCTCTGGCCCAGATCCAGCACTCAATGATTGCAGTGAACATCCCCCATTTGGGGACTGCAGGTCTGTCAGACCTTCCAAAGCCAGTGGCCTCAGTGTAGTGGTCTGTTACGGCTGCTGCCGACCCCAAAAGCGCCCATCTGCTGTTCTCTGCTGCTGCCTCAGCACATTCTGTGCTGGGCTCACTGCAGGCTCTGTGCAGCTGTGCCAGGAGCTCCCTTTTACCTGGGCTCTGAAAACATGGAGAGCTGAGATTCTTCTGGGAGAGCATTTGAGGCAGAGCCCTGTTCTTGCTGCGTTTCCACTTGTGGCAGCATGTGGAGGTCAGCAGGCCACCATGGCGGACAAGGCATGTGGCATCAGGGAATGGCAGTGCTGTCCTGTGCCCAGCAGGCAGCAGAAGCTGTGGCTCACCCTGGCAGAAAAGGGAACCTGCCTTTCCCACAGGGAAGCCCAGGCACCAGGGGAGAGCAGGGCAGAGGCACACCCCGTGGAGCCTTGACATGGGAGCTGTGTAGGAAGGTGGGCCTGAGTCTCCTCCTGGGTGAGATCCAGAGGTGCTGAGGGCTGTGCAGCAATGCCTGTGCACAGAAAATCCCTTGGAACAAATGTTTCTGTGCGGAAAAAGACACAGCATGCTCCAGCTGAGATGGGCGATTTGGTGTTGTTTTGCAGGACCCACCCTCCATGCAAGAACCCCTGGAGAGACAGAGGTAGTAGGTAACAGCTGGTCATATTGTTACCAAAAATTAGGTAAAATAAGAAACAACTCCTTGACGCCAATGTAGCATTAAGAAGCAGGTATTCTTTATTCTGCCGGATGCAGGGGGTATAGCTCCTCCCAAAAGCCGGTCATATTGGTACAGGAAAGTTTCTGTTTACTGCTGGCTATATCCCCATTGTCCTGTTTGAGGGCTATTCCTGACTTCTGGTATTTGACATCCCCAATACCCCTCATACCCCAAGGGGTATCAGTGCAATCTGTCAGCTGATAAATATTTCCAGAGGTTATTTCCAGATCTGTTTTTGAAATACTATAATTCTCAACAGTATAGTTCTTATGTGTCCATCATAAAGAATATTCCCCTTCTATCCCTGTCCAACTGGCATGGGTACTATTTCCTTCCTGCATGTCTTCCCATATTTTTTTTCAAATTGCTGACTAAGACTCCCCATGGAACTCAATTTTCTGGTGAGGTTGATATTGGTAAGCAAGTTGTTACAGAACCCTGAAAAAAAAGTAACACAAATCCCCCCCACAATAAATACATTTTTAAAATACCCAGTGTTAGTTTTTCTTGTTTCCTACATATTTTCATTTGTAAAGGATTTTCCACCAGTTCACAATGATATCTGATCTCTGGTTTTACCTGTGTGTGATGAACTCAGTGCTTGATTCCTTCTACTTTTAGTGTAATGTAGTTTATCACGACAGAAGAACCTCATACAGTCTCTTCCACTTCTGGATTGGTCCAAAATTCAGGTTTCTGGTGCACACTAGATCTCCTGGTTGAAAAATCATGTACATGTCAGTCTAGTCCCAAAGATCTCTTGATAATGATGTACCTTTTAAGACTTAAAAGAGCTTGTTCCAGTGCTATTAAATATTAATTTCAGCAAAACTTTTGAGATTTCCCTTGCCTTGTAGATGCCACATGGGAAAACTTCTGGCTATCCAGAAAAAGTATCTACCAATACCAAAATGTACCAGTCCCAATTCTGCCTGGGCAGTTCTGCAAAATCAATTTGCCAACAATCACCTGCTGAATTCCCATTTTACTAGTTCTGGAGGTGGCCTTCTCCCTTTCTTGTGATTATTTTACAAACAAACCACATATTTTTCAAGAAAGGACTTAATAATTTCTATCGTTTTTGTGCTTACTAAATTCCTTTGTAAACTGATTGCCATATTCTCTATTTCCTAATGTGTTTCCTGATGTTTTAGTTCCATTTTCATAATTTTACATTATGTTTGGAGGTACAATTATCTGCCCACATGAGGTCACCAATCATCTACTATTTCTTTCTGCAGTTTCTAATGGTGGAGCTAACTGCCTGTCCTGATTATTATAATTTGGTTTTTATTCCAGGACATTCAACTCCTTGCTAGATGTTCATGCAAAGATATCTTTTTCAGCAATCTCTTTAGCTGTTTTGTCAGCTAATTGATTCTCTGTATTAACTGAAAAATTTCCAAACTGATGGGCTTTACAGCACATCACAGCCACTTCTTTTGGCTTTTGTACACTCTGTTGTGGGTGACATTTCTTCTCTGTGCTTAACAGGAGACCTTTGTGCCAATAACAATCCCTTTTCCTTCCATATGGCTCCATGGGTATGTATTATTTCAAAACCATATTTTAAATCAGTCCATATGTTTATTCTTTTTTCCTTTAGTGACTTTTAGCACTCGATGTAAAGTAACTAATTCTGCTTTTTGTGCTGTTAAGAAGTAAAGTCTGGACTTCTTTTACCTGGGTCGGGGTTACCACTGCATACCCAGCTGCCCATCTTCCATGTCATATCTTGCTGCTCCAACCAGTGTGCAGGTCCAGTTCTGGGTCTGGCACGGTGATGCCTTGTGCAGGCTGACCTAGAACAGAGGCTAGGCAGAGTTAAAGAATAAAGTAGGGATTTATTAAAAGGCTTCAATGGATCCACCCTGGATCCAGCACAAGAGCCCAGCCAGGGCTGCACCCCAGGTGATCCCAAAATGGTCACAAAATGGACAACCACTCACAAGGTCTCTCACTTTTATAAGTTCTACTCCATTAGCATACTGGAGTTAATTGTCCAATTATAGCTTTGGGTTATGAACTCCCATCCTTCCTGTTTTTCTCTCTTCATTCTCCCATTGTTTATGCTCTGTCATGAGATGGAGAATTGGAGGCACAAAATGCAAAGATCACAGGTTGAGATAAGAACAATTTACTGGAACCAGCAATGAGATAAGAAAATGGACAGTAACAGCAGCAATACTAGTGACAGAGAGTATAAGAAAATAATTTATTCACATGAGGAAAAAAACTATAATAGACAATACCAGATGGCTGACTCTGCCATATTTTCCCTCAAAGAGAGTCCCTTTCCCCAACCCCTGGCAGTGACATGAGGTGGTACAGAATAACCTCTGGGTCCTGGCCATGCTCCCTCCAGCTACTGCAAAAATTAGCCCTGTCCTGGCTGGAATCAGGACAAGCTGAGAAGAATAATGCATAGAAGGTACAAACTAAGAACATTCAGCAACTGGACCAATGAGAAGACTCTAGAAGAAAAAGCCAATGCTGGACTTAAGCCTTCTTTTGCAGCCTATAAACTGGATCACCAGCAATGAGATAATTCACTTTCCTACCCAGGTATCCAAGTATATGCAGGATCACAGATCCAGGATCCATAACTGAATCCCTACTGTAGCTGCTCACACACTAATGGTGCCAGGACAAAAATCTTTTATTGGGTTTTACCTTCACATTGTCACCATTCATGAACATCTCACAATGGCACAATTTACCCTTACAATAAAAGTAAATGTATCATGGCTATCTCTAAACCACCTAAAGTGCAGATCCAAAGCTGAAAACGTCACTACTTTCCAACAGTGTCAGGCCAGAAGGTTTTGACTGACCTTCCCCTTCCATTTGCAAACTTTCATTTGCATCACACTCAAGCAGAAACACAAACACCTTCCCAGCTGTATGTACTATTAAATTCTTTCACTCTAGCCAAGCTGAACTATAAAATTGAAACCATCTGGCAAAAAATTAACTCACAAAAGTGCCAGCTGAGAAACCTATTGTTGGCTTCATCCTTAACTGCACCCCTTGAACTGCACCACAGACCCTTGTGCTCTGTACTTTCCTTCTCAGCTCAATAAAACATCATACTCAGTTTCACAGAATCAGGATCCAAAACTGAGCCCCACCACTGACAGCTCAGACACTAAAGGTACCAGGACAAAAAGCTCAACAGCTTAGCTTATACATCCCCACTGCAGCGGTTCAACACCACCATCCAATTGCACTGTGTACTGGCAAAAGCAATTAAGCTAAACAAGTTTAATTAACTAAGTCTGAACCACCCAATGTGTGTATCCGAAACTGCTTTCCTTGTCAAAAAGAGGAAGAGAAATGTGGTCCCCAACTCCAAAACACAATACACTCAGGGATTTCTTGCACACAAAAGATGGCAGAACACAAATGCATTAAGTGTCTCCATATATTTGAGGTCCTGGATTTTTTCACTAAATCTTAGGGCTGGGGCTGGATTTTTCCCTTCTTTCTATCATTTTGTTTTAAAATCCCTCTTGAATCAGAAAATGTCATGAACTGAATGCAGATTCTTTCAGGGTGAGGTTCTTTCCTTGCAGAGTAAGCACAGTGGTCAAAAGGCAGCCCAGCCTTAGCAGGGCCCTATGCACATGAGCTGGGACTGCTGGCAGAGCATCACCTGTTTAGGTGGTCTCTGGAGAAAAGCAGGCGTGTTCTTTGCTCCTTGCTGACTGTGGCAGGATGTCTATGCTCCCCTCCTCTCTACCACAGATGGCTGGTGCATATAGAAGAGATAACCCAGGGGCTGAAAGGGCCAGCAAGGATCATCTCTGGAGCCAAAAGGGCTCAGGACTCAGCTAGGAATCAACACCTGAGTCTGGAGAGCAGATGTGGGAAGAGATAAAAGAAATATTTTTGACTAAAAGACACTCTTTTACAAACTATAAGAGACACACAGGTTATCACAGAGGCAGAAGTCTTCTACACACAGCCCCTGACAGTGTGGGAGACCTCCCCCTGGACTTTGGATGCAAATCTGTAGTTACTTCCCTGGGGATTGAGGGAAAAGATTTTGATTGCTGCACCAACAACTGGATGGTAAGATACATTGAATCCTAAATTATTTCTTCACTAGCTGTAACATTAATAGGTACCTTTAACCTCACACTGTATATATCTACTAGTAGTTTCTCTTTTTGTCCTTGTTCCTGCATAGTATTAGTTTGTTTTATGTCTTATGTCTGCTAGTTTTATGCCTATTAAATTAATCAATCAACCATTCTATAATAGACTGGATCAGCCATTATTAAAGAACTTGTGAACAAGAGTGGATTTTGGGGACCTGGCCACCTCACTAAAGCTACTACCTGCTGCCAGAGGCCTGGGCAAAAGGGAAGGGCTTATCTAAACCTCCACATCCATTCATAACACTGACAGCTCTGTGAACCTGTAAGTCACCAGCCCCAAGTGATGTAAGATGTACACCCAGGACAGACACTGCCATGGGAGGGCAAGATGTGGGACTGAGCCCTGACCCAGAGAGGGGCTCTGGAGAAGGCAGGTACAGCTCTTCTCTTCTCTGGAGTGTTTGTACACCATTGAATGGGAACAAAAATAATTCTTGAGGCACAAAGGAGAATCAAGAACTTCATATCCTTAACCACAGGGCAACAGCTGCTTCCTTTTTCCTTTTTTCATGTTTCTCTATAGTTGTGTTTCTTGCAGCTGCTGTGACCATGACGTGCCAGATGCACTTGTCCCTCTGGATGGTCCCAGTGTCTGCAATGACACGTGGCCTGGGCAGAAGGCTCCGTTCTTGCCAGCTAAGGGTGGAGGAATACCTGTGTTCAGAGCCTGGGCCCTAGTCAAGCCAGCAAGACTTGGTAGAGTTTGGAAGCAGAATATTTTTAGAGCAGAAACTACAGACTTCTTTTGAGTTGTGTGTTATTTAAAATTTAAAGTTCAGTGACATTTATTGCAATTTAGATTTAAACTAAGTCAACATAAAATTAATACTATTTAATAGCAGACAGTTTAATATCTGTCAAAAAGACGTTAAAAATCTATACATCTTTTTGGCTTTGTGCTGAAGCTTCCTGGGTCAGGAATGTACATGTTTGTATTTCCCAATCTCAAATATTCCTGTCCCACTGGAGTGCCATTCATGTTTTCCTTGCTGTTTGCATCCTTTTGTCCCTTAAGAAATCCTCCCTTCTGTGAGTAGCCTTTCATTAGTCTGACTTGCAAGCATAAAGAAATGGTGTCAGAAGCAAGCCCTTTTCCCCTCTATAAAAAAACTTTAAACATTTTTGTGATTAGTTTATTTCAAAGTTATGTGTCATTAGAAACAAAATGCATGAGGGCACCTCTCCTACTTTTGGCTGCAGTAGTGGTAGCTTTTGGGATGTTTTCCCTTCCCTTCTGTTTGGATTCAGTTACTTTACTGTGAAATAGACTGTGAATAGATTTCCATTGAAATCTGTGTATTCACAACAGGAATTTATCACAATTCTGTCTGCAAATGGCATTGGAAAACAGCCATTATTAAAAAAAAAAAGAACAAAGATGAGGAGGAAATTAATCTTGAGCAAGTTTTTCTTGATAAGGAAAGAGGATGAATCGAGTCTGCTTCTGCTCGATGGTGCTGAGCAATAAGAAAACAGGCAATGGGCAGAAATCAATGCAATGAAGTTACACCTGCACATGAGGCAGAACTTCTTTCCTGTGGGAGCCACCAAGCACTGAGCAGGTTGCTCAGAAGAGGATGTGGAGTCTCCCTCACTGGAAATATTCCAGAACCGTCTGGATGCAATCCTAAGCAATGTGCTCCAGGACTGCAGACAGCCAGGCCTGAACATGTTTTATCTCAAATATTCCAACTGTTAAAACAGGAAAGTTCTGATGGAAAGTGAGGATCCTGCAGAGGTGGGGCAGTGCTGTTCTGAGCCAACTTCCTGCTCTGCCCTGAGAGTCATGCTCAGTCCCCACCCCTAAGTGGAGAATGGCTGTGCATGCACAAAAGAAACAGGTGAAATATCTAGTTTGCGTAAGAGACGGGCACGCAGGTGAATTAAAAAAGGAAGTGGAACAAAACACCCATCTCCTCCTGCTGTGTTTTTTATGTCCATGGGTTGTAAATCCTTTACAGAAATGCACTGCCAGCTGTCTTAGGATATGGGGAAAAAACTGGATGCTTTATTCTTTGTTTCCTGGCTCCTCCTTTCTCTGGACTTCAAATAAAATTCTCTACTATCAGAATGACCTGGAAGTTTTAAACTCTTCAAATAGTTGGTGAGGTTTGCAGGTCATGGATTGATTCCAGAGTGAGACCCCAAGAAAATTACAGTTGACTAACAATAACACCCTGAAAACTGGCCATTGCAGACTTATTCCAAAGCTGTAACAGGGTCTGTGCAGTGTGATCTGTGATATCCTCCCATTTTCTTTTTTCAAGATGGGCAGAAATTTCTGTCGAGAATAAAAAACTTGAGACTTTCCATTTCTCCAGCAGCTCCTGAGCCCTGTGCAGTGCAAGGTCTCAGCATCTAAAATATCTGAGCAAGAACAGCTGGTCCCTGGTGCACTGTGTGGCTTATTTCTACACTGGGTGCTGAAGGCACTGGCTGCTCCCATGGGTTTCACTGTCCTCCAGCAGCTGGAAGGAGAATAATTCATTTGAAGTTTGCTTGGAAGAAATCTTCAGCTGCAGAAAGTCCATGGGGCTCAGGCAATGCTAGTGTGGGGAAGGGGGTTGATGAAGGTGTTACATTCATCTTGTTTTTCAGAGGCAGCTGCTGCCCAGTCACATGAGGTACTAAGGTGCTGCAGACGGGCAGTGAAGCCCAGGGCAAAGAAGAACAGATGCTGCAAGGTCCATGTGTGCTGACTGTTTTCTGCTTGATGTAGATTGTCTTCTACTTCTCTCCCCACTTTCTTTCCCAGCTCTCTTTTCTGTTTTTTACCTACATTTATTGTTACATAAAATCCATATTAATGACTTTCACATATGGTCTTGTTTGCAGCTTAATTTGGGCAGAGGCATCTGGCACTTACCGGATCTTAACAAAGCCCATCCCTGAACAGTGGCTTCAAGGAGGTTTGTGACCCACTGCTCCATCATCCCATCTTGGCTGCTGAGGGAGAGGATAGCTCCAGCAGCAGCTGTTGAGCTGTCCCCACGCCAGCTTCCAGGTCAACAAGAAAGTCCCCTTTTACAGCCACTCAATCTGTAGTGAGGAACACTCAATCTGAAAAGACAGGTTTTGGGGACAGGAGGCGTTATCCAGTACAGCTGGAAGAAAACAGCGAGTTTTCCATCGAGCCAGCCCTCCCCTGGGGGAAATACGCATGGGCAGGAAGCAAAGGCCACCTGAACCACATCCCTGCTCAGGGCAGGTGACTCCAGCTCCATCTTTTGTGTAACTGCACTATATAATGCCTTAATGTGCACATTTACAATCAAGTGGCCAAGTCCTGTATTTTACAGAGATAATGCTGCAGTGCATCCCTTTGTTTGCAGACATCACATTTTGATGCCGTTAATTGTATAGTGAGGATTAATAAAACATGAAGTTTAAAGATGCCTAAATCACAGTGGGGGAGCTAATAATCTCTGCCAACAATAATATTTGCACTTTATTTTCATCCTAACATCCAGACGTGGAGTGAAGCTTGGGCCAGGGAGCAGCGCTACTGCTAATGGACTGGGTGAGGATTGCACAGGGATCCACCCTGTGCCTTGGGCATCACCTGGACATCCTTGGGATGCTGTGCCTGTGCCCACAGCTGCAGCAGTAATTTAAGGCTGTGTTTACCAGGACTGAGGTAGGGAAGAGACATGAAGTGACATTTCTGCATGCAGAGGTGATATCTTTGCATGGATGTGTCTGTCCTGGATTAACACAAATCCTGTGGCCAGCCATGGTCCATACTCTGAGGACCCACCACCCCAGGGCATGTCCTTTTGGGATGTCCCCTCTAGAAGGGCCAAATGGCCCTGGGCTCTGGTGCTGGGAGATTTGTGAACCACCAAAGGTGTAATTTGGCTTTTGCAGAGTCTGCCTGTGACCCCCCTCCCTGCCACAGCCCCCAGTGCCAATGACCTGGCTTGCTGGGGCACCACAGCCTAGCATGCTCAGGACTGAAATTGAGGCTGGGGATGTGCTGCATCCCTGGCACGGCTCTTTCCTCTCCATCTCTTTGCTGCCTAGCAAGCATCCTTGTCAAAATAGCTTATTTCATTCCAGAAGAAAGTTACCTGAATACATTTGGAAGTTGTACTGCACTATCAGGCTAATCAGAATTTAATTTGATGCAGTCAAGGCTCTAAAAAGATGTTATCAAGAAGAACATCAAAGCTGGATTCCTGCACTTGGAAAGGCAACTGGAATGCTTAGTCCAGATTTCTCATTTTATTGGAGACTTTCAAAATATCAGTCTAAATAACAAAAAATTATTATTGAGAGTATTTGCAAATTAATGTCTTTTGTAGATGAACAAAGGCCCACTTCCTTTGCATGTCAGGGACAGTATCTTATTAAATCCTGTTAATTATACCATTTGTTGTGTCTAATCATTTCTGCACTTGCAGAAATTAAAGCTGAAGCTTATTTTCCTATGAGTTAAACCATGCTGTTCCTTGGAGTCCCAATCCTGCAAAGTGAGGATGCTCCCACTCAAGAAAGGGAGACCCTGTGGGTACAGCAGTGGGGGGAAAGGTGGGATGGGAACCTGGGCTGTTTCTTTTGTGCCTATGTCTCTGTTACACACTTGGGACCTTTTATCATTCCCAGCTCTTGGGATAGCTGAGGAAAAGCTACAGGTCTTCCTAGTGAATGCAATTGTATGACAATCCCAGGTTTTATTTTCAAAGTACAATTTAAGAAGGAAGAAAGGTGCCTCTGGGTCTTTTGACTGCCAGAAAGGTTGAAAATGTGACCAAAAAGTGACCCTGGAGATGGATGCTCCTTTTGGGGAAGTTTTATTTGATGTGGGGTGAAGATGTGTCAGAGCACCACTTGGGGCTGGGGCAGGGGATGGTGGAGCAGCGAGCTTGACCATTTTGACTTCAAACATCATAATTTCTGTGCCAAGCTCAGGCTGCTCAGTGTATGTCAAGCTGGTGGCAGGACTGAGTGGTGGTAGCCACTGCAGCCATCGATCCCCTCTACTCCTTTAGCTTCTGTTTCTGCAGAGGCTGATCGCAAATGCCATCATGCCCCCACAGAGGGGACACAGGAGACAGCCCCAACCCCGACTTTCTCTCTCAGAAATGTGTTGAGGAAGCTTAGGGGGAAAGGAGGCTCAGTCAACTTCGTTAGGGAAATAGTACGGATCTTGTGTTCAAACCTTTGAAGTGTTAATTAAAAAGAATTATGCAAAGGAGCAAGGATTTGAAACATTCATTTGAATCTCAATAAGGCATCTGTATTAAAAATAGCAGCGGGATCAACTACAGATACAGCAGTTTTGGAGCAAAACGACCCTGGCATCCTTGGTTCTGCCGAGTAGAGCATTCCTGCCTGCTCCCTGCCCTGGATGGGTGCTGCAGAGCAGAGCACAGCACAGGGAAAACATTTTGTGCCTAATATTTAAAGATCTTGAGAGCATTTCACTTAAAAAAAGACCCAGTGGGGTCTGGCATGGCACTAAGATGTAGAGCATGGGTAGGAAGAGCAGATGTATGGGTTGGTATGGTGGGTGCAGGGTTGGGACCACTCCAGAGGCACCCAACATGGGGCACTGGACACCCCATGCAGACCAGACTTCAACCCCCCCACCCAGCACAGCCCCTTCCAGGGAAAACTGGGAGCAAGTGCTTCTCCAGCCCATCTCTTAATTAAAACCCCCAGCATGTTCTGGCCCTTGCTCATTCCAATAAAAAGAATCCAGGGTATTAATTACCAGATCAGTGGATAACATTGTTAAGTTTACTTTTGCACTGTGCAAACCCTGGGGGAATGTCAATGCCTCCTGCCCTTGGCATCAGTGCTCCAAGGGCACGAGTGGGTGGGAGCCCCACCTGCACTGGGGGGCTGTGCCAGGCCAGCAGCACCAGTGGGGCACCAGCACCAAGACCCCAGAGAACTGACAGAGAACTGACACCCTCAGCTCATTCCCAGCATGGAATGGGTTGTGGGCCTTCAGTGGTGATGGCTTAGCCAGGTGAAGTGCCAGGGGGTTGTAATCCAGGGCTGAAAGCAGCTTTGAAGGGGAGAGCAAGGAGCTTTGCTGGGGCTGCAGTCCCACGGGAAAGGTGACAAGAGGCAAAGCTGGAACCACAGTGCGAAATTCTGCAGTGATTTCAAAGGCTGAGGCTGTAACCTCAGCTGCAGATTTGATTAAAAATGGATGAATAACAGCCTGACCTTGGGCAGGGCGCAGGCAGGCACACCCCCTAGACCCTTGCTGTCAGGAGGAGGTGATGCTCTCAGCCAAAACATGGTGTGTGGATAACCCTGATGCCTGCCTTCCCACCTCACAGAGTGAGATTTCCATGGGTTGGGCCTCACCTGTCCCTTTACAATGCCTGAAGTCTGCAGAGGGGAACCCAGAACCAAGGGCTGGGTCCCCTTGGGATTTTGCTGGTACTCAGGTGGGTGTGTGCAGGATTCTTCATCCCCTGAACTACTGAGCCAAAACCAACCCCAGTGGAATCAGATCAGCTTAGGAAAGGGCCCTTTACTTCTGCCAGATGACATGAGGGTCAGAAGGATGGGGGAAGTCAGAACATGGAAATCTCCCTGCTCTGCTCTCCAGGACACTGTTCACAGGCTCTGGCTCAGTAGCACTTCACTGCCTCTCCATAGCATGGAAATAATTCAATGGACCACAAGACAGCTAGAATAGCCCTTTTTTTGTTGTTGTTGTTGCACTGGAGCAAACCCTTTGAGCATTCAGCTTTGAAAAGCAGCAGGGCTGTGGGCACTTGGTGGGCAATGAGGTGTGGGAGGTGCAGGTCGGCACAGCAAATAGTGTAAGGCACTACTGAGCCCCAGTGGGCAGGGAATGGAGAGAGGGTGGGCATTTTCCTGGTTTTTCTACAAATATTTTTGGGATCCACAAATATCAGCTTGGTTTTTGCAGGGAATCCTTGCTGATTTTTACTCAGTAGCAAATACCTTGCAAAAGAATTAACACTAGACTGGGTTGCCTTGAAGCATGGTTCTCCTTTGGGAGATGGTTTGAGACGGCACAGAGTCGCTACAAATACAGCCCCAAACCTGGTGGTCAATTTCTGAGTGCAAAATCTTGCTCCTCCAAGTGAAAATGATGGCTGGAGAAGCTCTTTCCCCATCCGCAAACCTCAAAGCCTCCCACCCAGTTATGCAGATCCCAGTATTTTCTCCTCTAGGCTTTTCCTCATGTGGTTTTTGCATCTCCCAGCACTACTCTGGGTGATGCCAGCCCCCTGCAGCCACACTGCTCACCAGAGACCTGCCTGGGAATATGAGGTGGGGGTAGGCTTCCAGAAACTTCCTGCTCTTTGATCTATAATTTAAAAACCATTTTGTTTTGTCTTGGTCGCTTTAACCAGCAATTTGCTATAGCAAAAGAACACAATACCCCTTCAGGAAGAAGAAATATACTCATTCTTTCAATTAAATTTCTCCTGACTTTACTAAAACTTTTCCCCTGCTCCCGCTTCTGAAGAAGCAGCTTTTCTCCTTTCTTAATTTTATTTTTGTGATCTCCAATTCCACCGAGACAGAAGAAATCAGCATATCAGAGAAAACAACAATCCTTGTGATGCCCAGCAGTCATTAATTAACAAATTATATAAAAAAGGAGTTCTGCAGATAGGATTGTTTCCTGGTGATGTTGCCTTTTCTTTTGTTGGCACTGTGACAAGGAAGTCCTTTATTGCTGAGATAGAGCAGATTAAACCATCCCTCTCACACTGGATGGCTTTGTGTGGCTCTTTTGGTCCCCAAATAAAACATTCTGCCCCCACTTTTACCCTGTTGTGACAGGTTTATTCCTTGATGGGAAAGAGATGCAAGAGTACATTTGAGCCATAGCAGCTGTCCCCCAGCTGGACCAGGTCTCCTTTTCAGCAGCATGAGCATCCCCAGAGCATGGGGAGGCTGAGCTACCTGAGTGGATTCAGTTTCAGTGGAACATCTGTGGAACATTTGTACTCCCACCAGGTAGTCCACCTCCTCCCTGAAGTCCTCCCTGCCAGCCCCAACTGGCAACAGCCCCAGGAGATCTCCTCAAGTGGCCCTGCTCTCCCTCCCACCATCTTCCCAGGCTTCTTCTCTAAATGTCAGGATTATTTTGGCCTCTCCTGTCCCTAGCTCTCATACCCCTGCTCAGGTAGGAAGAGGCTCTGCTGGGAGCTATTGGGACTGAGCTCCCTCTTCATGCACTGGTGACCAAAGGTGGTACCCATGGGTCCCCAACCTCATTTCAGTTCATGGTTTCCAATGGTGAGGAGAAAAATAGGACCCCAAGCCAGCTGTTACAGAGCCATCTCACAATGCTCAGCATTCGGGTCCCAGACTTGGGACCAGCTCTGCTGCAAGAAAGCAAAGGGCAAAAAAGTTCCCTGGGCTATTAGAGCAAGCCAGCTGCTTGTCTTTGGCCAAAGAACCTTGGACTCTCTTTTTGCCAAGGTCTGAGGGGCAGCATCCTTTCAAAGGATCTGAAAAGTGTTGCCTGCAGCCTGTTTGCAGTGGGGATGAGTTGAACACATGCTGGGGGATGCTTAATTCTCCCAATGCAGACACAATCGTGTTCCTTTGACTGATCTGTAAATGCTCCCTATAAATGCTGGCATTACCCTGACTCAAGTATGGCTGCAGGCAGGAGCTCCAAGCTACCCAAGCCTCTGTCTGCTGTCATGGGCACTGTGGGGCCACAGTGCTCCAAGGGCACAGAGCAGGGCATGTGCACAGCCACAGCACAGGGATGTTGCATCAAAATACACTTTTTTCCACCCTCTTTTTATTAATCATGCATATTTCCCCGCTCAGGGCCACAGGCTTAGGCGGGCAGGGTACTGGGGAAGTGTTGGAGGGCACCAGCAAAAGCAGGACATGGAAATGTGCCTGTTCTGTGCAGGCAGCTCCCCCATACTGTTCTTGGTGACCCAGTTAAATTAATTTTGCTGGGTGGTTGTTTTTCTGGTGAGGTGCTGGCTTAAAGTTAATTAGCCAAAAGATGCCCTGATTTCTTTCTTCACAGTAAGATCTGTCGTTTAATTTGTCAGCTAGTGTGTTCTCATGCACCATTCACAGTCCCAGGCACCACAGGTACGAATTAGGGACCAGCTCTGACCACCCCAGTGGGATCTGTCTTGCCCTGAGTATTCCTACTGGAAACCTACTGGGATTTGCTGGGCCTCTGTGGCTGTGGCTACGAGTGCAATGAGTTTGAGACTTGGATGACATGGGGAGTGACACGAGGTGCTGGGTGCTTGCATGTTGCTCAGCAGCACAGAAAAACCCCCTTCTATGCTCCTCCAGAAACTGGGAAAAGAGTGTTTCCTCTTAAAATATTTTCTTCTCCCCATGGCCCTGGAGAGGGCAGATAATGGAGCAGCTGCCTAACACATACTTCCAGGGAAAAGTGTCAGTGCTTCTAAAACTTCAGAGGTTAAAATAGAGTCGAGGTATTTTTAGTAGTTTTTCATTCATTTTAATTTGCCATTCGTCAACACGCAGCAAGGAACTCAGAGAAGCATCTCTCACTCCCAGTGGGCTGCTTTCCCCATGCCAGGCTATCCTGTGCAGAGCCAGGCTGTGCTGAGCTGAGCCGTGCAGGGCCAGGCTGTGCTGAGCTGAGCCGTGCAGGGCCAGGCTGTGCAGACCTGAGCTGTGCCTCTGAATCACCTCTGCTAATGAAGGCAGGCTGAGAGAGCTGGGGTTGTTCAGCCTGGAGAAGAGAGAGCTCTGGGGAGATCCTAGAGAACTTGCAGACCTTTCCAGTGCCTAAAGGGGCTCCATGAGAGCTGCAGAGGGATTTTGAACAAGGGCTTGAAAGGAAGGACAAAGGGGAATGGCTTCACACTGCCAAGAGGGCAGGGAAGAATTTCTTCCCTGTGAGGGCAACCTGGCTCAGGTTGTCCAGAGAAGCTGTGGCTGCCCCATCTCTAGAAGTGTTCAAGGCCAGGTTGGATGGGACGTGGAACAACCTGGGACAGCGAAAGGTGTCCCTGCCCATGGCAGGGGGCTTGGAACAAGATGGTCTTTGAGCTCCCTTCCAACCCAAACCACGATGCGATGCTATGATTCTGTGCCATGCCATGTCCCGACGGATCAAGCCGTGCCAAGAGGTGCCAATCCACACGACACCACGCCAAAGCCAGCCGTGCCAGCACCAACAGGTGGCGACACGCTCCCACGGCACCCCAGGACCGGCCGCGCCGGGGACGCGCCCGCGTGGCCCGGTTCGTCTCGGCGCGTCCCCGGCGCGGCGTGAAAGGACTTGGCAGAGCTCGCCCCCGCCTCCACAAGCCCCCCCTCCCCGTTTTCGGGCTGGTTAATCCCGTGTGTAAAGGGCAGCCAATGGATGCGGCCGTTGCGCGGGGTTGGGATTAGCGGCGGGGCGAATGGCTGGCACTTTTACTGGGATTACAGAACAAAGAACTGCTCTCCCTGCCCGATTTGGGGTGTGGGGGGGGAGAGGAAAAAAAAAAAACAACACACCCCCCTCGGCTTCTTTTCATTCCTTTAGGCCCCTGTCGGGTTGTACCGGCTCCGCCCGGGAAGCGGCGGGAGGCGGCGGGAGGCGGCTGGGGGAGCGGTGGGGCTGGGGGTGGGGGGATAGGGCTACGGGATGCAGGGGGCAGCAAGATTCGGGGGATGATTGGGAGTGTTCGGGCTGGAGGTGTTCAGGGCAGCATTAGGGATCCTGGGGGAGGGTGGTGCTGAGGATGCAGCACAGGACATTAGGTAGGGGTGAGTGCTGGGAGATGCAGAGGGCAGCAGGACTGCTGGAGGGGTGCTGCGGCTGCAGGGGTGCTAAACGACATCCAGGCACAGGGGATGTCAGTGGGCAGTGGGGTTGCTGGGGAGATGATAGGGCTGCGGGGTTGGGGGGGGGCAGTAGAGTGGGGGGGCATGCTGGGCTCTTTAGGGCTGAGGGATATGGTAGGGCTGGGACATTCCTTAGGGCTGGTGGGGCTTGATAGGGCTGTGGGGGTGCAGTGTGGCATCAAGGCATGGGGGATGTTGGGGAGCAATAGGGTTGCTGTGGGGGATGCTGAGATTATTGGGGCTGGAGGGATGCTGGGGGAGGAATGCCAGGCTCATCAGTGTGCGAGAGTTCAGGGGGGTATAGGAATACTGGGAGCTGATAGTGTTGGAGGATGCTGCAGGGCAGTAGGGCTGGGAGAGGGCATTAGGGTTGGGGGATGCTGCAGGGCAATAGAGCTTGGCAGGGGTTCTGCATGTTTTTAGGGTTGGGAAGGATATTGAAGATCCGTAGGGCTTGGAGATGCTGGGGATATTAGAGCTGATGGGATGTGGAGCTCGTTGTGGCTGGGGGGTCATTAGGGCTGGTGGGGGGAATGATGGGGGTGATGGTGGACCTTGGGGTTGGTGGGATCCATGGGGGCTGTGAAGGGATTTCTGGAAGCAGTAAGGCTGGGAGGGCATTAGGAGTTGGGGGTGATGGTGCTGCAGAGGGGAGCGTAGGGAGCAGAAGAGCTGGGGGGTTGGATAGGGGATGTCAGGCTGGCCCTCCGTGGTGGCCCGCATCCTGAAGGCATTTCTGTGACCATCACCTGCCCTGGCTGCGTTGGACGGTGCCAGGCAGGAAGGGGAGCTGGAAGCAGGGCTCTGCTGGAGCTTGCCTCCTCTTCATCGGTGTGGGGATTGGCAGCAGTGCTGCTGGAAATAGAAACACGGTGCTGAGCTGGTGGAGCGCTTTGGGCTTCGGCCGGACTGGTCACTGGCCTTGGCACCGTGGCCTGAAGGAACAGGCATCCTCTACAGGGGCGAGTGGAGGATGTTTGGTGCCGAGGGATGACTGTGATAGGGAGAAAGTTGCTCCCTGAGGAGCAGGTGCCCTTGTCCTTGCAGTGTGTGGGGCTGGCAGTGGGTTTATCTGGGATAAGCTGTAAATTGGAGTGATCCTATTAATGTGCCTTGTGCAGGAGTGAGCCTTGGACCCGGCAGTGCTGTGCAGGTAATTCTGGGTGTTTGTGGGGGGCTCTGGGCCCAGCCAGGCGGGGGCACTTCGGGAGGCGGTGGTGCCACTGAGCACCGTGGCAGAGCCATGGGACTAGCTGCTATGGGCACTTGGAGGTTGGTCACCCGGCCTGCTGCCACATCCGTCACCCGTCAGTGTGAAGCTGTGGTCATTGGAACCACCTGGGGACATCAGCGTGTGGCCTTGCATAACGGGAGCCCTTGGCTTCAGGGTGTCTGCTCTTCGTGCTGCTCCCACTGAAGGAGCTATTGGAAGTGCTGTAGCTGGGGAATGATCTTGTTGGGGACTCTCTTTAATTCCACAGAGTCCCCAGCAATGCAGCCAGACCCATTAAGCTGGTCATTGCCCATCTGAGCCCACAGAGTCCCCTTCTGTGGAAACTGCTGCAGCACTCGATCTGAACTGAGAAAGCAGTATGGGGACCACCAGGATGAGAGCTGACCCTGCTGGCAGCCGAGGGGCTGGGGTGCTGAAGGCCATGTCCCAGTGCCTCTGCTGCAGCCCCTGAGGTGGAGCAGCAAGCCCTGGCACAGCAGCACGTGCTGCCATTGGAGCAGTGTCAGCAGCAGGACTGTGTGTCAGGGCAGTGTGGTTCTGTGAACACCCGTGGGTCCCCTGCTCTTTTCCCTTTAGCCTTGCAGAGCCAGAGTCCCTGTGACCACCAGTGGTCACTGAGGGACAGGGTGCCCTGCTTTGGGGCTGTGCCACTGGTTTCCCATGCACCCTGGCTCTCCAGGCTGGCATGGCCTCTCAAAGCCACATTTTTGGGGTGACACCTGCCAGGGATGTATTGCCACTCTGGACAGGAGAAGGGATCGGGCAGCTGCCCTCACATGGTGCTTGCAGAAGCTGAGGAATGATGCCAGGGATATGCTCTGATGACCACTGCTGCCTGCTCGTCCTGTCCCTCCTGAGAGGGCTTTCCCATCTCTGGAGGAGCTGCTGGTGCTGTCACTGCTCGTTCAGGTTTGCTAATGAGTAGCTGGGGCAGATGAGCAGGAAGCTGCTCAAGGACACGTTTAGCAACCTGGCTCTATCTGCCTGGGACAGACACAGTGCCCTTCCTTTCACAAGAGCCTTTCATGTCCTTGCATGGGGCAGGAGGGGACAAGAAAGGTGGGCTTTGGGGCCAGCACAGAGGGTACAGGTCTGGCTGTCCTACATGGTGTGCACCACATATAGAAGTGATGGTCTGCTTCAAGGAAGGAGAAGAATACCAAACCCCCACAGTCCCAGGCCAAAACACAACCTCTGGCTACTGGAGTTAATGGGGGATTCCCATCTGCTTCTCCCACAGGAAATAGCTCAGATTTTTTTTGGCAATTATCAATGCCCTGTACTTCCTTCAGGAATTTGTCAGCAGCACCCCAGCAGCCAGGCTGGAGGAATGCACGGGGACTCCAGCTGGATGCTGGCTGCAGGGCTGACCCCTGGGCTGGCTGCAGGGCTTGCTGCTGGCTGTCCCCATCGTGGGCAGTGGTGTCAGGGCATGGCTGTTCTGTGTGTGCCAGCACCCATTTGCAGATGCCTGTGGTGAGTGGAGGTGGTGGTGGTTTGTCATGGAAGAAAATGAGTGAATGGATCCTGCTGCTCCAGGATGACAGGGCTGAGGTGCCAGTGGCACGTGATGGTTTGGGGAAGGGGCATGATGAGCAGATGAGGGGCTGTGTTATTGTTCTGGCTCTGCTCCTCCAGCCACATTGGAGCTGTGTTAACACCTTGCTGGTAATGACAAAATTTCTTCAGGGCTTTGAGGGGGGAGCAGGGGTTTGCCACCCCCAGAGACCTTCTTGAGGACAGGGAGGAGGACAGGAAAGGACCTACTGGGAGCCCCTCCCAAGATGGAGATAGCTATCCATGAGATAAGTATGTATTTATTGGCTCATTCATTGGGAAGAGCCCAGCTGGAAGCTATGGAGAGGGGCATCTTGGTGTCCATCTGGATTGTGGCCAGAGCACTGGGGCTGTGGGTAGAGAGCAGCCCCAGCTGACGGTTTGCAGAGGAGGTGGCAGCTCTTTGCAGACTGGAGTGAAGCTTCCCAGGGCTTTGCTCTGCCCTGTGGCAGCCCTGTCCCTTCACAGGGCATGTTCAGTTTACATTTCTTGAAATGTTGTCTTTAAAAAGCAGTCAAGAGCTGCAGGAAGCTTCTGTGGCCCCAGATGGGCTTTAGGAATTGTGGCTGTGGGGATTTCTGTTTTGATTCTTCATTTCTTGATGCTGCTCCTTTGGTTAAATTTGCTTCAATCCCAAGAGTGGTGGAGCAGTGGGCTGGGTTGTTTCTGCCACAGAGACCCCCCAAATCAGCTGGGGCATGTGGGGCCATCTCATGTCCCATCCTGGTCCAGGAGCTGCTGCCAAACACCACCTTAGGAGCTTACCTAGAACACAGCAAGGCTCTCCTTGCTGTGGGAGCAAAGGAAAGCATCCCTTGAGGTGGGATGCTGTGGAGAAAAGCACTGGGTACATGGACCCTCTCCTCAGAGCAGCATTTACATTTGTCCGTGCAAATAGCTTCTGTGGGAGTTTTCTGGCTTCACATTGTCTTGTCTCTGCACTGTGCTGGTCTAGCTGGTTTAAAAAGATAATTAATCTGGGTGGGATAGTGGGGGACCAGTGAGGAGCATCACTCTGCTGCTGCACAGCCATGTGGATGTCATCACCCTTTGCCAGCATGTCCCTCCTCAAAGCCAATCTCCACCTCTCATATGAGGGCTGAGATGTCCATCTTAATTTTCTTTACATCTCTAACATTAAACAGAGCAAGTGCCAGTGGGTAGCTTGGTGTGGACCCAGGATGGGTCCTGGAAATGTGCCATCCAGAGCCCACCTGTGTGCCTGAGACTTCTGCCCCAGGAGATGGAAGAGACAAGCCCAGATGCCTCCTGCCCATGGGTGACATCCCCTGTGGGGCGTGCTGGGGTCTGGCAGTGCCCCTGTGCCATCCGAGTGGGTGCAAAGGCTTGTGGTGGGCACCACAGACCTGTTGTTGATCTGTTCCCACAGCCCCACAGGCAGATGAAAACCTGGGAGCCCAGAGGGTGCTTTGAGGTGTAGATCCCACTGGAGATGGCTGGGAAGAAGACTGCTGGGCAGGATGTTTTTTAACCATTTTTAATTTTTGGGTAATTTCTTGAACTTTTCGGTGATATGTGTGGATCTGGTCGCTGCCATGGTTGGGTGTCCTGCTTGGCTTGGTTTCTCCTGGAGGAGAAACCTCCCCCTGCAATGGATGCACAGACTTATGTGCTTCTGAGAGAAGAACATGGAGCCTGGGCCTTGATGGCCAGCAGCAGACTTTTCAGTCCCACTGCAAATCCCTGGATGGAGCAGGATGGGTACATGGGATCCCTGCCATGGGTTGTGCCCGTGGTGTGGCCATACAGGAGCCCTTGGCTTCCTTCTCCCTTGCTAAAAACCTTCAAAGTTTTCAACAGGTGATTACTGTTTGGAAGAACATAGAGGCAGTTGATCTGGCTTAGGGAAAACTTATAGAGTGGGAGTCTTCCAGAGCAAGATGACACTGGGAAATGAAAACACCGCCGTGGGTGAGAAAGATCTCCATGGTTTTATCTGGTTGCTGTGCTGGAAGATGCTTCACCCACCTTTAATGGGATGAGTGCGTCTCTATGCCCAGGTTTTGGCAGAGATCACATTCTGTCTTTAGCTCCAGCTGTGTCTGCGTGGATGTCTCCTGCCTGGGAAGCCACCTACTACTCAGTGCCTGTGAGAGGTGACCTTGCCTTGAGGCCCTGGCTGCTCATTTGCTGCTGGGCTCCAGCCTGGTAGCACCAGAGGACTGGCCCTGGGCAGTGCAGACAGCTCTGGCCATTGCACCAGGCTGGAGGTGGCTCCCTGGAGGTGGGCAGAGCTCCATCTGACAGGATGCACAGATGAAAGGGACAAACCCAGCCCTGCTGCTAATTAGCAGCAATCCTCATGCCAGATATTAACCCTGTCCACTCCGTAAAGGCTCAGTGCCAGGCGTGGCACGTCGGTGGCACGATGGCACCAGCCCAGTGCCAGCACGGCAGGGGCTGCCCTCCCTGCCTGCCCACTGCCACTGAATGCTGCAGGATGCTGAAAGCTTTTGGATGAGGCTTGAGACAAGCTGCTGGTCCTGCTGCAGGGCTGAGATCCCAGAGGGACACTGGTGGCAAGGGGAGGGTTTTCCCTGGGTGGGTGCTGCTGCTTGGATGTTCACAAGAGGTACCAAAAAGGATGGGTTGCATTCGTGGTGGGGTGGATCCTGAGTCCAGTGGGATGGGTATTTTGGCATTGGTAGGATGGGGCTGTGCCCACTGTGGCTGTGCTTTGGGTTCTTTTTGAGGCTTCCACCAAAGCTACACTCCTTCCCACTGGGCTGGATTTCTTCTTGTTTCACTGCAGGGTAGGAGACGGGGATGGAAAAACCTGTAGGAAAGGCAGGATTATGTCTCCCTAATTAGTAGGGGCCTGATTATCATTTCTTCCCAGAGCTCTGGTAATGATTAAATATGTGGGAATTATCTTTTATTATTTGTATTGCATTATTATTTAGAAGGCTGGGACCCTGTTTGCTGTGCAGACAGGGAATGACAGTCCTTGCCAGGAGGAGGAACGCTGTCTCTGGCGTCCTGGTCTGGGTAGATTGGGGGTTGAGCTCTGTGTGCCCGTGGCATTACCCAAATTGCTACAGCAACTCCCCACCCCGGCACTTAAAAGAATTTAAAGCATTGAATTGTATGTCTTTTTGCTTGCATGTGAGTCACATCTGTTTTAGTATGGAGGAAAAAAAAATAGTGTATTACTGTGACCTCTAAAATCATGATTTATATAAAGATTTCAAATTACGTATATATATATATTTTTGGCACCAGGATTGTCAAAGCCCAGGCGCTGGCCACTGCTTTTAGATGCTCTGACTTTATTGTTGGAGGGCTACAATAAAGCAATCTTGTTAGGTAAACATAATGATGTTATGAGCCACCATCTGCTGAAGAGCTGCTGCAGGGAGCAGTGGGAGCTGCCTGCTGTACTGCTGCTCCCCTGCTACTTCCTGCTGGCTGGTGTCAGATGTGTCCTAGGAGAAACAGGAGTGGCTGCTGTGGATGGAGAAAGGGCTTTTGCTTATGGCTTCCTCCTCTTCCTTCCTCTTAATCAGCTGGGACATGAGCTGTTGAGCCCTTCCAAGTGGTGAGGACCAACTCCCACTGGAGCCCAGTGAGGCTGTTGGGTGATGGTAGCTTCCCAAAAACTGGGCCACCACATTGCTGAGCTGTGGAGACCCAGATGTGTTAGAATGTTCTGGCCTGTGAGGACACCACAAGATGCCACCAGGTCCCTGGGTCCCACAGAATCATCCTTGCTCCCACCTGAGCAGTGGGACACCATCCTGGTGCAGCAGGGACCTCCACACCCCCCTGGGTGCAAACTGGCAATCGCTGCCATGAAGGATTGCATTTGGTCGGCAAAATATGTGAGGAACTTTGCTTGTTTAAAATGCCTTTGGGGTTTGGGTCTTAAATAAACATCCTGGTTGGGGTTTAGGTTGGAGGTTTTCATCCTGGGAAAGGCAGGCGTGGGGGGAAGGGAGCTGCACCAGTGCCCCGAGCCTGCATGCACCTTCTGACAAGGTTAAAAATTGGCTTCATTAGAAGAGGATCACTGGAAATAAATTGCTCTGCACCCTTTAGGGGAATTGCTGTGCTGTAATTTCATCTTGTCTTCCTGGGGAAAAATGCCCAGAAACCCTTTTTAAGTGAAATTACAGCATTTTACCCTGAGCTAGAATTTGGTATTTTTGCCCCCAAAAATGTGTTTACCTCCATGCCCCCAGATGAAGTTCATCCAGGATCTTGAATCATGGAACCATAGAATGGCTTGGATTGGAAGGAACATTAAAGATCATCTTGTTCCAGTCCCCTTCCAGGGGCAGGGACACATTCCACTGTCCCAGGCTGCTCCAAGCCCCATCCAGCCTGGCCTTGGGCACTGCCAGGGATCCTGGGGCAGCCACAGCTGCTCTGGGCAGCCTGTCCCATCAAAGGTGAGAGGTTAGCTGGGGTTCACTGCATGTGCCAGGCCCCTGCCAGCCCTGCCCCACAGCTCCTTGGGAGATGCCAGGCTGGGAAAGGAGCATGCTGGGCATCAGGGCCCCTATGAACCAGCACAGCCCAGGCAGAGTGCCCCAGTGCTGTTACTGCAGGTCCACAGGCAGAAGCGAGTGGGTGGTGACCTCTAACAGGGCATTAAACGTTTATTAAACCTGGCAGAATTAGTGTCAGGCTGTTTTGAGGTTTTTTGTTTGTTTGTTTAAAATGAGAGGGGGGAAAAAAGACATTTAAGAGAGACAAGCATGACTGGTGTCATGAGCTGATCAGCCTGATGCAGCCCTTCCCACATGAGCTCTCAAAGTGAAAACCTGGCTCTGGGATGGACCCAGCACCGACCTGTGCCCTTCCCAAGGCTCCTTGCTGGATCCTCCTGCATCCATTGCCCCCACCTTCATCTGTGCCCCTCAAGTACTTACTGGTTAGGTGGGCTCATTTTTCCCCCCACTGTTTAAAGGTTTATTCCTTTGGAGGGTGGTAGAGTGAGATCAGCCCCACTTCTCACTGGTCCTGTCTTCCCACAGCTGCCCACCAGCTTTCCCTATGCCACCCATCTGAAGGTTATGTGCTCTCTTGAAAACTTCTTTGTTTCCCTACATTTTCTGTTGTAATTTATGTACAATACCCCTGCTTGTTGAAAACCAAGGTCTTTTATCTATATCTTTATCTGTGGGCATTACACCAGCAGAAATCCAGCCCTATTGTTGCCTGCATGGGGCTCTCCATGGTAAAAGACAGCTCCAGTACCACTGCTGTAATGCAAATGTTTCCTCTATTTTCACATCTGTCAAAGGTGATGCTTGGCTCCCCTCTGCACCTCAGCACTCTCTGAACATCACCTGCTTGGGTTGGGGCTTGAACCCCAATACATTTTCTCCCCATCTTCATTTACTTCTCTCTCCCCTAGCAGCATAGGGTCCTTGAATTTTTTTTTTTCTCCATTTGGTTCATTTTTTTCTCTTTTTCCTGCAAGCAAGATGCATATTTCAACACCTGCTGACCTTTGAGTGTGCCATGGACCTAATGTGGTGATGCCAATGGAGAGAGCAGAGAGTGTGTGTCCCACAGGGCCGGGGTGCCTGTGGTCAGGGCTGGCAGTGCACTCCTGGAAAGGCCTATTTTTAACTCCTGGGCTGGTGCTGGGTTGCTGTCAATGCATTTGAGCACGTAGGCGTCTTTTATTATTTTAAACATGATCATTCAAAATAATGTGGAATTGTCTCTGCTCTGAGGAGCTGCTGCTGTGGATGCTGCAGAATCCAAGAAGGCTTCTGCATGTTGTGGGGGTCTCATCCATGTCCAGACTGGATGGATGGACTTTGCTGTGGCATTGTCCCCATGGGGCATGGAAGCTGGTGCCTGGTGGCAGCTTGAGCTGGCACTTGGGAGGTGCAAGACCAGGAGAGCAGAAGGGAAAATGTCTCCTGTCAGGGCTGCAGGTGAGGAGAGCAGCAGGAGGGTGACTCTCAGTGCTGGCTGATGGCTTCCTTGTCTGCTTGTGCTGCCCCATGTCCATGGCTCCACACTCCCCAAAACCAAAATTGCAGCCACTGGTGCATACAACATTGCTTGTCTGTGAGCCAGGACAGGGGCTGGGGTCTCTCTCTTCTTCCTCCTCCCCAAAACACTGTTTGTGCCTGGATCTGTTCAGGGAGTGCCAAGCTGAGTCTGTGCCCCCAGTGTGTGCTCCCTGCCTGAAAGCCACTGTGATACCTGTGGAAACCCTTCCAGCAAACACCATTCCTCTCAACCCTCTGTGCTGTGGGTGTGCCAGTGGGGTTTCTGTCCTCCCCCCTTTACTAACCCACTTTTCCCAGTGATGCTATGACAGGCATTTAGGCCCAGGAACTTCCTTCCCAGTGTTGATTTTGCTGCCACTTTGGGGTGCTTTGTGTCCTCACTAGCAAGGCAATGGATGTGGGGGCTGGGGGAGGTGTTCCTGGGGATGGGCAGTATCCCCTCTTGGAGGTGCTGATATCTGGGGGATGGTGGTTTGGGGCTGTAAGTGCTCCTTGAAGATGCTGGGAAGAATGCAAGATGACACTCAGCTCCTGGGCAAAGCCTCTTCAGGGTGGCTGGGCTGGTTTCTCCTCCCAGTCCCAAATCACTGACCCTGGGTGGAAGTCAAGGTGCTTCCTCCCACCATGAGGAAAAACTGCATTTTGCTTTGAATCAGTTTTTGGGGCTCTGGGTCACCAGGTTATCAGAGGATGAGGCAGAGTGGCTGAAATAAATCCTGTTTATATATTTACCTGCCCACTATGAAGTAGTTCTGTGTTTACCTGCTCTGGCTGCAGGAAGAGCTGAGCACAGCATTCACACCCTTGCTGCACCCCTTGCCTTTTACTTCCCACCCATTTGAGAGGAACTGATTGGGGAATGAAGTCACAATCCCAAGGGTCCAAATGTAGATGCTGTGATTGCTGTGGAGTGGGAATGGATGAGGGTGAGGTGCTGCTTCCTGAACTTCTGGCTGAAGCAGGAGGTAATTAGGGGTTTTGGTGTTGGGGTGATTTGATGTTTGGAAATTCTCATTTTTTATTGGTTCCTACAAGTTTTGTAGCATATAAGGCTGTGTGGGTCCTGACAGGGTTTTGGTCTGTGCTCAGCAATGTCCTGAACTGGGGTGATGGAGAGGCTGAGTTGTCTCTGGTGGTACATCCCCCCATTGCCCACCCCATGCATGATCACACTGAAGGGTTCCCTTTTTCAACTCAACAAGCCTGTGTACAAAAAGTAAGCTGTGAACCCCAAAACTAAGCTGTGAACCCCAAAAATAAGCCATATGCTCTCTGCCTTCCCTGTCACAAGGTGCTCTTCCATTACTCAACCCCCAAAAGCTCTTTTTTGGGGGCCCAGACCCACCCTCCCTGGTACATCCTCTGGAAGCATCCAGGAGCTAAGTCAGCATCCAGCCACCTCTCACACACACTCATGATGCAGATATATTTGTTTTCTGTTATTAATGAGGTGCCTGAGCCAAGCTCTTCGTTTGCCTGGAGGCAAGGAACCAGGGTGCTTCATGGCTGCTTTGGCACCCCAATCCTGCCCTGGGCACCCCAGGAGGTGGTGGGTACTGGACTTTGGGTGCTTATTTCCCTGCCCCTGCATCTAAAGTAGGCTCTGAATTTGGGACATGCTTCTCTTGGCGCTTTGTCGGGCGCCAGAGCTGCCGATTAAGGGAAAC
Source organism: Pyrgilauda ruficollis (assembly GCF_017590135.1). Taxonomy (NCBI): domain Eukaryota; kingdom Metazoa; phylum Chordata; class Aves; order Passeriformes; family Passeridae; genus Pyrgilauda; species Pyrgilauda ruficollis. The sequence continues at coordinate 3,010,407 of NW_024528710.1, read as the reverse complement.
GTGCCACAAGGCAGGTTTGCTTTGCAGGATTAAAAGCAAATAAATATTTATGCATTATGCAAAGCAGCTCTGATAAGATATGTGTGTCATTGGGAATTTGAAGCAGTTTCAACTTGGCCCTGAGATGAAGGGGTGTGTATGTCGATGTGGTATGGGGGCTTAAACGGATGTTTCTTCTCCTGCTGCAGAAAAATAAAAATAGAGAGAGAAACAAGGGGTTTCTTGCTTCTTGGGCTGCTCTGGTCTTGGGTTTCACAATCTCCTGCATCCTTGTATCTTTAGCTGCAAAAATGGAGAAGAGCCAGGGAGAGAGAGCAGTGCAGGCAGCATTTTGGATGCAAATATAATGCTGGCCCTGCTCCTAATATTCACTGTGTTTACACGTAAATGCAAACAACTGTTGACTTAGTTTCAATAGATAATGTATTTCATAACACAATGGAAATGAGAATTAAGCTGGAATTTAGCAGGAGGGAACATGTGTTTCTGCAAGACCTTGGGCTCTGCTGGCCCCATGGTGTTGAGGGACACCTCTGCCAATGATTTCTCTGGCTAATCCTTTCCAAAGCAGTGTGAGAGCACAGGGGCAGGGCTGGGGGGCTGCAGCTCCAGGGAGCTGAGCTGACCCACTGGCAAACAGGGGTTATATGGACTGGGGCTGATCTGGGCCACTTTCTTCCCGGGAAAGAAGGGCCTCGTGTGCTCTGCGGTGGGTCTAGGTGTCAGGGAAGGGAAATGCTGTCCCAAGCTGCCATGTTTGAGCCTGAGTGATGACAAGTCCTGGGAAGGAGGAGGTATCAACAGCTAGGTCACCTTGTCCCGACGTGACTCCAACAACGTGGGGAGGACCTGGCTTGTTTTGGGGCCAGGCCCTGGCCAGCCCGGAGCCATCCCCACAGGGCTCCCTGGGGCCTGGTGCCTCTGGGCCAGGGCTGTCATCAGAGCCTCTCCCACTGCATCTGCCCTGGGCCGGCACGCTCCCCACCCCACTGCTGCCCAGATCCCTCTGGGAGCACCAGTGAGGCCCTGGCAGCACAGCAAACCCCTCAAAGGCTGTGCTGTTCTGCCCAGCTGAAGGTACCAGTGTGTACTCACGGTTCCTCAGAGCCCCCAGGGCCAGAGGTGGTGCTGGGGGGTGCAACCAGCAGCTGCCTCTGGGTGTGGGTCTGTCCCATCCATCTGTCCCTGTCCCTGGCTGGCTGCCATCAGCACAATAAGGCTTTTATGGCACTCAGGGCTCAATGTTAAAAAAGCCAAGCCTTCGTGAATGTGGGGGTAATCTTGCGGTGTACACCCGAGATGTATTAGACATTGGAGAGTCTCCGCACAGGAGCCGTGGGGATGGTCACCCTGCTGGGGACACCTTGCTCCCCCCAGTGAGCTGCAAGGCAGGATTTTGTGTTGCTGGGATGCTGGGCAGCCCCCCGGCCATCCCCAGTGCTTCCCTGTCCTGCCTCCCCGTGGAAGGTGATGTCCCTGCCTGGGCTTGGTGGGAGCCGTGGCACCCACAGCAGTTTGGCTCCGGCAGCAGCAGTGGCACTGAGCCTTGGCAGGGTGTGCATGGGAAAAGGCAGGTTTTGGGGCTGGTGTCATGGCCAGAGGCTGCCTGGGGAGGAAATGGGGATCCTGGCTGGCTGCACCTCCCAGGCAGCACTGTCAGTACCTGCCTCACTTGACAGGTCACACTGGGGCGGGGACATGCTTGGCTTCAGCCAGGACTCCTCCAGTGGCAGTGTGAGTCACCTGCCCTGTGCAGGGTGCCCAGTTCTGGGCAGGCTCTGAGGCTGTGGGTGGCAAGGAGCCGCTGGCAGTGGCTCTCTACACACATGCTCACAGCTGTGGGGTTGGGATGACCCAGGACCTGATCTCACCTTTGTGACTCATCCCATAAAATGAAATAAAATAAAATAAGGGAGAAGAGAGTGGGGAGCAGACAGGAGTGGGAAACTCAGGGAATAGGATGCTCCCATCTCTGAGCCTCCTTTCATCCCTTTAAAAAGCCTTTTTTTTTTTTTTTTTTAAAATGAGTTTATTTATGTTGCCAGCCTGGATTAGCAAACAGCCCCTCCTGTAACACACGGAATACTCAGTGCTGAGACACCAGTAACCAGAGAAAAATACTAGAGATAAAATTAAACATAATGAGATTATGTGGCATCTCTCTGTCAGGGACCACCTTATGCAGAGCAAACTAATTGCCTGTGCAGAGCAGAAAGTGGGTGATGAGCACTGTCTGGGAGCTGGGGAGGGGCTGGTGCCATCAACTGCAGCTTTGCAAAAGAAAAAAGCATTGGGGTTGAGTGCTGAGGAGCAAGATGAGAAGCCCAACAGCTTTTGGGAGACTGAGATGGAGCATCCTCTGCTCAGCCCTTGTGGACTCATTGTCCCCAGCAATGAGTTGCTGCTGCTAGGTTTTTGTATATTTGCAGTTTGAGTAGCCTTTTGCTAGATAATAATTAATAATAATAAAATAACAACAACAACAACAATAATAATAATGATTAATAATAATCTGGAGCAGTGTCTGGTTAGGTGGACAAGGTGGACATGCCAATTGAGGCAAGAGCCAGGATAGGGCATTGAGCACTGTTCAGAGAAAGCAAACCCCCTGCCAAGGTGTGGGGCCAGGGCTGCAGCACCAGGGGCATCAAATATATGGGATTTTTCCTTAATTTAGTGAGGAGAAAAAATATTTTTAAAAAGCAAAAAGGCATGTGTCTGTGTAATATAAAATTCAAGTTAGGCTCTTAGTGGTTTCATGGAAAACAACAGGCTTTTTATATTGGCTCTTGGGGTAGGAAGAGAGCAGGCTAGAATAAAGATTTACAGTCTTTGGGAGATTAAAGGCCCTTGGTACATTGTTCAAATACCACGAGATTAGTTTCCAAGGAGACGGATACCAGTTGCCATAGGCACCGGGGGCCAGGAATTAGGATTGCGATTTTTTATCCTGATCACGCAACCAGTAGCTGAATGCTGTTAAAACTGGGCTTTAAATAACCCCAGTGTTAGTGTATGCACTGCTGAACCAGAGGCAGGGAACAGTCTGCTTGCCTTCCCCCTGCTCCAGCACCCACTCAGGCGTGCAAGGTGGGACCCAAGTGCTGAGGGAGGGGTGCAGGGGGGTACAGGGCTGGGAACCCAGGTTGGTGCAATCCCAAGATCTGCCTTGTGGGTTGTCCCATGGCTTCTGAGTTCGTTTCACCTAATTTTTTTCAAGGGTTTGCCAGCATCTTCTTGCAGCAACCAGCAGTCATGGTGGTGCAGGAGGTAAGGATCCTCATGGATCCATGGAATCATGTGCTTTGAAAGGGACCTTAAAGGTCATCTGTTCCACCCCACCCCCGGCATGGGCAGGGACACCTTCCACTAGACCAGTGGGATGTACCAAGGGGTAGAATTATCAGCCTGCTAATTTTGGCTTCCCCATGCCACTTGCTTCTGGGAAGTGCAACCTGAGCCCTGGCGTTTGAGGTGCCGATCTGCATCTCTCCTTCTAGGAACTGCTTTTGTACGGGAAGGGGTGCTGAGCTCCATGATGCAGGCAGAGTTTTGGGGCTGGGCATCCCCTGGGGAGGGAAGCTCAGCTCTGAGAGCTGTGCAGGCACCCAGGTCCCTGTGGCTGGGTGGTTCTGCTGACCCACCAGCCACCCTGAAGCTGATCTTGGCCTCACTGACCCCAACCATGCACACGAGGCTGCTGGGGCAGGATCCAGCTTTCCATGCCTGGTGCTTCCAGCATCCCTTCCTGCTATGGTGGGAATGCTCCAATTAACACTTTTTTCTGCCTTGTTTTTCTTTAAAATTTCTTTAATAAATGAAGAAGCAGTTGCTGGAAGCAAGAGCTTCTGTGCCTGCCTGCTGTGAGATTGCAGCATGGAAACTTGTCTGGAGCTGAAAGCAGTGCTGCTGGAGCTCCACAGGCAGAGTGATCCCCCTGCAGCTGCCATGCCATGGAAGTGTTTATCCTGGGGGAGATGAGATACAGCTTCTGAAGGGCACTTGATCCTCTTCTATCTCTCTTCGCACTAGACAGAAGCCTACTATAATTTTATTACATTATATTAAGATATGCACCTAGGCTAGGCTTAAGGAAATCAAGGTGGCTGCAGAATGTAATGCCCTGGTTGGAGATGGAAAGTGAAATTCCTGTGGTAGACACTTTTCCCTGTGGGAGCCCCCAGTTTGCTCTTTGCTGCTTTTATAAGGGGGACTAAACCACAGCAGGTGCCAGATTATTCAGGAAAGCAGAGCCAAGGCAGCGATGCTGGTGGAAGTTGTAATGCCCGTGTGTATGTGAGGAGGTTTTCCAGCAGGTGCCTTGGGATTTGTGGGTAAAATAAAAGAGAGGAGGAGGTGTTTGGTCATGAGAGCTTGCTCTGCCCTGTACTACCCCCTTGTAAGGAAACAGGCAGGGGAGATACAGGGTTTGGGAGAGCCAACAGAGGCAGTGAGGTAAGAGCTACTGGCACAGTGGGGATGCAGGCACAAAGCAGTGCTTACATCCTCACTGTACGGGTAGCACTGTGGCCCAGACTGCACCAGAGGGTGTTTGCCCCCCAGCTCTGCTGCTTTCAGTCTTGGGAGAAAGGTATCACCTTGAAAAGCTGGTATCAGCTTGACACCTTTCAGTCCTGGGAAAGCTGCAGCCCAGGGCTGGGACAGGAGCACTCTGTGCTGGGTTCAGAACTGGCTGCATGGCCGGCCCAGAGAGCGCTGGTGAGCGCTGCTGCATCCAGCTGGGGCCAGGCACCAGGGCTGTCCCTCAGGGCTCTGTGCTGGGGCCAGCTCTGTTCAATATCTTCATTGATGATCGGGATGAGGGGATTGAGTCCACCACCAGTAAATTTGCAGATGACACCAAGCTGGGAGCGTGTGTCCATTTGTTGGAGAATGGGAGGGCTCTGCAAAGGGATCTGGACAGGCTGGATGAATGGGCTTAGTCCAGCAACAGGAAGTGCCCAGTCCTGCATTTCGGCCACAACAGCCCCCTGCAGTGCTCTGGGCTGGGGACGGTGTGGCTGCACAGTGCCCAGGCACAAAGGGACCTGGGGGTGCTGCTCAACAGTGACTGAACGTGAGCCAGCAGTGTGCCCTGGTGGCCAAGAAGGCCAATGGCTCCTGGCCTGGATCAGGAATGGTGTGGCCAGCAGGAGCAGGGAGCTCATTCTTCCCCTGCCCTCGGCACTGCTGAGGGCACACCTCGAGTGCTGTGCCCAGCTCTGGCCCCTCAGTTTGGGAAGGACGTTGAGACGCTCGAGCGCGTCCAGAGGAGGCAACGAGGCTGGAGAGGGGCTGGGAACACAAACCCTGTGAGGAACCACTGAGGGAGCTGGGGGTGCTCAGCCTGGAGAAAAGGAGACTCAGGGGTGACCTTATCACTCTGCACAGCTCCTGAAAGGTGGCTGTGCTCAGCTGGGGCTGGGCTCTTTCTCCAGGCAGCACTGACACAATGAGAGGACACAGTCTCAAGCTGCGCCAGGAGAAATGTAAGTCGGATAATCGAAAAACTTTTTTACAAAAAGGGTAATAAAGTACTGGAATGGTCTGTCTGGGGAGGTGGTGGAGTCACCATCCCTGGATGTGTTTAACAAAGCCTGGATGTGGCACTCAGTGCCAAGGTTTAGAGGTGCTGGGGCATGAGATAAACTCTCTGATCTTGAAGGTCTCTTCCAACCTTGTGATTCTGTCATTGGGATTGTTCAGCCTGGAGAAAAGAAAGCCTCAAGATGACCTAATTGTGGCCTTCCAGAACCTGGAGGTAGCCTACAAAAGACCTGGACAGGGAATTTGAACAAGGGCCTGGAGAGACAGGACCAGGGAGAAGGGCTTCCCACTAACAGAGGCCAGGATTAGACTGGATATTTTGAGGATGATAATGCCTATATAAACAGCTTGAGTTATAAAATATCTACATAACATAATATATCTATATAATCTGACATCAATACAACCTGAATCATGGTTTTTTTATACCTATATAACCTGATACAAATAACCTTCTATACAGTGTAATGGCTAGTAAATAGATAACTGGTTGCTTAACAATGAATAGACAAAAAAGAAGAAAAAACTCACTACGCAGATATCTTTAGAGATAGACAAGAATAGTACTAATGAGCAATTGCCCAATGTAAAGCAAATTAGCCACAAAACAAAAGAATTTAGGACCAGACAGACCAAAGAACACCATAACTGTACATGCTCCAAAGACAAAGTTGAAAAGTTCAGGTGCAAAGAAGACCTTGGAAGCCTTCATCAAAGACCCCTTATGAAAAATGTTTTTGTGATTCCTGTCAATTGGCAATGGAATCAGTAAGTGCTTTTATCTGCTGTGTCAAAAGCTGACATGATTCCTGGGATAACTACAAAGAAGTTTTGAAATTTTCAGACTGAATAGCCAAATAATGCATCAAACAAGAAAACAGCATAAATATAGTAAAGAAATTATGTAGCAAAACGACTCATGCTTAGAATAAAACAGAGGAAGTTGTGGTACAGCTAAAGGATATTGCAACATAGCAACTAAATGCTTATGTATAAGAAAAAGCTTGATACACTTGTACCAGACTAAAATTATGTAGCAGACACTAGTGAAAGGTCTCCCTCCAGACAACCACAAGAAGGACAGGAAGCCAATGACCACCTAGAAAGATTAAATTTCTGATCCCAGCTTACTGATATTTCCTGATTCCAACTAACACAAGCATACTGGAAAATGGCTTAAAAACCATATATACATATACTCTGTGACCTTGTAGTGGCATGTGCCATTAGTGGAGTGGCGACTCCCTGGCCACCCAGCAGTGCTTGCTTGCTTTCTTTAAAATAAAAGATGTTAAAATAAAATCTGGTTTGGCTACCAAAATTTTACATCACCCTGACAATCCCCGAATTGAGGAGACGCATGTGTAGTACAAAAGAACTACCTAACAACCACAAGCTCACGCTATGCAAGTTACTTCCACATATCATGTTGTTATGTTAGTAACACTAAGCAATACTTACTGTACAAATATACCACAGCGGTTGACAAGGGTGGGTGAGTTAGGCAGAGATATCCTCCTCACCACCACCAGGGAATGGGAGGGCTCTGCAAAGGGATCTGGACAGGCTGGATGAATGGGCTTAGTCCAGCAACAGGAAGTTTAACAAGTCCAAGTGCCCAGTCCTGCATTTCAGCCACAACAGCCCCCTGCAGTGCTCTGGGCTGGGGACGGTGTGGCTGCACAGTGCCCAGGCACAAAGGGACCTGGGGGTGCTGCTCAACAGTGACTGAACGTGAGCCAGCAGTGTGCCCTGGTGGCCAAGAAGGCCAATGGCTCCTGGCCTGGATCAGGAATGGTGTGGCCAGCAGGAGCAGGGAGCTCATTCTTCCCCTGCCCTCGGCACTGCTGAGGGCACACCTCGAGTGCTGTGCCCAGCTCTGGCCCCTCAGTTTGGGAAGGACGTTGAGACGCTCGAGCGCGTCCAGAGGAGGCAACGAGGCTGGAGAGGGGCTGGGAACACAAACCCTGTGAGGAACCACTGAGGGAGCTGGGGGTGCTCAGCCTGGAGAAAAGGAGACTCAGGGGTGACCTTATCACTCTCTACAGTTCCTGAAAGGTGGCTGTGCTCAGCTGGGGCTGGGCTCTTTCTCCAGGCAGCACTGACAGAACCAGAGCACACAGTCTCAAGCTGCGCCAGGGGAAGTTTAGGTCAGACATCTGGAAAAAAATTCTTCACAGAAAGACTGATTGGGTGCTGGAATTGTCTGCCCAGGGGTGCTGGAGTCACTGTCCCTGGATGTGTCTAAAAAAAGACTGCACACAGTCTCAAGCTGCGCCAGGGGAAGTTTAGGTCAGACATCTGGAAAAAAATTCTTCACAGAAAGACTGATTGGGTGCTGGAATTGTCTGCCCAGGGGTGCTGGAGTCACTGTCCCTGGATGTGTCTAAAAAAAGACTGGACGTGGCACTCAGTGCCATGGTTTAGTTGACGAGGAGGTGTTAAGTCATAGGTTGGACTCAATGATCTTACAGGGCTTTTCCAACCTTGTTCATCCCATGATTCTGTGAAAAGTAGCAAAATAAAAGGGAATTTTTGAATGTGTGGAAAGATGTGACAGCAGTTATGGGGCAGCAGTTGGACCAGGTTTGGAACTGGGGTGCATGGACACCCACATTTAGGGGATCAGATGTGTCCTCAGCAGATGCTTCTCACACCTGGGGTGTGTGGCAGCGCGGCACCTGGGGGCCCTCAAAACCCAGAGCTCCTTGCTTGTCCCAGGAGGGCTGTGCTGCAGGGGCACCCACACACAGGGCATGGATTAGGGCTTTTCAGGGTGTTCAGACAGTTGAGGGTATTTCTGGGTATTCTGTGAGTGCCCTGGACCATAGTTTTATCTGCTGTACCACTGACATTGGTGCTAATGGAGCAGCTCACCAACCACCTCTTAGGGACACAGCAAACCATCCTGGCATGGGCATGATGTGCATGGCTTGAGATGGAGATGATGTGGCCACAGAGGCTGAAGGCTGGCACTGAGTTAGGTGTAGGGGATTAAAGGGTTTAGCTGGGCAGGACAGGTTGGTTGAAGCAAATTGCCCATGTGGAGCAGGTATCTCCACTGCTGCAGCAAAAATCCCAAGGACAGCGATTTGGCAAGCATGGGACCCTGTCACAGTGCTCCTGTGTCCAAGATGGCTTTGGTCACATCTGCTCCTCTGATACCAGTTTTGGCTTAAGCAATGAGAAAAAAAACACAAATGGAAATTCAGGCCTGGTCCCTACCCTAGCTTTTGCCCTTGCTGTGGCCGATGTGGTTTCCAGGGCTTCGTGCTCAAATGGCTCCAGTTCACCAAGCACCTAAGATAATATAATAATAATGTTTTTTGGTTTTTTTTTTTAATTTTATTTTGCTGGAACTGGGTTTGGTTCATTTGGGCCTCCCACCATCTCATCAGAACCTCTGAGGCAACAGTTAGAATTTTCCTGGAAAAATGAATAAGTGGATAATTTCCTGCCACTATTGTGTGGAACTGTGGGCAGGACCAGTGCAATGGTCAGTTTTTTCCTTTCCTCTTTTTTTTTTCTTCTTTTATTTTAACCTCCAGCTGCTCCATGAAAATGTTAGAGGGACTGGTGAGGGGATGTGCCTGCTGTGTGTGCAGGGCTGGGGGACCCCTGGCCCATTCCACAGGAGTTCTTGAGCCTCCCAACGTGCCTGGCTTTTCCTTTGCTGCAGCACAGGTGATTCATGAGTGAAACTGCCCCGGGGCCAAGTTTCTAATCTTTCCCAGGATTATCAAGGGAGATGTTGTAAGAGCCAAGCAGGAGATGACATCCTGTGCCAGCTGTTGCACAGCACCCTGTTCCCCTGAAATTACCTTCTGGATGAGAAATAATTAAATAATAATAAAATTTGGTAGCTTTTTAAAAATAAAAACCATAAAAAATGTTAAAACAATGTGCAAATGTTTGCTTTGGCCCCATGACAGTGGTGTGATGGTCCTTGAGCCAACCTTTGCCCCTGGGGTTGAGACTCAGTTTGCAGAGGTGTGATGGGGCTGTCCCAGGAGCAAGACCCCTGTGGAAGGTGACATCAAGCCTTTGGTGATGTCCCAGGGAGGGATTTCAGTAGGACAGGAGCGTGGAGCCCCAGGAATGGGGCAGGCTGCTGTGCACCCATCCTGCCCACCTTGCTCCCTGTTGCCAGCCTGAACTGCTGTAAGAATGGTTTACCCTAGTTTTCCTAAAGAGGACTTTCCCTTTAATTAGACAAACAACTTCAAGCCCTGTGTCTTAATTTGATTTAAATAAGCCTAGCACTTGCTAGTGAAGTTTTCTTTCCTCCCTTTTATTCCACCCTTTCTTAAATCTACTGTCATGCTCTTTGTGACCACAAATGATTAAAAGCTTTACTGGAATATTGTGCCCCCCATCCCTTAAAATCCTATTGTATTACTTAGGTCATCTTTTTGTTATGTTTTGGGGTTTTTTTTTCCCTTGTTGACTGATTCTTGCTTTTACTTGTTAAACAATCAGCCAGGGGAAAGGGATTATTTTTGTCCCAATCTCCTGCTGGATAGGAAGGGGATGCAGGTACCCTGCCCCATTTCCCATTGATGTTATCCCTGTCTTTCCTATTGGCTCCCTCCCTGCAGCCAGATCCAGCTTGTGGCTTTGCTTTTTACATTTTGCAGCCAAGAGAGGAGCATCTCTTCCCTGGAAGTGCTGATTCCTGTGGGAGGCCATGGCTGAGCAGGTTGGTGCAGCTCTCTGAGTGGATGCAACCAGCCCCACCAAGGCAGGGACTGCTTCTCCAAAATGCTGCTAGAAGGCAACAGAATGTCCATGTCATAGCAGCCATATTTAGTAATAAATAGGGCACTCAGAAACATGTACAGGCATCAGAGTAAAGCTGTTTGCTAAGCAAGTTCTTGGGGGAGTGAAGAAGGGAGTGATGCTCCCTGGAGCAAGGCAGTGGCTGTCCCCAGCTCAGTTTGGTGCCCAGCGTTGGCACCACCAGCACCTCCCTGTTTCCTGCCAACTGCAACAAGGCACCTCCTATTAGCACAGCATCCATGAAAATATGGAATCTCAAGTTCCCTGCTCCTGCAGAGCTGTGCTCAGGAAGCTGCTTGGGAACTTGCAGATGAAATGGGCTCTTGTCTGTCTGTCTGTCCATCCTTGCATGCACAAACTGCAGGGCTGGAGCAGGGCAGATTGCTTCCTGGTGTTGCTGCAGCTTTTTGTGATGGTAAAGCTGGAGGTGCCTGACAGAAACCTTTCCCCAGCATGGGGACACCTGGGGTCTGTGCCCAGCTGCAGGACCATATGTTCAGTTTCCTGCTTTATTTTCCAAGCTGATGCCTATTTAGGCCAGGTTCCTTTCCCCCAAAATTATCATGGGGGAGCTGTCCATCAGCTTTGTTAGAAAGTGTCAGATGGGTGGAGAAGGATTTTCCTGAGCAACTGTTAGTGTGGCTGAGGTTCCAGCTCTGCCATCTGCAGGTGCCAGTGGAGCCCCAGCACTGCTTGGCTGCTTTCAAGAGCTGGCAACATGGGGAAAAACCTGAAGGGCTCATCCAGAGCAATCACTGAAATTCAGTCATTATTGTTTAATGGGATTTCTCTCCCCTTTTCATTCGCTTGTTGCAGGCCCTTATAAAAGTTTGCCCAGAGAAGCTGTGGCTGTCCAGGAAGTGTTCAAGGCCAGGTTGGATGGGGCTTGGAGCAACCTGGAATAGTGGAAGGTGTCCCTGCCCATGGCAGGGGATAGAAATGAGATGGGCTTTAAGGTCCCTTTCAACCCAAATGATTCTGTGATTCTTTCATAACATGTGTGCTCAGGCACCTGCAACGATGACAGTGTGGGGGAGCTTGTTATTTTGGGCCAAACCCCCCCATTTCCCCAATTTCATGGGGCAGCACAGCTCTGCTTTGCATTCAGATTCCTTCTGCTTGGAAACAGATGAAAACTAGGGCAGGAAGGTGAATTTGGGGACTTGCTGTTGCCTTTAAGCCATGTTTTCAGTGAGGCTGGGCAGCTGTGGTTATCGACTGAGTGGTAAATTGAGTTATGTGCAGGCAGCTTCATCTGTATTCCCCACCTTCTGCCCATCCAGCCTTGTTAGGGACTCTCTAGCCTCTTTCATCCATTTGTGAGCACATGATTTACGATCTGGTTCAAGTGGTTTATGAGCTACCTTGCTGCCCTTTATTCACAGGGTTAAGGCTGGGTGGTGCAGCACTGCCCTCCAGATGGAGGGGTGGTATCTGGGGGGGCTGTGTTGGGTGCTGGGGGTGGTGCTGTCTCGAGTGTGGGTGTCCCAGCACGGGTGCTTTGAGGGTGAGACCTTGCTTTAGTGTTCCTGCAGCACTGGCATTACCACCAGTTGGGATGAGACATGAGCACTGAGTGCAGAAACCTGCTGCTGCTGCTGCACTTGTGGCTGGGTCCCAGCATTTTCCCCATTTGGCTGTGAGGGATGGAGATTCTGGGCTGAGCCTCTTTTCAGATATGTGGTCCCTGCATGCCACCTCATCCTGTTCCCCCGACACCAAGAACTGCAGAGTGGGGTGATTTCATTAGGGAATCCCTTGCCATGAGCTGCATCTCTCCCTTGGGGTGAAAGCAGAGCACCCTGTGACTTTGACCTGTTTCAGGCACACTTCAGGTGTCGGGCTCTTCTCTTGCCCAGGATTTAGAGCAGGGGGCACAAGGATGGTCGGCATGGTGTCTTCATGGAGACAGAGCCATCACCCCTGCTCACATCTGCCATCAGAGCTCGGGCACAGGAGTGTTCTGTGTCCACTTCAGCACCACATCCTCTGGCTTGCATGGCCACAGGCTGGAGTCTGGGGAGTCCCACCATGCAGCTGGTCCAGTGGCCCCTGTGGTGGTGGCATCTCCTCGAGGGTGAGCTCCAAATGCAGAGATGATCTGGCCACTGCTGGTGCACACAGCATCAGCTCCAGGGTTTGATTACAGCTCAGCAGCTTCTGCAGTTATCTGCCTTTAGCAGAGGACTCATGGGGATTGTGGGGCTCAGGCTGCTGTGGCCTCTCTGCGTGCCTCAGTTTCCCCTGTATTCCTGTGCTTCATTGCTCCCCTAGCGCACGGTGGTCGTGGGGCTTCTGTGGTGGTACTCAGCTCCAGCTCTCTGTTAGTAACAGTGATGCACAGCTCTTTCATGTTTTGGTTTTTTTCTATTTTCAGGTGAATATGGCCTTGGCAGGGAAGCCTTTAGATGTGACACTCCCCACCTCCAGAGCTGACCAATGGAATATGGTTTTTCCCCAGAGAGACGAAATCATCACCAGCTTAGTGTCTGCCTTAGACTCCATGGTAAGAGGCCGGTGGCACCCCTGTCCCCATCCCCCTCCCTCCCTTGGCCTCCATTGAGCAAGGCTGTCTGGGTGCAGGGCTGGCACACGATGCCTGGTGAGCTCATTCCGCTCTCCTCTGCTGCTGGAAAGCCCAGGGAACTGCTGAGAAATACAAACCCTTTCCTGCCCTGACAGCCATAAGGATCATAAAGTCAGCACAAGTTAATCTCAGATGTGTATTGTTTTCCCATTAATATTTATGTTGGTATCAACTGGCTGAAGGGTGGTTAGCTTTTTTTTTTCTTGCTGTTTTACCAGTGTTACCGTGAACATTTACACAACAGCAGAACAATGGCTTTTTATCTCTGAGAACAAAGAAAATAACTTTCATATCTTTTGACGTAGAATTCCCGGTGGAAACCTTGCCTAAGTCAGCCGTGCTTACATAAACAAGATAACTGTCTGGATTAAGTCTCGTGGACCAGAGCTAATCTTATTTTTAACTGTGAATGTGATCAATAAGGGAAAGCGGATGTGTAGAAACAAATGTCTAATGCAATGAGATGTGCTAAATAGCTCTCTCTTTTTAAAGTCAAGTCATATGTAATGCATTTATCTAGGATATGTTTTCCTCTCTATGCGGGTAGAGGTTTTTTCATTAATACCAATTTCCTTCTCTTTGACATCACCACCCCACTAAGGAGCAGCTTCCCTGGAGCCTACACACCCCAAGCAGCTTTGATGATTTATATACTTGCCATCCTGTACAAATTATGTTACCATAGTTTGGCTTCTTAACGAATATTCATTATTATGCAGTCCTTGTTAGGTGCTTACACAGGGGCCAGGGAGCCAAGCTGCTCCTGAAATTCAGCCTTTATCCCATCACTTCAGAGTGGCAGGCTCTGTGCTCACTGAAACCTAGCTGCCTGTGTGCCTGGTAAATAAACCACAGGGCTATATGCATGTCACCAAACAGGCTTAGGGTTTGGATTTGTTCTGCACCCAAATCTCACAAACCTTCGTTTTTGTGTTTATTTTTTGAGTGTTGGACTTTTTGAGCAAAATACTTGTCTTTGTGACTGAGTTTTGAAAGGAGGTTTCTTAAAAATATTTGTTTTGTGGGATTTGATTCAATGCCTCCTTGAAGAAGGTGAGCAGGAGGTAAAATGACCTAGTAGAGAAGCTGGTTTAAGCCCACACAAGTGAAGCTCCTTGTAGGTGTGTGCAGGGAGCTGAAGGTAGCTTAGGGGGGTTGGTCCATGTAACCCCCCTGCTCTCCTGCTCCCTCCCTCGCTGCCAGCATCCTCCAAATCCTCTGTGAGGTTGTTGATGTGTCTCAGGGCTGATGCTGGGAAAATCCCCCCTTTTTTACCCATTTAAATGATGATCTGGGGATAGCATCTTCCTAGCACCAGTGCTGTAGCTATAGGAATATGACTCAGGCTGCTGGCACTGAGTAACTATTATAATATAAAAAATACTAATAAAAATGCATATACATGTGTATTATGTAGAGCAGGAAGGGCATGTTACATAAAATGGATTAATGGAAGAAGTTTTTTCCGTCTCTTTATTGTTTTGCATAACTGTACAAGAAGAATCGTTCCACTAATCTGGACTTTGACCATATTAGTGTTCTGCAGCTGAAATAAGATTCCCGTGTTCCTTATTCCATTAGAGCTGGTGGAAAAATGCAAATTGTTATCGGTTGTGGTGTGGGTTTTTGTTAGATTTTTTTTTACAGGAATGTTTTCTTTTAAAGAAATGCAATAAAATGTTTATTTTTAGGATAGGAAAAAGTGAAATAAAATGATGGGTAAACAGTTCTTGTTTTCCAGCTGGATATTTTTGTAGAGCTGTAAAGTCACCAAAATTTTTAGGGGCTGTCATAAACCCATGAAATTCTGACATAAACCAGAACACTGCATTTGATGGAAGAATCTTTTGATGGGAAGGAAAAAACGCCACGGGGAAATGGCAGGGGATGGGAAGCAGGGCTGCTCCCCCACCCTGTGCTGTGCTGACCTGGTGCCTCCAACAGTGCTCGGCGCTGTCCAAGCTGAACGCGGAGGTGGCCTGCATCGCCGTGCACGAGGAGAGCGCCTTCGTGCTGGGCACTGAGAAGGGAAGGGTCTTCCTCAGCGCCCGCAAGGAGCTGCAGGCTGACTTCCAGAAGTTTTGCAGTGAGTATCTGCACCTGCACCATCTCCCAGGGCAAGGCTGGCGCTCCAGCTGTGCCAGCTGTGACTCCTGCTGCGTGCGGTCTGGGGGCACCGCGGTGCTGTCTGTCAGTCCGTGGGGATGAGGGGTGTTTGAAGTGATGGAGGAATTGGGAGGGAGCTGCAGACAGAGCCTCTTCCCTGCCAGGGAGGGCACTGCATACCCTGGGTTTTCTCTCCTGAAGCATCCCTGATGTGGCTCAGGGCTGGATGGCTGCTCTGCTGCCCTGCTGCTGTTAGCCTCCAGCAGTGCTGCCAGAGCTCTGCAGTGTTTTTTGAGGATTTAGCAGAAATAGTGTGTCCTCCCAGGAGCAGAAGGGCTTTCTTGGTCCAAGGCTTTTTTCCTGGTTTTGGAAAAACAGGCATGGATTGGTGGTTGTTGTGGAGCTGCTTGTATTTTTGAGGGATGAACAGTGCTGACAGGATACCTACAGGATACTCAGCAGGAGCTGTATTCCCCCAGTGTCAGATCAGATTCACCAAGTATCTGAGGGATACCTGTGTGTTGCAGGCCTTCTGTCCCAGCTCTGTACCTCTGCCAGTTTCCAAAAACAGGCTGGGAGCTGAAGGGAGGGTGGGAGCCATTCTGTGAATGGGGACCTTGTTTCTTGGACAGCATCATCCCCAGCATGCTAGCTATGCTTTCCTCACTCAGTGTACAAGCTGGAATGGGATCTGGTTTTGGTGGTGCTGAGGACACCAGACCCACATCTGTTCTGTGGTGGGATGTCAGTGGAGAGAAATACATGGTGTTGACAGAAACCACATAGGTGCTTAATCCATTGGAGAGATTGTTCGGGAGGGGTTTGCTCTGGTGACACCAGTGCTGTGAAGCTGCCCAGGTCACTGGGTTGTTCACTGCATGGCTCTGCAGGAGCAGCTCTCTGCCATGGCTCTGCCCAGCCCCTCGTCCTGCTGCCCTGGGCAGCTGCTGACCAACTCCACTATTCCATCCTCTCACATCCTGGTTAGTAATCCTCCACTGTATTCTGCAGGACAGGAGGCATTTGGGAGATGTTTCCTACATTCAAGGGCAGCTCTGCCTTCCCTTCCGACCACCCTCAAATTGTAGATGGCAGTGGGGTGGCCAAAGGGAAGGAATTCCCTTCCCTTGTGTTTCCTCTGGCTGAGAGAGGTTGTTCAGTCTGGAGAAGGGTCCTGAGAATCCTGAGAGCCCCTTCCAATACCTAAAGGGGACTTATTGAAAAGAGGGAGAGTGACTTTTTGCCCAGTCAGATAATGAGAGAAAAGGGAGAATGGTTTTAAATTGAAAGGGGAGAGATTTAGATTAGGTGTTAGTAGGGAATTCTTCTTTTGAATGTTATGAGCTACTGGAAAAAGAAAAGCTGCAGCTGCTCCATCCCTGGAAGTGTTCAAGCCCAAGTTGAACAGGGCTTGGAGCAATCTGATTTGGTGGAAGGTGTCCCTGACCATGGCAGGGGGGTGGAATCAGATGGTCTTTAAGGTCTCTTTTGACCCAGACTGTTCTCTGATTCTGTGATATATCCTGGTTGATGCCCTACCACTTTGTGGGGGCAAAGCACCTGGCACTACGTCCTGATTCCCCTCTCTTTGGTTTCATTTATACTTTTGTCAAAAAGAAATAGTCATATCTGGTTAAAAACAGAAATCTTGAGCATGGGATTTGAGTAAAGTGGATGATGCTGAAGACAGGGTGAAATGTGATAACTCTGTCTTGAATTATACAGGCCCAGGCTCAACTCCACTCCATAAAGCCCTTACAGCTGGCACACAGTGGAAAGTATCCCTGGAAGTGCCTCTGATTCCTTGCTGCCCTCTTAGAAAGATCTGAATTAATCTGAAGCAGACATCACTGGAGATGTAAGAAGCCTCTTATCTCTCTGGGATGCAGACCTCGCTGAGCACCCTCCTTTATCTGACCTCTGGTCCTGCCTCTCATGATGCAGGGGGGAATTGGCAGTGATCAGCATTAATGTCAGTGGAGGAGGGAGAGGCAGTACTTGGAGGATGCAGATGAAGATGCATTTCACAACCTTGGTGAAACACCCCAAAAAAGTTTTCCAGGGCCTGTTTTGCCATGCTGTGGGAGGCATGTGGAGCTTTCCAGGGGTGGCATGGTGGCTGTTTACTTTCCTGTGTCCAGTTCTGTGTGTGTCCTGTGTTGCTCTTGACCACTCCCCGTGATGTCCCAGCCATGGATTTTTTCCACAGAAGGATCTGTGAGCTCCTTGAGCACCCAGGCAGCATCCAGGCCTGATTGCCAATAGGAGTCTGTCGAGGATGATGAAGGAATTAGTCCTTTGTCACCGAAAATCCCTTGCAAATTACTGTGAATAGAACAGCAATAATGCATTTGTAGTGTTTAATTTTCTGTGCATTTAGGGATGCAAAGAAGTCAGTGCTGAAGATATGCTTTATTTGAGGTTTAATGGGGGAAATTAGCAGGAAATAGCTGGTATTACTGAGCTACGTGATGCTGAAGGGTAAAAAAGCCTCCAAGAAAGGCGGATTTTCTTTTCCTGAGAGATTGAAGGCTAAGCAGATTGAAACCAGAGACTAGAAATGGACTGCCCAATTAGTCATAACTGTTTCAGTCTGGCTGAGTGGGGAAAGCCAGGGAAAAGGGGGTAGGCACTGGATGAGCGCTGGCACCACTGCCTATTGCCAGTACCTTTCTCTGCACATTGGGGGCTGCTGGGATCATCCTAGCTGGGGCCTGAGGTGGCTGGGGAGCTGGGACACTTGCCTTCTCACCACAGTGACCCCTGTTTTCTCCTCTCCCCCGCAGGAATCCAGCAGAGGAAGGAGCAGGACGCAGAGGTGCAGAAGAAGGCAAAGGAGTGCGGGCAAAGGGTGCTCAGGGTCTCCCCGGACCAGGGATCAGATGTGTACCTCCTCAGGAAGATGGTAGAGGAAGTGTTTGATGTGCTTTATAGTAAGAACCTTCATGCTTCCCTTTGGGGATATGGAATGTCCCTGGGGCTCACTGAGCTGCCCAGCACTGCCACCAGCTGTGGCTTTCATGCCAGCCCAGCTCCTCGGCATGGGAGCAGGTGCCTGGCAGGACATGGAGAAATGTGCTCCTGTACAGAGTTAGCACTGCATTGAGATGGGTTTTGGCAACTGCTTCTTAGTTTTCCAGTGCCCCAAACTGAGCCAAAAAAATCCCTGTGCTGAATGAAGCATCCTCTGTGTCCCCTGACCAGGGGAAGCCTCTGTGATGCCTTAATGTGATTTCCAAGCACACCTTTATCCCTGCCACTGCATCCACAGCACCTCTTTCATAGCACTGTGTTGGAGCTCTGCAGATTCACTCTCTCTTTCCCCTGGCGAGTCTATTTAAAAAGAAAACAGATGATTTTCTAGCATGTGGCCCTGCAGCCCCAACTTTGAGAGATGAGGTGGTGCCGTTCCAGCACATGCATCATCCCCAGCAACAAAGCTGCAATTAAATATAGATGACCATATGGCTGTTGGTATGGAACCCAGTGGGTTGCAGAGCTCCTTCCAGGCCCAATCTGCAGTGGCTTGAGCAGCAGCAGCACCTTCTTCTTGCTGACAAGGATCCACTGGAGCCCCTGTGGAGTGGCTGGCAGTAGTGGCCATGCTGCTGGCTCATCCCCTGGCAGCACCTCTACAGCACCTCTACCCTAGTCAGGGTAGGAAGAGCAATACTGGCTTGGGAAAACAGAGCCCCAGTTATTCCCCCATGCTGCTGAGAGGGTTGTGTTAGCTCTGCATGATGCTTTGGGGGAGTTCAGGCCCTGTGGCTGGACCAGCTGCAGAACTGGATGCTTGGCTTTTCTGGCTGCAACTCCCCATCACTATGTGAGATTCAGGGCCTGGTGAAGTTCTGCTGGGGCTGGGCAGGGCTCCCTGAGTGCAAAGTGCCCCTGTTTGTGTATGTGATCTGGGAATGGGCATTCCCACACACAGAAGGGGGATAATGGGAGCTACCACCAGCCACGCTGGGCTCTCATGCAGGAGTTGCTGCTGGTGGCTGTTGCATCTTCCACAAGCTTCCACAGACAGGAAGAGGGAGCTGGCATCCCTTCTCCCCTGGGACAGACAGTCACTGAAATTTTCTGAAGCCACTTAAAGAACTTAAAGGCAATATTCCCATTAATGGGAGCAACCAGATCCTATTGCTGCCTTCCAAAGGCTGGGCCCAAGGATGAAGGAAGGGATGATGCAGAAGAATCAAGGGAACAGAATGGAGAGGGTGTTTTTTGGTGCTCCAAGCTGCAGGTTTCATTGTCCTGCTGCAGGTACAGTGCCACGCTTTGCTGTCATCTTGGGAATATGTGAATTATTAAAATCTGACATACAATAAATACATAATTGCATTAGAAAAGCTTGATCAGGGTGCATCTGCATGGGCTTTATGAACAAGGCAGCCCATCCACTGGATGATTAATAAGGCTTTTTACAGTTTCAAGGTGTATGGAGGTGTGTGGGGCCATGTCCTCAACCCAGCATGGCCATCAGTGCCATGGCAGAAGAAGGTTGGGCATCCCTGGGACAGCAGTTTTGGCTTTGGCACTGGCTGTAATTCTGCCTTTGCTGCTGCTTCAGTAATGTCAGCAGTTTCCATCCTTGAGCTTCTCTGTGGTGAAACCTGACAAAGCTGCTTTCTCCCCTCCCTTCATTCCCACTGGGAAAGGCCTCTCCTGGTTGAGTGGGGAGAAATGCACAGGAGACAGTAGATGCCCCAGGGTGATTCTGTTTGTAACACTGAGAGGACTGTGAGAGTTTAACAATTACAATTCTTAGGGCTTTTTTTTTTTTTTATCCTTTCATCAATAAGGATTGGAAGCAAAAAATCTTTTAAAATGCTCAGTCAAAAAGATTCCCTCCAGAGCCTGGTAATCTCTGCACCAACAGGATGACTGATTACCAGTGGCTTCTATTAAACAGGCATTAATGATGATTATTGTCTCTCTAACCAAACCACGAGTCTCTGTGCAGCAGTGCAAGGCTTCTGAAGGTCACCTTGACAGTAATACAGTCCCCATAAAAATATGTTTGGGGATTTCTTGAGCATTGATAAGAAGCCACTGTGGACATTGGGAGCTTCTCACAGTCATGAAGAGTGGTGATGAAGGGAGGTGGAGAGCTGCTAGAGCCAGCACATTGGGGCAGGGAAAATGTCAGCTTGCAGAAAGTAAACTCAAGGTGTCATGGTTCAGAGGCTTATTTTAAAACTTTGGTTATTTGCTTAATTAAAATATTATCAATCTTCCCTATAAGAAGCCTTAATGGCTTGTGCAAGTTGCACATTGTTAGTTATAATGCATTCCTTCAAAGGACATGTTGAAGAAATCACTTTTAGTAAGGACTTGCTGGCAGTGTCACAAGATTTGCAGTATTTCTGTAAGATCTTTTGAGTTTGGGTTTTTTTAAAGAAGAGGGGAAAAAAGAAAAGATTGGAAAGAAAATCCACAGTATAAAATCCCTCAACAACTTAAAGGTCCTATAACCTTCTCTCTCTGCCCCTCAGCTTGGAGATGAAGGTGCAGGCACTGTATCATGCCACCAGATGTTCTGCATCTGGACACTGCTTTGCCAGACAGGTTGCATTCATGGCTGTTTCTTGTGCTTCATGCTTTCAGCACCATGTTTATTGATCACAGTGGCTTGGGTTGGTTTCCAAAGTAATTTTTCCCCAGAGAGTAGCTTGAGGGTTTTGGCCATCCCTTGAAATCCTTCCGAGCAGGCTGTTTTCATGATGGTGTTTTGCCTGTAAAGTATAACAGGGTCTATAGCAGGATCCCTGGTCTGGGCACACAGGCTCTTTATCTGGTTTAGAAAATCCCTATATAATGGCAATGCTGCTGCCAGGGAAGGGAAAGCAATTTGTACCTGACTCCTTAGGGAGATTTTGGTGGCAGAGGTAAAATGGAGCCAGAGGCACATGGTGGGGACATGGTGGGACTGTGTTGCCAGTGTTGAGGGGAGCAGGTGAGAGTTCTGGGCAGCTGGAGGTGACTGTGCAGTCAAATGTATCGATGTTCAAGCTGTCTGTGAATTGTGGGATGGAGGGAGATTGTTGGTTTTGGTTTTTTTCCTTGTCTGTCAAAGTGAATCAAAGCTGCTTGACAGCAACAGCAATCAAACTGTTTTCCGTTCTTCCAGGAGGTAAAATAAGAAAACTGACTAGAAATGAGGTTCCCAGAATATCTCAGTAAGCATGAGATAAAAATCATTGTGAGCTCCTCTGCCTTCTTTGTCAGCCCTTGGCTCCCTCCCACCTTGCTGATGGCCATGCACCTCACTGGCATATGGCTGGGCACTCCCAGGGGTGGGCTTGTGCCAAGTGACCCCAACTGAGGATTCTACTGTGAAACCTGAATGATGAGACATCTGTTTATTGGCTTTTATGAGCTTTTTATTAATTAGTGCTTTTAGAAAGGAATTGGAGTGCCTTGCATGCTAAGTGTTAAGGTAGGAATCGGTTTTTTCTCTGAGTGATCCTGCTGGTATTTCTTGCTCTTGCATTTAGTCCTCCAGCCCAGCTCAGCCATGGTGCACAGGGTGTTTGTCAGTGTGTAACTCTGTCCCCTCCCCAGGTGAAGCCATGGGGAAGAGCAGCGTGGTCCCTTTGCCATATGAGAGGTTCCTGAAAGAGCCAGGCTCGCTGGCAGTGACTGGCTTGCCTGAGGGAATCAGCTTTAAGAAACCCCTGGAGTATGATGTGAAATCCCTGATGGCCATCCTAGAGCACAGCCACAGCATCCGCTTCAGGCTAAAAAGGTAATTTTAATTTTGGGGACCTCCAAGGAGCAAGACAGCAGTGAACCCTTGAAATGGTGGCACAGGCAGGAGGGTCCCTCCCATGTCCCAGCTTCTCCTCGAGACCCACAGACCTGGGCCCAGCCATGCCAAATCCAGCCTTGCACAGAGATTTGTTCGTGCTGGGGGTCTTGAGTCCATTTCAGGCTCATTTCTATAAAAAGTGTGTGTAAACATGCACATTAACTGCATCTTTTTATGTGTCTCTGCCAAAATTTCCACTGCGGTAAGCTAAGTGCTTTTCTGTCTCCAGAGGGATTTCCAGGGTAAATGCTGCAAGTGTCTTCCCAGGCTGAAATGGGTTTTTTAATGCCAGGCAAGAAGGGAAGTGGGGGACTGCAGCAGAGCAAACTCCCCCTTTTGGCCACATTTATGCAGGGGGTTCAGTAGTTTTAGGTGCATTTCCCCTGCATTTGCCTTGCTGGCAGCACCTCAGATCCATTCAGAAAAATGCTGAGCATGACCAAATACCTCCTCTAAAGGCTTGATGCTTCTGGAAAATCAGGCTGAGACAGCTAAAAGTAGGACACGCAGAATTTGTGCTGTCTGTGAGCTTGTGGCTCCGTCTCATGTGGAGCACATTGGTTTCTTCAGTCTGAGACTCATTTGTAGGCTGACTGAGCTCCCCCTTGAACGTGCCATGGATGCTGGGGGCTGGCATAGGCAATGGAGCCAAGGGATTGTGGTCATTAAAGGTTTTACCCTTTAAATGCACCGGGCATGGAGCTGTGCAGCTGGGTCCTAGCTAAAAAAATGCTTTGAACTAACCAGCTTTGACTAACCAGCTCCACTTAAAGAAGACAAGAACCATTTAGGTGCCTGAAGATGCTCAGGTGTTTGACTGATGGATGTAACTTCTGAATCATAGAACAGAACTATAGAATGGTTTGTGTTGGAAGGGACCTTAAAGATCATTTCGTTCCAAGCCCCTGCTGTGGGCAGGGATGCCTTCCACTGTCCCAGGTTGCTCCAAGCCCTGTCCAACCTGGCCTTGAACACTTCCAGGGACGGGGCAGCCCCAGCTTCCCTGGGCAACCTATGGCAGGGCTTCACCACCCACACTAAGGAAGAATTTCTTCCCAATAACCAATCCAAACCAACCCTCTTTCCGTTTGACACTGTTCCCCATTGTCCTGTCTTTGTCCCCATTGTCCCCATTGCCCTGTCCCTGCCTTTGTCAAAAGTCCCTTTCCAGCTCTCCAGTACCTTTGGGTAATGGAAGGCCAGAGTATGTTCTCCCCAGAGCCTTCTCTCCTCCGGGCTGGACAATCTCAACTCTCTCAGCCTTTCCAAATAGGAGAAGTGCTCTAACCTGTAATGGTCTTCATGATGCTCCTCAACAAGAAGCCTGGCAGCTGCTGGTGCAGCATGTCCCACCCTCCCAGGCATGGCTCTTCTTCCCCATCCACATCCTCGCTTGTTGCACCTTAGCACTGCCATGGGCTCAAAGGAACCTGTTTTTCCCTCCTCTTCTCCCTTCCTTCCCCTCAGGCCAGCAGATGAGCCCAGCCGAGAGCCCAACCCCAACATCGAGTTAACTTGTTCCTCCCTCGCCTCCAAGGGCAGCCGAGACTCTGGTGCCAACGGCCCTGTGGCCAAAGCCAGCACGCAGGACGCCCCCTCCGCCATTGCTGTCACCAACTTCCTCTACGGCGTCTCGCTGCCCGGCCCTGTCGCCATCGACCTCAAGCAGGAGGCGTCCTCGGGCCTGCCTGGGCCCACGGCGGCGGGCGAGGCCCTGCTGGCCCGGCCGGCGGGAGAGCTGAAGGTGCCTTCCTCACAGGAGTACAGCGACTGCTGTGGTAATAGCCTGGAGTTTGCTCTCCCGTGGGGGCCTGGTGCACTGCCCGGCCCCGGCCCTGGCAGGGGCACCTGGGGGTCTTGGTGTTCCTGGGGTGACAACCAGCGTGGAGCTTGGCCTGTGTGGAAGTGAGCAGAGCCCCCGCCATGCTGCGCCTTCCCTGGGTGCCTGCAAGGTGCTGGCAGGGCACACCTCTGTTTTTGCCCCAAAATGACAGGTGCTGCAGCACCCCACCAGAAAGGCAGCGGGAATGGGGATGGCGGGGGTTGGTCTGGCCAGCTCTGTCACAGGCCAGGGTGCATGGAGGAGAGACAGAGGGGGTGGCAGGGGACAGCACTCAGGGTCTTGTTGTGGTGTCTGGAGCACTGGTCGGCCTCTCATCAGCCCTTTCTCCTTGTCTCCCCTCTTGTCCAGGACAGAAATCGTCAGTCTCTGGAGGTCCCCTGATCCAGAATGTGCACTCGTCCAAGCGCATCCTCTTCTCCATTGTCCATGACAAGACAGGTCTGTGTCCCGCTCCAGCATTAAGGCAGCCTTACTGAAAGGCTTCCCCCCACCACATCTCTCCCCAGCAGTCTCCCAGCCCTCTCAATACTCTGCAGGGACCTGGCAGTGCTGGAGGGGATGCATTGGAGCCAAGACCTTCCTCTCTGCTCCAGTCCATCCCTGCCCTTCCAAGATGCTGCTAGTGGTCCTTAAGCACTGCTGCTTAGCTGGGAATTCCCATCTCTGTTTCTTGCACAGGGAGCCAAGGCATGGCTTTGGGAGAGGCTGTTTGCCCCAGCTGCAAACAGCACATACCTGCTGAAAACTTGGCATTATTTCCAAATTACTGAAAGCCACTAGTCCCAGTGGGATTCTGCAGCAGTGCCTGGGGGGATCAGCAGTGGGGAGGAGACTTCCATTTCCTCACCTCCACTGCACCCAGGGAAATGCAGCCTGAAAATCCATGCTTGCCTTAAAGAGGAGAAAAAAATATGGGTGGGAAGGTTGGGAAAAGGAGAAGATGGAAAAGATCCACTTGTGAAAGGGCTGTACCTTTCAAGGGTTCATTCCAGGTGGAGTTGGCTCTGTCCAAGAGGATCTTTCATTGCAGGGCTGAGAAATTTTATGGGGTCATTTCTTAGGGATCTGCTTTGCACATGCCAAGGAGAGTGCTTAGGTCAGGGGTTGGAGAAACCCAGACCTTATCTGGGTTATTATTGCCAGCCTGGCAAAATTCTTTCTGGAGCAGGGAAATAATTTTTAAAGTCTTGTTCCTGCTTCACAGCACTTTGCAGGAGAAAAGTGCATCTGCTGTGTACGAACCATATGGAAGTTTCTTATTTCTTGTATTTTGTTTTGATAGATAAGTGGGACAGTTTTATAAAAGAAACTGAAGACATCAACACCCTTAGGGAGTGCGTGCAAATTCTTTTTAACAGCAGATATGGTGAGTAGGAGTTAATATCCCATTATGCATCTGCAGTGCTTGTGGATTGCATATCATTATATAGCAATCATTTTTGTTCCCTAACACAGCAGCAGAAGCCATATGCTAGAGCTCCCTGCTCTTCCTAACACATTTAGCTCAGCAGCTCCCAGTCTCCTGAAGGTTATGTCAATATTTCTGTTTGGAGCCCCACACCATAGTCAAGGAATTTATAACTGGGCTGTAAAGCAGCCCTGTCTGGGAATGTGGCAAGCTGGATCATAGAACTTGGGCACCAGGAGTGGTGGCATGTGGCCCTTCACATACATGTGGCAGGTAAAAAGAAGGTGGTCGTTGTTGCAGCTGCTTTTTTCTCCATCTGCATGCCTTGCATATGTTGTTGGTGCTCCCTTTGCTGTGGGCAGTGCTTTTGGTGTAGCTCCTGGGCATTTAGGCAGGTGGAAGCTTGGGAAATCACTTGGGGCTGGTGGGTGTTTCAGCTGTGCCATCCCTTTCAGGCTGTGTAGTTTTTGACTTACAGATGGGCTGGAGATGTGTGCTCTGTCACCTGTGAGTTGTATAGGGGCTTGAGACAAGCCCTTTAACTTGTGATTTATAGATGTGGTGCTGGAGTGTGTCCAAAAGGTAACAGAGCTTAGGAAGAGTCTGGAGCATGAGTCTGGTGAGGAGCAGCTGAGGGAGCTGTGGGGGCTCAGCCTGGAGAAAATGAGGCTCAGGGGGGATCTTCCCACTCTCTACAATTAGCTGAAAGAGGTTGTGGGACTCAGTTTCTTCTCCCAGGTGACAAGTGATAGAATTAGAGGAAACTGCTTCAGGCTGCTCCAGGGAAGGTTTAGATTGGACACTGGGGAAAATTTCTTCACTGAAAGGATGGTCATGCACTGGCAAAGGCTGCCCAGGGTAGTGATGGAGTCACCATCCCTTGAAATGTTCAAAAAGAGCATATGGACGTGGCACTTGGGGACATGGTTTGATGAACATGATGCTGCTGGGTTAACAGCTGGAATCAATCTTAGAGAGTTTTTCTAACATTAACAATTTTATTATTCCACGTGCTGTGCAGCTTGTGAATCACAGAGCTCACAAACCTGCTGGGGTGGGTCACAAGGAGTTTGGGAATGATATTTGGACCAGCTCACTCCTGGTTTGAGCATCACTGGGCATGTCTGGGACTTTTGGAAGACACTTAGCTGTGTTTACTGCTGCTTTCCTTTTGTCCCATTTCCCATGGGAGAGCTGCTTCTGGGGCTCACTCTCTGGTACAAGCAGAGAAGAGGGCAGAAGGCATTTGCTCTGCTTGAGTTCGAGCCCTCACACTTTTGTTTTAGCATCTGTAAAAAACAAAACACTTGTGTAAATGAAAGCCGTGTGTTCATCTTTCAGCTGAAGCCTTGGGGTTAGACCACATGGTCCCTGTCCCCTACAGGAAGATTGCCTGTGACCCTGAGGCAGTGGAGATCATTGGCATCCCAGACAAAATCCCTTTCAAAAGACCTTGCACCTATGGGGTCCCCAAGCTCAAAAGGATACTGGAGGAGAGGCACAACATCCATTTTGTCATCAAAAGGTGGGTGGCAAGGAAAGTAAAAGAAGTGTATGGCTCAAGGGTGTCAGTGATTTGAGCTGTGCTCTCTCCATACTCGCAGGGTTGGTTTTGACACCAAAAACTCATTTCACCCTCTTTCATAAGACAGTTAAAAGCTCTTTCTCCCTGCAAACCTCTGGTTTTCATCTCTCTCTCCCTTTCTGCAAGGGTGTGGCAGAACTGGCTGTATCACGATGATCCCCAAGCTCTGCCACCCTGTTTTAAGTGATCACAGGCACCAGACTTTGCTGAAGCCACCCAAACATTTGAAGGTGGTTACAGCACTTTGAGTGACATTTGGTGGATGGGAGCGATGCCCCTGGGAGGAGGGAGGAACATCCATATTCTCACAGGGATTCCCATCCACCTTGTTTGTCACTGATCGCTCGTGCATATCCTCTGTATCTGGTGATGAGAATCTATCACCTACAGGCCAGGCACTGTGTCCAGGTGTCTGCCTTTCCACTGAGTAGGAGGAGTGGATATATTCCTAGTTATCACTGTGCTGTGCAATCTCTCTTTGCTTCTCTGTCAGGAAAATCTGCTCTATAATACACTGATTTATCCAGTCCCTGCCTGTGCAGCACTTGTGTTGCTCCATTCCTAGAGGTGTGAAACTGCAGCACAGAAAAATCCTGGACAAGGCTCCCAAAGGGGCTAAAATCACCAACACTGATAGAATTCAGGCATCCTGAAAGGGATTAGCTTTCCTGATGTCAGTTGGTAGAGGTAAAAACACCAACACTGATAGAATTCAGGCATCCTGACTGATGTCAGTTGGTAGAGAAGCCACTTTGTCCTGCTTTTTCCAGGCTGCACCAGGCTGGATCAGGCTGTGGGATGTGGCCTGGACGTAGTTTGCTCCTATGAGCAAAGTTGTGGGTGCACCAAAATACAATATTCAGGAGACAGGTGACATCCTGGTCAGTGGTCTGCATTGGAAATTGAAGATCCAGTAACAGCTACTTTGGTCCCACTGTTTCTTTTTGCAAAACCAGCCTCATTTAATTGCAGCCTCATTTAATAAGTTAAATTAAGACAATGACTTATAAGCAGATTTAGAGGTGCTTTAGTTAAAGCATATGCCATAAGGTTGCTTGGCTGCACAACAGGCTAAAAGGCCTTCTTTTAGCTGAAAAATTCATTCAATATTTTTAGAGAATTAAAAAAATGACCAGTTTGACTTGGTTTAATGCTATTCATTAATTAAACCTCCAACTCAGTCATTAGCAGCATCTATTTCTAATTCTTTTTTTTTTCCTTCTCTCCTAGGATGTTTGATGAAAGAATTTTTACAGGTATGTTCTCCAAATCCTTTTATTTATTGCCCACAAAATTGAAAGGTTATCCAGAGAAGCAGAGTTGAAATAATGTCACTGTAAGCAGAGGAAGTGCAGGACACATGCAGTTAGGAGGAGGAGAAGCCTTGTCTGTGCCCTACACCAGGACATGCTGAGATTGTCTTTGCCTGGTATCAGTGCAAGCTCTGTACTCCCCTTAAAAATTGAGTTTTGAAGGTTTGAGTGAGAATTCCTGGTGTGTGAGGCTGGGCTTGCTCCTGAATCAGGCTGAACCACAGCAGAGGCAGTATCTGTAATTTCAAGAGGAAGAAAATTACTGCTGTGTTTCCTCACTGGTAAATTATTCTTTCTTTGACTTTCTTTGCTCTGTGTTTTTACTTCTTTTTTCTCTGAGCTGGAGAAGCCAGACAAATTCTTTACTGTGAGGGTGGCAAGGCCCTGGCACAGGTTGCCCAGGAAAGCTGCAGCTGCCCCATCCCTGGAAGTGTTCAAAGCCAGGTTGGACGGGGCTTAGAGCAATCTGGGGTTGTGGAAGGTGTCCCTGCCCATGTCAGAGGGTGGAACAAGATGGTCTTTAGGGTCTCTTTCAACCCAAACCAATCTGTGATTCCATGATAAGTGCTTTTTGGCAGATACAAGGAGGCAGGTACCCATGCTGCCAGGCTCAGCCCACTCTCCAGAAATGCCCTCATAGACACCTGGAATATGGCATTGCATCCAGATTTATCACACCCGGGTCCTGGATTGCCTGGGCTTGGCTCACAAGTAAAGGCATGTTTTGGGGTGGTGTTTTGTTTTTTTTCCCCCCTGAGCTGCCAACTGCACATGCTGGTAGCTCTCCAGACACCTTCTTCCCAGATATGTCTGCCAGCCAGATTATCACTCTTGCCCCACGACAGCCTCAGCCCTGAGAGTGCTTCCTGAGCCTGGTGAGGTTGGAGCCACCCAAAACAGGCTGGAGCCACCAGCAGAACCTGGAGAGGGTCCCACTTACCTGAGGGATTTCTTTGTCTAAAGCTGTTAATGGCTTTTTTTTTCTCAAGAAAAGGATTTCTTTAAGCTCTAGCGCATCCCCAAGGGATGGAGCACTGAGCTGTGTTTTGGGATGCTTGGATTTTCCTTGCATAATGCCTGCATGATATCTGGGGGAGGCATCATGTACATTTGCATCAGCTCCAGACCTGTGCTATGGGCTTGTGGATTACATGGTAGGCAGGTGCAAGTGGATATCTGGAGATGAGGAAGCAAACCCAGCAGAACTAAGGTGGGTGACAGGCCCCACTCTCCTGACAGTTCCCTGCAGGGCTACCAGAAGCAAAACCCATTAAACCTGGCTCTCTGTGGTTTGTGTCAGCACATCAGCTTGTGCAAAAAAACCCGCATCTGCTGAGTCAGGAGGTGCCATTTCTGCAAAGACATTATTTTCTGAGTGGAGCTGTATTTTAAGTTGCCATTTGTGAAGTATCCCAAAGCTTCCCCATAAAGTTTTGCTCACCCTTTAATTAAAATACCCACCACTGCTCGGAAACCTATTTTTGTTACTCCCCTGGGTAGCAGCTTCAGGCAGGCTGTGCTGGTGCAAGAACAAGATTTGGTTCATAGAAAGCACAAATTAAAAGGAGCCTTTTGGACTGTCAGTAGATAAATAGTGTTTTTAAGGTTCTGTGTTTCTGCTGATCCTATTGCCAGAGCCCTGCCCTTTTTCACAGGCTGGAACCAAAAGGAAAGTGGCATTAGGTTCCCATAGATGGAATATGTTATAGAAGAGTGAGGATATTGTAATGGTGCTTTGAGACCAGCAAAGGGCCTTTGACAACAGCTGTTTAACAAGACACCTTGTGGTTTCTGCAGCCTCACAATGTAGTCTCACTCCCTCCTTGCCCCAGCCCTCATTCTTCAGCTCTTTGCTCACTTCTCTGCCTGATTTTATTTCCTACTCTGCCTTCAGATTACTCTTTCCATCTCCAAGGTCATTGATGAGCTTTCATTTCAGCTCCTTTAGGCTGCTGAGGAACAGGGAAGGGAGAGAGGAAGATTTTCATGGTGGCAGGATGCTTCTATCCCTCTCTGTGTCACTGTGACAGAGATTTCTCCTGCTGCTTGCTGGGCTTGGAGCTGTGAGACAGGGCTGCATGTGTCTCTGCTGCTCTGTGTTTTGCCAAGCTGACATCCAGTGTAGCACATCCCCTCCCTTGGGACAGGGCTCTCCCCACTTTGGGGCTTGTTCCTGTAGCAGTGATCCATGGCCCTGGGTTTTCTGACCTTAGTCCCTACCTCTTGGAACTTTTGTCTTGTCAGCCAGCCCTTTCTGGAGATGCTCTTTCCTGGCAGGGCTTCCCAGCACACACATAGTTATGGAGAGGTTTAAGCAAATGTCCTGCTAATATTTTAGCATGTGAACCCAGTGGAATCACACCCTTGTCTTTGCAAGCAGGTGACACTTGAAAACCTGCTCCCCTACCCTGACCTCAGCTCTGGGACTAGGAGGGGAACAAGCTGCAACACTGGCACCTCCAGCTGCTAATCCTGCTTTTGCTTTTCTCCCAAAACCCACCGTGCACACCTGGCAACAGGAAGCAAATTTACCAAAGATCCAACCAAGCTGGAGCCCTCCAGCCCTCCCCGGGAGATCTCCCCTGAGCCTCACCGTGGGGCCACGCTGGAACTGGGGGGGACCTCTCAGGCCAACAGCAGGTAAGTGGGACTAATGTTCCTGTTCCCTGTAAAGTGACATCCCTCAGAGAGTCATTTTGGGGCTGTTAATGTGCACAGCAGGTTACTGAAGCGTTCATCAGCAATGTCCAGTGGGTGCAGGAGGGTGCCATGAGTGTGATTCAGTAAGCTGGAGCATCAGGGAGATGTTGTAGGTCCATATTGGGAAGGTGAGTGGCTAAACTGGTGCTGCTTTCCTACCTCCCTAAAATCCCACTGCAACGGTACAGCTAGCCAGCACAGGGGGAGGCCAAGCAGCCCCATCATTTTGCAAACCAAAAGTTTGGAATCATTAACTTGGAGCAAAACTGATGAAGTGAGGGCCATGCCTGGGATTATCTGCTGGAACTGTCTCTGGTGTTAATGCATGACCTAAAGGATTTACCCTCAGCCCACACTGTAACAACATCCTGCTAATTAAGTGTTGCTTGTTTAGAAAGCTCATAAAGAGCCTTACATTTAATAAAGGTGGGGTTATACAGTCCAGCAGGGCAGCAGATTTTTTATGAGAGTACCTGTTCCTATTACAACTGTGCCATGAACTAGACAGGTCCAAAACAGGCTGGCAGCACCTGTGGAGCATATATCACATAGCATACAGCTTTCCAACCCAGCCTGGGAGATCCAGGAGGTGTTTGTCTCTTTATAGCCCAGTTTCCTTCATTCTTAATTCAGTGGAAGCAAGGTGTAATTTAGCCTCTAAAGTCACTTTAAAGAAGAGAGGCAGGGCAGCAGTTTATAGCATTATGAACTGCTATAAGACAAGGAACCTTCTCCCAGGCTTGCTTCACAAAAATGGAGTAAAGAATGCTCCTCAGCTTCTCTGGCACAAAGCCTCACTGCCCAGCACTGACAGCTCCACCAGCTGGAGCTTCAGACAGAGCTGTGTGGTTGCTAAGCTGTGCAGGTCAGGATGGGGAAATAAGGTAACTTGTCTTTGTCCCATCCATGACGTCTCCTGGGTTCCTTTCCTTTCTTGGCTCTTTGATGACATGAACCTGTGACAGGTTGGGTCTCTTCTGGTTATCCCCCAGTGCTGTTTCAGGTTTGTTCCCTTGGGTGTGGCTGCTGCATGCCCCTAAAGCATGTCTGGGACAGCAGAACCTCAATGAGTGAGCCTGGCAATATGAAATATCAAAACTTTGGAGGGCAGAGACCTCTTGAGCTGCCCAGTCTGCAGGGCTGGCATTTGTCTCCAGCTTTCTGGGTATCTTCAGCTTCAAAGGAGGGTTTGTGGGAAATTGGTTTTCTTTTCTTTCTGCAAATGAGGAACCTCTGTGCCTTGGTAGTAGTGTTTCCATAGGAATGGTCCCCCCAGGTCAGAGTCCTGCTCCAGGGAAACTGCAGTGTCCAGTACTCCAGGAGAAGGGCCAGACACTGTGAGGTGTAATGCACTTCCCAGAGAAGCCTTCCCCCCAGATTTCCTTGATGAAAGGTTTGCTTTGACCTGAAGTGGGAGAGTTTAAAACCCTTCCCAAGGCTCCCAGGTAGTATATATCCCTTCTAGACCAATGGTCCTTTTTGCCTTTCCACGTTTAGGAACAACATTTGAAGAGCACTCACAGCTTGTTTTGTGGTCAGTTCTGGTGATGCTCCTGAGTGGATTTAGGCAAGTGAGAAGTGCTTTTGAACATCCCTCCTGAGCCAACAGGCACTGGCTCAGAAGGATTTTCCTTCCTCCTGAAGGACCAGCATTGTGAAGGAGTGCTTTTTCCAGAGTGGTTCTTTAGGTCCCTTATTGCCAAAGAGCTGTGGTTGTCCTTGTTCAAGAGAGACACAGGAAAGCACATGCATCCTGGGAATGCAAAATAATCTCATTGGGATGCAGAACAACTTGTGTAAACTCCTGAGCATGTGAAGTTAACTGTAGATGGGAATTTGGGATAGTGCCCAGTTTACAGTGAAGAAAAGCTTTGAACAGGATAAATATTTACCAAATCAATTGATTTTTCCTTTCTCCCTATTTTTTACCTCCATGAGTAACCACATTGTAATAACACTTATGCACTGCTCTCTGTTACAAAGGGATGGAGCCAACCAAGTTTTGGACTGAAACACAGCCTCTCTTGTTTTCAGGAGCTCTCTGCTGCAGTCCCATCCATGGGTGTGTAGAGGCAGGGCTGCCATCAGCAAGGGTGCAGGACCAGGGTGGGTTTGAGAGCAAAGCTTATTTCCAGAGAAGCTCGCAGACGTTGCAGCCATGGATTCTCTGCCACTGCTGGGGCTGTGGGTGTGGTGGCCCTGGGACCCCTCTGTAGCTCCTGCAGCCCTGGTGATACCAGGCAGCATTTCTCCCTCCTGCCAGGATCAGTTCACACACCACTGGGTTTTAAGTTCTCTCTTTTCTAACACCATGACCACCTTTCTTGTCTGCCTTTCCCTTTCAGGTCTGAGAAGTGTAGTGTTTCTGAAGGCTGTGAACCAGGTGAGGAATAACTCATTTTCTCTTGCAAGACAGTGTTATGGGAGGCACTCTAGAGAAAGATGCCTGCAAAGTAACTTGAATGTTTAGTTGCCTGATTGAACCACAGTGCAGTTCTCTAAGGACTTTATCCCCATTTGATTGATGCAGAGAGGAAGGTTCTTACCCTGTGACCCTCCAGCTGGGGCCTAAAAATGCACAAATTGAAATAATGAGACTTAAGCATGTGCTTAAATGCAGAGCTAAGAGAAGTCTTCACCCTCTGAGTTCCTTTGAAAGCCAGCACTGAGCAGTCAACAGTATTGGTATTCTGAGCACCATGAATGAAAAGGAAGTGCTTTTCCACAGATTTAGGGGCTGGGACCCATTGAAACACCACACCAAGCCATGCTGTCTTGCCTTTCCAAGCTGCAAGCTGGGACTCAGTGCCTTGCAGTCGATCTATCCCACCCAAAGTGAGAAAATTTATCTTGAGAGAAGAGGAAGCTGGGCTGAGGACTGTGGGCAGCCTCTTCCTGGGACGGCCTCCTCCTGGGGCAGCTGCTCAGCACAGGGCAGCTTTCATCTGCTGGGGTTGAAACCACACTGAATTTCACCAGGGTTCAGCTGGTCTCATCTTGGTGTGATGCAGCTCAGTGAGAATAGGGGCAAGTTCCAGGCATGAGTTTGGGAGCATTAAAATTGCTAGGAGCCACCCACTGGAGACAGCTCTTCTGGTGTCTCCACCAAGGCCTATTGGTGGCCCAGTTCATTTTAAGTGAAGAAAGCCAGGAAATGAGCATTTCACAAGGTGCAGCTGCCAGTTTGTGGGCACCAACAGCTCCTCCAGCCTGGCTGTTTGCAGAAACCATGCCCACAGATGTCCCTTTTGGCACCTGCATGCTGTGGGCTTGATGCTGCTGGGTCACTTGACTGAAGCCTTGTTGTTGTGGCAAGCTCAGGTGGCACTGAAGTGACAGCTTCACTGCACCGGTGCTGTGTT
Organism: Pyrgilauda ruficollis; assembly: GCF_017590135.1. Lineage (NCBI taxonomy): Eukaryota > Metazoa > Chordata > Aves > Passeriformes > Passeridae > Pyrgilauda > Pyrgilauda ruficollis. The sequence continues at coordinate 2,976,363 of NW_024528710.1, read as the reverse complement.
GGGCAGATTGCTGGATCCTGTTGGTGCTGTGTTGGGCAGATTGCTGGATCCTGTTGGTGCTGTGTTGGGCAGATTGCTGGATCCTGTTGGTGCTGTGTTGGGCAGATTGCTGGATCCTGTTGGCGACTGCCTTCCGTTGCCTTTCCCCATAGGTACCTCAGGAGAGCTAGGTGGGATCAGGCAGATCAAAATCGAACCAGACGAGCTGAACATCATCCAGATCACCGTACCAGGTAGCTGCTGGGGTACCATCTGTGTGCAGTGGTGCTGCCCAGGCAGGGCTCATATTTCAGCATCATGTTTCAGCATTTTGCTTCGAGAAGAGGCATTTGCAGGGTATTTCCCAGCATGTAAGGTTCCCTCACTTACCTGCAGTGGTCTTCCTTAGCTGACATAGGAACATATTGAGGTTTCCTGGGAGCACTGGAAGGTGTTTTAGGGCTCTTTGTTGTTTTTCTCTCTCCTTCATTGCTGTCCTATCTTGCCTTTCCCCTGGAGAAAGCGAGCCTGGTTTGCTGCTTTGCTTCATGTGGAGGATCCCAGGTATTGAGTGCAGGATGCTTTTGAAGAGGTCTTTCATTTAGAAAACCAGCCTGGTTTTGAAGAGTTCATAAAAACTAATAGGAGGCAGGTCTAATAGGTCTAATAGTAGGCAGGTTTAATATTCAGCACATGCTAAAAATGTGATGAAACTGTTGACACTGATGGGGGAAATTCCCCACATTTCTGCCCAGAGAGGTCAATGGCAATGGGTTGTGATGGAGATGACATGCTTGAGGGGCAGCTGGGAGAATCAGTTTTCCACTTACCTGTCCTGGACAGTGCAGCAAATGGTAGGATGATCCTCAGGGTTTAATGAATGGATTGTTAGCAGTTTGCATTTTCAGGGTGCTTTACAACCATTAATTAGTAAGCTCCACAGAATGAGGACAGGAACAGAACTCTAACATGCCTGAGGGTGAGTGATTCTGGTGAGTGACACCAGGCCCCACCAGTTGTTGTACCTAAATTGTAGCAGTCCCCTTAGTAAGGTGATAGTTGAGGAGTCACTCCAGGATTGGTGTAGAATAGACTTATCTATGGTTACTGGAGGGGAAGGAGAAAGAACAAGGTATAGTGGTAGATCAAACATTTTCTTTTTCAACTTGGCAGCTAATGGAAGAGAAGAAAGTTGATACGTGGTAAGCTGGAGGTCCATGGGAGGAGTGGGAAGAATTACCACTTGTCCAGTGCCAGGGAGATCATACCTCAAGTCCAGAGTCCACCTTTTCTTGCCTTATTTGAAGATTGAGTTGAATCAGAGGGAATACAGCTGAAGGCAAGGAGGAGGATTAATAGAAAAGAGGTGCTCACCTACAGGGAGAAATTGGTGAAATTGGGATTATTTATCCTATGAGGCCAGAAGTGACCTGATTGAATAGTTGAAACTTCATTTAAAGCTGAATTTGGGTGGGTCTTTGAGGGCATTGGACAGCCTAGCACTTGGGGAAACAGGTTTAATGTCAGGGAAACCAAAAGAGGGTTGATTTTGTTGAGAAAGGCAGCATTAGTGGAACCCTTTCCTACCCCATGTAGTAGCTAAATCAAGCAACATTAGCTTTTTAAGTCAAAATTGAGTGTCTAGATGGAATTAAGCCAAGAAAATAATTTGAACTAGTTTTGCTCTTCACCTTCTGTGGAGGTTAGGAAGAGATTTTTGCTTCTTTCCCTCAGACCAAGAGGTTAGGTCTGTGTCAGGGATGAGCTCTGGGTGGTTCTGGGAGAAAGAAGGCAGATGCATCCCCAGAGCATCTTCTGTATGTGGGGCTCCTGGGAGTGGGGGGCCCTTTGCTCAGTCCTTGCTGACAGCCAGGACCCTCTGAACACTGCTTTGGGGACAGTGTCCTGCTGGTGTCAGAACAAAAGGTGTCTGTGGGTTTTTGTCCGCAGACCGATCCCCGGCTTCAGTGGAAATGCAGGACCCAGTGCCCACGCACGTGGCCTCCGAGGAATCAAGATACATCCTGGAAACAGTAGCAGGTACCAGAAGTGAAGCATCTGGGAGACTGCAGGGTAGGAGGGGTGTTCATGCAGGTGTCAAAAATTAGTAAATATCATTTGTGATCCAAAGTGGTGGAGTTCGAGACCCAGTTCCAGAGTCTTGGCCTTAGTGAGGCCAGCTGGGAGCTCTGGTAGATTAACTGGTGGGTTTTCTGCATAAACTGGTGGGTTTCCTGGCACTGCTGCTCCTTCCCATCCTCTCTTCAGCTCCAGCATGCTGCAAACCCAAGCCCCTTTGCCCAGGGCACGCCTGGAGCTGACCTGTGGGCTGCCCTTGCTCCTGCTGGGTCTCTGCTCTCCCAGGGAGCCCAAGGGTGGGCAGCCCTCTGCTATGGAAGCACTGGGTTTACTCTGCCAGTGCAGCTCTTGGCATGCTGGTACCAGCCCAGCCTCTGCTGGGACACTTGCTCAGAGCTTAGTGAGGGGAGGGAGCAGTTGAGTGGCTGCAGGGCACCTGGAGAACTCCTGCTCATGTCTTGTCTGGTTTTGCTGCTGCTAACCCTCTTCTTCCTCGGCAGAGACAGAGAAGGGGTCCAGTGAGGAGTCTCGACATGAAGAAAAGCAGATGGAGGGGTCAGGTGAGTGTATGTGAGCTCTGAGCATTGCCCATCACTGCAGGTTTTGGAAGGATGGATGCACACAGATGTATTTTAGGTTGAGTTTTGTGAGCTTCCTGTGTTATCAGCAAAGCTTTTAGCCTTTAGCCTCCAAAACTTCTGCCACAGAAGGGCACCATTGCGTTCCTGGGCTCTGTACTCTCCTCTTGTGCTCTTGTGCTTGAATTTACTTTTTCTTTTTTTTTTTCTTTTCTTTATTTTGCTCCTGACTGCTAGCATGGCTCTGTAGCAGATGCATCCTTGTCCTTCCTTGTTAGGAGATCAGTTTGGAGGCTGCTGTCAGAGGACTAGCACTGATTTGAGGGCATGGGGAGTGAATGGCTGTCTCTGCCAGAGGTCAGGCAGGGGCTGCTCACCTGCACAGTGCTTGCCCTGGAAGCAGCTGGTTGCTCAGAGCATTTCTCTATATTGTTGTTTGTGTTTTGGTTTTTTTGCAGATGGTATAGGGGACATTTTAAGTCATTTGAGGAAACAAGTTGAAATTTTGTTCAACTCACGATACGGTAAGATCGTCATTAACACATGTTCATCATGCCAGCTGCTGGCTTTGTCACCAGCCATTTCCAAACCAGCAGCTGAGTGAAGGTGCAATCTGATTTGTTCATCTGCTGTCTGCTGGGCTCACAAATGCATTTGAAACCTCCTTCAGCCTTGTTATTGCAGCTCTTCCCCTTGGTTTCCTTAAAGTTGTTTCACTGGCTGCAGTCCAGGAATTGCTGCCTTCATCCTGCAGAGGGAGGGTCCAAAGTGGTTTCCCCATCACTTGTTTGAGTCTCAGAGAGTGTTTCCCACCCACAATGATCATGGCTCAGGAAAGCTGGTGGCACCTTGGTGGTGGGGGCTGGCACTCAGCATGCTCTGCTCATCTCTGCTTAGAGAGGTTATTTAACTGGGAAGAAATACAAGCGAGGTCACACATGCATTTTGAGAGCTGGCACACAGTTTTTGCCACTTTTAGGACCAGTAGATGTGGCTCTGCCTGACAATCCTCAAAAGCTGAGGGCGTAGCTGAGCTGTAGAGCCCATTGTGAGCAGGGAAAGGAGATGAGCCAGGATGCTCTCAGGCAGGGCTGGGCACTGGGGGTGCAGCTGGAACAGCCATTGGAGCAATGGCTCTCAGTGCCCCCATGTTACTGCAGTAACAGGCTGGGAGTCACTGTCCACACTGATGAGGTGGGATGGGGTTTTTACCTTGTGGTTTGACGCTGGCCAAACACCAGGTACCCACAAAAGTTGCTTGTTTACTTTTTTCTGTTACAGTTGGGCAGAGGAGAGGGGAAAAAGATAATGAAGGGCTCATGAGTTGAGATAAGGACTGGGAGAAAACACTCCTAAGGGCAAACCAGGTTCAAATTATAGGTATAAAGTAAATTTATTGTTAACAGAGTCAGAGGAGGATAATGAGAAGCAATGCAAGCCTTTAGAACATCTTTTTTTCCCCTTAGCCCTTCCCTCTTTCCCACCAACAGTGCAGAGAGACAGGGCATGGGGGTCTTGGTCAGTTTGTCATTTGAGATCTTCTTCTGTTTGCTCAAGGAGAGGAGTCTTTTTTCTGCTGTGCCATGGGATCCTTCCCATGGGCAAAGTCTTCCCAAAACTGCTGTGGCGTGGGTCACTCATCCACCGGCTGCAGTGAGGCTAGGCTGCTCTAGCTTGGAAGCAAGGGTCTTTTCTCAATTTGGGTTTCCCACTGGATCACAGTTTTCTCTGGCATCCACCCATTCCAGCGTGAGCACTTTTCCCACGGGCTGTGAGTGGATCTCTGTGTCCCCTGTGGACTTCATGCCTTACAGGGGTTCAGTTTGTTTTACCACAGTCCTCACCACAGCTTGCAGAGGAGTCTCAGCTGTGATGCTTGGAGCACCTCCTCCCCATCTTTCTTTTCCACTGCCCTTGCTGCTGCCATGTTGTTTTCCCTCACGTGTCCTCACGTCCTCCTGTTCTCTGACTAGAAGAAAAACTGCTGCTTGTAGGTACTACTGCCTACAAGTTCCACTAATTCAAAGATTGCTGCAAGATTCCACAGTGCCAGGAAGTGGTCCCAGCCTGCCACCTTTTCACTGTCAGCCATGTGTCCCCGCTGCCATGGCACGGGCAGTGCCCGCCGCAGCGCTGGTGCTGTCTAACGCCTCTCTTCATGTGGGGCACTGGGAAGGGAAGCTGCCACTGCTGCCCCTGCCCTTTTCACCTGTGACATGGCTGGCCAGGCAGGCAAGGCTCACCACAGGCCTCTCCAAGGTGGCAGCAGGCACAGCAGCCACAGTGCCTCCCCACCCCTGGGGAGAAAACCACGCGTGCGCTGTTTTGATTTTCTTAAATGTGTCATCACAGAGGTGTTACCGACCTCTCTAATTGACCCTGTACCATGTCCATCTTCAGAGCCATCTGATATTGGCTCTGTCAGATATGGTGGAAGCTTCTACCAGCTTCTCAAAGAAGCCACTTCTGTGGCCTTCCCCTGCTATCAAAAACCAGGCTGTGCCAAATCAACACAAACCTGTTTTTTAATCTATCCAAATAGCACTGCTTGGCATTGGCTGTTTGGTTGCTTTTGGCAATATTTAGCAGAGCAAGGGGACCATGCACAGGCTGATGGGGCACCCCCAGGCACATTTCCTGTCTCCTCCCTTAGCAGAGGGGTTTCCATGGGGGTCTGGATGTGGGGTTCCATTGCATTGTGGAGAGATGCTTGCAGCCTTTATAGGAAGGCAGGCTGTGATAATGTAGCAAATGCAAAAGCCAGCTCAGGTCTGTCCCTCATCTCATGTCTGCCAGTGTCAGGGACATCCCCACGAGGCACAGAGCAACCACAAACTCCCCAAAAACCTCTTGAATCCCTCCAGCAACATACCATGCTGCTGTTGCTTAGACCTGACATGGAGGTCCAGCAAACTAATGAGATTGGGTTCCCATGCAGCAAAAGCCATAGGAATCTCAGAGCCAGTCAAAGTCCCCTACTCTAAGTTCCTGATGTACCCTGAGGACCTATTTGTTGTGGGCTTGCCAGAAGGCATCCTGCTGCGCCGCCCCAACTGCTTCGGGATTGCAAAGCTGAAGAAGATCCTGCAAGCGAGCAACAACATCCAGTTTGTCATTAAAAGGTAAGGCAGGTGGGGTGGCTGTGCCTTGGGGAGGATGTTTCTGCTCGAAGCTCCTGCTGTGCAGTGTCATGGGGGGCACCCATCACTTGGTCACCTTAAATAAATTTACTTGATTAGAAGCAGACAAGGGTTGTTGCCTTCTTGGAGCCATCCGTGGGAGGCAGCAATGGTGTTGTCATCTGTCCCTTCATGTCTTTTGGGTTTTTAACCTGCTTTTGCAAAGGTTTGGCCACCTCAGCAGGATGGGTGAAGAGGCCTTTAAACTTCAGGGTGCCTTGATGTGGAGCAGGGACAGGGGCTGGGAGCTCTGGAGGGTTTTCCTACAGAAAGTGGCTCCAGCTGAGGTCCAGATGTGAATATGTGCACGTGGGATGCTGCAGATGTGAGGAAAGATGCTGACCCTGTGCTGGGGAGCAAGGGTGTCATAAGAACTGTGGGAGGGCTGGGAAAAGCCACAACCAATGTAATGCAAGAGCATTGCCCTGAAAGAGGGAACAGATCCAGCAGAGATGGATTTTAAGATGTCTTAGGTATTTTGGGGGCAGTTTCTCACCCAAATGCTGGCACAACCAATGCTGCAGGTGACTGAAACTGAAAATAAATATTGGGAGCATGGAGACTTTGTGGTGTCAGAACAGCAGCTCTCAGGTCAGCCCAATCATATTTTGGGGTTTCCTCCTATCCTGATCTCAGATCCATTCCTTTGTGACACAGCTTCAGTGCACCTTGTTAACAAGCCCTACTCTCACCTCACTATGCAGCTTTAGTATTAGGTACCCAAATGGCAATTTTGGGGTCAATTTTATGTTGAAAGAAGCACATCTTCTCCCATCCCTAAGAAATTTCAGGACCATATCCACTAAAAGTCTGTAGCTGCTGACTAAAGCTGCTCAGTCATCACCTACTTAATCTCATCCCAAGGAGTGACACATCAGCTCATTAAAGAGCCTGTCAGCATGAAAACTCTGTCCACAGTTCTCCTGCTGTGTTGCAGGAGCTTTTAAATAGCATTAGCCAGACAGAGTGAATGGTTTGTGGCTGTAGGAGTGGTGTCCTGAGGATGCTGGAGCAGCACTTTGTCCCTGGCAGGGACACTCACATGCCCTCTGCTTCTCCCTGTTTTCCAGACCGGAGCTGCTGGCGGAGGGCGTGAAGGAGTCGGTGTCAGACAGCCCAGCAGCCAAAGGTAGGCTGAGAGACACCCAGCAGCTGGGCTGTTAAGGTCTAGGTAGGAGAGGAGTGAGAGTGGTTTCCTACAGCCTTCCCTCCCCACCTTGTTTTTTGGCTGGAACCCCCCTCCCATGCATCCCCCTTGGCAGCGCTGTGATTCCTAATTCCTCTTATGTCCCCTGTCTCAGCCGCCGACGAGAGGGACTCGAGCGAGGCGCTGCTGGAGGACGCTGTGAAGAGACAGGGCTTTCAAGGTGTGGGGCTGGAGACATGTGGGGGCTGAGGCACAGCCCCTGGCCTGCTCTGGGGGCTGCATGGGACAGACGTGGGAAGGGAGTGCTGCAGGTGTTGGGGCTCGGGGGCTTGGCAGAGGAGCAAGACAAGGCTGGCAAGGAGGAGAGAAGGAGGTGGGATGAGAGGATGGAAAGCACAGGGAACTAGAAGACAAGAGGCACAGCCAGGACAGGCAGTCCCACAGGTCTAAGGAGAGGTTTGAAGTGCTCTGCATGGTGCCCTAATTAACCAGCTTGGCTTATCTCCCTGTCTGACCTTGTGAGATGCATAATTAAGTTTCCAAGCCTAGGGGTTTGCCTTTTCTGGGGCTTTTTCCACCTGTGTGATGTTTGTATAAATGCCACTCGAGTTTAGCTGGCAGCAGCCTGGTGGCTCCCTTGGGGGACAGAGTGGTGGTGACAAGCCTGTGGGCTGGACAGGCAAGTGCTACCCTGCTCAGGCATCTCTTCTTGGGCCCTGGGGGCCTGTGAGGGTTTGCACAAGGATGGAGAGCTTTTTCAAAGTCTTTGGTTTCTCTGAGAGGCTTTGGAGTGTGTTATATTTTAATGCCAGTAATTATCACGACTGAATCTTTGATTTCACGTGGCTTTTATTCTTAGCAAACAGGCAAGGGAAAAATAACTCAACATATTTCTGTTTAGATTATTTTTAAGGACTTTGAATGACCCACTCCACAGATTAGCTAATTGCAAGATAAGGGCTTTCCTATAATTAGAAAATGGCATTACTTAAAAGTCACAGAGTGCCTTTTAATATACCAGCAGAAATCTATAATTGTTTCTTTATTTTACAGAAAATTATGATGCCAGGCTTTCCAGAATAGACATTGCTAATACGCTGCGGGAACAAGTCCAGGACCTGTTCAATAAGAAATATGGTGAGAATCCAGGCTTGTTTTATTCCCCCCCTTACTCCCTCCTAATTTTTTGCTCTTTATCTCTCCCCTATGCTCCTGATTCCTTCTTGCCAGGTACTTTCTCTCATCTCCCCCTTGAGCTGCTGGTACTTAGGAGGGCCAGGAGGGAATGGCAGCTCTGGGATTTGCCCCTGTTTGCTGCAGGAGCTGTGGGAGCACAGGGAGTGCTGGGAGGCTGGGAAGGGAATAGGAACAGGCCATAGCAGGCACTGGGGGACAGGAAGATGCTGCTCCTCCTGTTTCTAGAGCAGGGAAATGCTATTATCCCCATGCTGAGGTTCAGGAATGTTATACCCCAGCTTAGTGTTCCCACTGAAGCATTGCAAACCATGCACTGCTCCTTCACTTGTCCTTCCCCCTCTCCCTCCCCTTGCAGTGGGTTGGAGAGGAGACTTGGAGGCACAGAGGGTAAAAATCACCTGTTGAGATAGGAGTTTACTGGAAACAGCCATGGAATAAGAAAACAAGCAGTAACAATGTCAATAACAAAGGGAACCAGCACTGCCTGACCACTCCCTCTGCCTCACTGACTTGACCAGAAGGGACCCCTTCCCTCATTCCTATAAAATTATGTGAGGTGATACAAAATAAGCTCTAGCTCCTAGCCTTGCCCTCTCCTCACTACTGCAAAAATTAACCCTGTCCTGGCCAGAACCCCTTATTCTGTAACACTTACATCATGCCAAAATTCTACACTTTCCAACTATATACATACACGTGTGTGTGTGTATCCACAAGCACAGATATATCCACATTTCTGTAGTCACTGTTGTCCCTCCAGGATGTTTGCTGAGTTCATTTAGACCATGATTGTGGGTTCCATCCATCTTAGAGGTCTTCCACAGGGCTGCTGTGCTTTTGGCTGGTTGAGCTCATGGCTGATGTATCTGGAGCAGCCCATCATCACTGGCCATGGCAGTTATGGCAGTGTCACTCAGCAACCAGTATTACACAGTTCAACATCACAAACTGTTCTCACCCAAAAATCAATTCCCTGGAGGGACACATCATGTTTCCTTGTCCCTCTGCATCACCCACCAAGTGCACACAGGTCCTTGGGCAAAAACAACCCCACAGATAGGTTTGCCTTTGCTTGAGGCAGGACTAACCCAAACTGTCTTTCCTAACACATTTTCTATATGCACCATGGGGACTTCATCCTCTTCTACAGCACATGGAAGCTTTGATTGGGCACGGCCAGGTTGATTGGCAGAGCCTCAGATGTTAACTAACCAGGTGGCCTTTGCTAAATGTAGATCCCAATGTTTGAAGGTTCCCCCCTGCATTGCTGTCAGTGTGAATTTTAATGGTGCATTGTACCATCCAGTTTTCCAGAGGCTGTTGCATGTACTCAGCACTGGTTAGGCCACACCTTGAGTGTTGTGTCCAATTCTGGGTCCCCCAGTACAGGCAGGACATTGAGATGCTCCAGTGCATCCAGAGGGCAACAAGGCTGGTGAAGAGTAAAAAAACCAGCCCTGTGAGGAGAGGCTGAGTGAACTGGTGTTGTTTAACCTGGAGAGGAGGAGGCTCAGGGGAGACCTCATCACTCTCTACAACTCCCTGACCAGGAGGGTGCAGCCAGGGGGGGTTGGTCTCTTCTCCCAGGCTACCACTGACAGAATGAAGAGGACACAGTCTTAAGCTTCACCATGGGAAGTTTAGGCTGGACATTAGGAAAAAATTCTTCACAGAAAGAGTGATTGGGCATTGGAATAACCTACCCAGGAAGGTGGCAGAGCCACCATCCCTGGATGTGTTTAAAAAAAGACTGGATGTGGCCCTTAGTGCCATGGTGTAGTTGATAAGGTGGTGTTAGGTCATAGGTTGGACTTGATGATCTCAAATACCTTTTCTGATCTAGTTAATTCTCTGATTCTGTGATAAGGTATCCTTGCAAGTGGGCCCCCAGCCAGGTAATAATTGGCATAGACTCCATGTATTTCAGAAGGCTGAATAATAATCTGCATTTAGAAACCCATTGCTCTTTTATAGACAGTTACAATACAGGTTGTATTGTACAATACAATACTCCAATCCAAACACCAGCACCATTGGCTAATTAAGAAACCACCCTTTGGTAAACAAATCTCCATAACACATTCCACATGTTCACAATACCAGGTGCAGCAAGTTAAGAATGGTTTCTCATCTTTTCTCTGATCTTCTCACAGACTTTCCCAGCACAATACCTGGGAAATTATCTGTTTCTCTCTGTGGCCAGAGAGCTGCTGCCACAATAGGGAGTGTGATACACCCACTCAATCCATGCTTTCTGGCCCAGGTGTCCATGAGGCTGTTTTTAAAACGAGTCCCTTTACCCAGCCCAATTCTTTCAGTGTGCCCTGTTGTCACAAGACCTGCTTTTCAAGGCACAGGATGTAGTGTGAGGCACAGGGTAGGTCTTCAGGCATCCAGTGGTGCCTTCAATACCACTGTGAGCAGTAGTGCTTGCCTTGGCAAGGTTCAGGCAGCGTGATGCAATCAATCTGGCAGGTTCCCCTACTTATATTTAGACCACTGCCCCCCACAGGGGCTTTACCCACTTGGCTTGCTTTTGTCTCAGCTCATGTTTCACAGCCATGGATAACCTGGCAGATGGTGACCATGGTTAAGTCCACACCTCAATCACGAAATCATCTGTTTGTTCCATCTCTTCCTTGATGACCTGAGGTGTCAGGTGTCGCCGAGCTAGAAATAATTCACCCTTATGTTGCCAGGCCAGATCTGCCAGAAATACTTTACCCTTGGCAGCCCAATCCACCTGCCCATTGTTGTGATACTCTTCAGTAGCCTGACTCCCGTGTATGTCCATATCTAAAGTGATAGGATTTCACAGCTATCTCCTCTACCTGGGCAGTAATGTCTTGTCACACTTCAGCAGCCCAGATGGGTTTCCCTCTGTACTGCCAACTGGTCATTTTCCACTGGTCCAGGCACCCCCACAGAGCATTTGCTGCCATCCATGTGTCAGTGCAGAGGTAGAGCACTGGCCATTTCTCTTGCTCAGCAGTGTCTAGAGGCAGCTGGACAGCTTTCAGCTCTGCAACCTGACTTGATCCACCCTGTCCCTTGACAGCTCCTGTGACTCACCATGTAGGACTCCATATGGCAGCTTTCCATTTTCACCGAATCCCTACAATATGACAAGAAGTGTCAGTGAAGAGAGTGTATTGCTTTTCATTTTCTGGTAGCTGGTTGTATGGTGGGGCCTCCTCAGCACATGTCACCTTCTATTCAATGATGATGATGATGACAATAGTCAAAAAATTTTCACCATCAGGCCAGTTCATGATGACTCCCGGGATCCCAGGGCGATTGGGATTTCCTGTTCAAGCTCTCTGTATGATCAGTGCTATCCACACAGTCCATGTAGCATCGTGTGTGCTGCAGGGCCTTTCCCTTTGAACATCCAGCCCAGCACTGGTAGCTGGGTGCCAAAAGAAGCTCTGCTTTGGTGCCAATCACTTCTGAAGCAGCTCAAACCCGTCTGTGAGCAGGCAGTATCTCCTTTTCAGCTGGGCTGTAGGTGGCCTCAGAATTCCCAATCCCCAGGGGCTGCTCTCGAGTCTCTCCAGGTACCTTCTGCCAGAGGCTCCAGAAGGACCATTCTCCCCAGCTGTGCTGTAGAGAACATTCTTTGCATCCTGTCCTGTCCTGACTGGCCCAAGGGCCACTGCCTCAACAATCTCCTGTTTAATTTGTTCGAAAATTTGTTGTTGCTCAGGACCCCACCTAAAATCGTTCTTCTTCCATGTCATGTGAAAGAGAAGGTTTAGAATCTGACTGTAATCTGGAATATGTATCCTCCAAAACCCAACAGCACCTAAGGAAAGCCTGTTTCCTTTTTGCTGTTTGCTGAGGACAGAGCTGTTTTGTTCACCATATCCATTGGAATCCGACACCATCCATTTTTCCATTTTTACTCTAAAAATCTGAATTTCCCAGGCAGGTCACTTGGCCTTTGTTTGCTTTATGGCAAAGCTGGCCTTCAGGAGGCCTTGGATTACCTTCTTCCCTTTCTCAAAACCTTCTTCTGCTGTGTTGCCCTACACATTGATGTCACCAGTGTACTGCTTGTGCTGAAGTTCCAGCAGAGCTAAGCCTTGTCCAGGTACTTGAAAGGAAATATGTAACCTCAATCCTGCAGCCAGGCCTAAGAGAGGGAACAGAGCTGTGGAGTTAGCTCCAAATAACATCCCAAAACAAAGAGCAGCAGCTTTCCATCCCTCCCACTGCAGTGCATGGGCATCATGATGCAGGGCAGTGCATCTCCTCGGCCCCTGGGCTCTGCTGCACACATGTGCCTGTATTTGGACCCCTCCACTGCCATCATGGAGGCAGCCTGAAAATGTTGGTCCTTGATTTAATGCTGACCTGGTGCCTTGAGCAGCCTGCTCACACTGTGCTGTGCCTTGATGGGGCTGGAGATAAAGCCAGAGCTGCAGCAGAAATGGCATCCCTGGCATTCTCACGACTTAATTGCCACTCACTTCTTTCCTAGGTGAGGCCTTGGGGATTAAATACCCTGTGCAAGTGCCATACAAGCGCATCAAGAGCAACCCAGGGTCGGTGATCATAGAGGGCCTGCCTCCTGGGATCCCCTTCAGGAAGCCCTGCACCTTTGGCTCTCAGAACCTGGAGAGGATACTGGCTGTTGCTGATAAAATCAAGTTCACTGTGACAAGGTATGTGGTGAGAGGTGTCAGCATCCTGTGGAGCCAGAGGGGGGAGAGGGGGGAGCCCACCTAAAGGCACTCCCTGCTCTGCAGCCCCATTGGGGTGGGTCTGTAAGTGCCTCCACTCCCCCAGGGCAGCAATTAAGGTGGCAACTAATGGTTCATCAGAAAGGAGGGGACCATAACACAGACACTCCTGCTTTCTTCCCATCCACTGCCTGAGGAAATGATGGGGAAGACAGTGGCAGGAGAAAAAGGTGCTAGGTGTGATTGATCTCCAGGCATGGAAATCCCAGCCCCTTTTTTAGAAGCTTGAGACAGATTATTGCAGATGCAGGGCAGTGCTCAGAGCCCTGCTGTGCTTTAGCACCCTCTGTTCGTGGCAGGGTCCTCTGCTGCCCCAAGCAGGACCTGATCCCCACAGAGCTCCTGTTGGTCCCACATGAACTGTGTGCAGGACAGGCTGATCCCCAGCCTTCCGTGGGCCACAGGAGGGTGTTCAGCCCAGGCATGCTTGCTTCCTGGTACCATTTCATTTTAAATCTCCTTTTTTCCTTATTTTTCACAGGCCTTTCCAAGGACTCATCCCCAAACCCGGTAAGAGATGATACCTTTTTGCCTAAGCAATACATTGGTTTAGTGGTGGTGAGGGAGTTGTAAACTGTGGATGGCAAGCAATAATTTTATCAGCTGGAGGAAGGTTGTTCTACTTCACTTTCCCACTCTGGTTCTGTTGCTGTTTGGTGCATTTACTGCCTGAGACAGTTGGCCTCAGCATCACCCATCAGTACTGCTGCTGTTGCCTTGAAATGATGGCATTTTTCAAAAGGTAATCTAGGGCAGGGATCTGTTTTCTGTATTTAAGAAAGCACCCACTTGCTTAAGTGTTTTCTTAAAATAAATCTGTGTTGTAATGAGCAGGTGGGTTGGGTGGAGAGGGAAGGTTGTGGTGAGGGATGATTAACCACAAGGGTCCATGCTGGGCTGCAGTAGCATGGCAAGGAAGGTCCTCTCCAGCTCGTGAACATTGCACAGGCAGATATACCAGGGAAGACATGGCAGGGGAGAGGACAGGATGTCCAGGGTGCACTCAAAGCTGCTCAAAGCTTCATCCCAGAGCCATGTCCTTCACTGTCAGTCCCTGCAGTAGCTGTCTCTCATTTCTTGGCTGCTCAGAAAAGAGAGTTGCTGTCAGAAATGTGGGTAAAAACCTGTCTCGATTTTAAATGTCTGTAATTACAACTGTTGGAAGAGCACAGATGGGTGCAAAGAACCTTGTCATCTTTATTCATGGCTTCCCATTTCCTTGGCCAGCCTCCATGGCAATGGCACAATTTAGGAAAGACAAATATGACAGACAGGAAAACATTTATATGCCCTTAATGGGAATAGCAGAAAGGTGTTAGAGCTCTAACAAAAGGTGAGCTGTCAGTAAAATTCAGGCATGGTCCATGTGTTCACTTCTAGGAAGATTCAGGCATGGTCCATGTGTTCACTTCTAGGAAGATTCAGGCATGGTCCATGTGTTCACTTCTAGGAAGGTTCAGGCATGGTCCATGTGTTCACTTCTGTGTCCCTGTGTAGGGCCTCCCAATGACAGGGAGGTCCCCCAAGACCTCTGTAGAACTTGGCCTTAAATTTGTATCTTTTGGTCCTAAGCAGCAATGTGCCAGTTCACATCAGCTGGACCTAAAATGAGCCCTCACTGAAGCACAAGTTTTGCAGAGCTCTAGTTTTCCACAGGATTCCATGGCTGTGTATCCACTCTTCCAGCCACGTCTTGCCTTTCCATTGCCCCGTCTAAACAGTATAATTCTGTTAAGAGATGTTGATCTGACACAAATCACACCATTAACATGGAGCACATCAGAAGGCAAATACTTCAGGCTGCTAGCTGCCTGGGAGACACAGCCTGAGAAAAAGAGATGTAGAGGAAATTGATTTTCTTTTCAATGCACAACATTTTTCCCTCCTCCTTTCAATGCTCCCCTCACAGACCAGCCTTCCAGCACAAACCCAAAGACATATTTTATGTACAATGCACAACATTTTTCCTTCCTCCTCCAGCTGAATGCTCCCCTCACAGACCAGCCTTCCAGCACAAACCCAAAGACATATTTTATGTTTATTTCAGTACCCCAGTGGGCTCAGCAGGTCACAGCATCCCTGCCAGGCTGGGTGCTTCACTCCCTCTCCTCCCACTGAGGTTTTAAATAAGAGCAGATACAGGTGAGGGCTTTTTCTTACCTGACATCTCAATTTGTTATAAACAATTTCCTCTATTTGCCAAATCTCCAGAGACAGTTCCAGGACTCATAAGTATTTTCTGGTAGTCAGATTGCCACTGGAATGTCTCTTCCAGAAAAGAGCTGATTGTATTTTGCCCCTCCCTAATCCCCTCTGGCAGCAATTAACCCATTGTTTGCTTTTCCACCCCACTACACCGAAGTGGTTGGTGGCAGTACAGTGATGCAGCCACTGCCTTGGCTTTGATTGCTTTTCATCTGCCTTAACGAAATTAATGACTTCCAACTAGCCACAGGTCACTAAAAAGTTAAATTAAAGAGACTTCAATATTATGTAGTGAAGCCCTGTCATGTAAAATGAAGAGCAGCAGCATGCTTGGCATTAAAATAAAGTCAGTGAAAATCACTTTTATTTCACAGAGGAGGGTTAAAATGAAAGCAATAGCTACTCCCAAGTATGGCATTGCAGAGGTCTCTAAAAGCAGGAAAGCTCAGGAGGTAGCATTATAAATGTGATGGAAGCTAATGGGTTTTGTGGATCATTTTGGCTAAAAAATTACATGAAGTGTCCATGTGTTTAGGAAAAAGGGAAATTTAATGTATTTTATAATAAAATCATTTTGGAGTGATTTTAGTTGCCTTTAGGTTAAACCTTTAACCTTTTAGGTTAAACCTTTATGGAGTTTAAGATGCTTTAAAGCTGTGCACCTCCTGCATTGCTGTGCTGCAAAACCGGCACAACTGCAGAGCATTCCTGGTAGCTGCAGGACCACAGATCTCTTTCTTTTGGGAACACCCATTTTTTAAGTGTAACACAAACAGGTAAAAGGATTTCAATATAGTCTAAGCACCTCATGTGCCTTTTTCTCAAGATAACTGTAATTTGTATGTTGAAATGGTATTTTTCCTTGAATGGGAGCTGGGGGAGTTGCTAGTGCAGAACAGCTGGGGGCTGTGTGCCTGCAGGGATGCTGTTTGCAGGAGGAGGTGGATTTTGCAGGGAATGAGGCTTGTTTTTGGAAAAAAACCTTTCAGCAGTGCAGGTTTGCAGCCTCTCAAAGATGGGACAAGGGCCCTGAGGCCACCAGTGCCAGCCCTTCACCTGCCTGGCTTCCCCAGGGCCTTCAACCCAGCAGCACGACCCTCCTGGCATCCAGAAGTTTTCCTTTTGACTTCCAGTGCCTCTTCTCCACACTGCTGGTCTCTGCTCTGCAAAAGAGACTTTCAAAACCCCTTTTTGAAAGCAGCAAGATCTTTCAGCATTAAACAGCAGTGAGTGAGCAGGGGTGAAGCTCTAGTGCTACAAACACTACACTCATCCTTTTGTTTTTTTCTTTCCTGAGGCACAGATACAAAACTGGCTTAATATGAGCCTTTGAAAAATACTATCAAGCATAAGTGATCTAGCACACACACACACACACACACACACACACACAAATCTTTCTGTATGTTAATTTTTATGTGCTTTGATTGAAAATGTAGACCAGCTCCATCTGTCCTATTCCCCAAGCTCCCTACCATCATGATAGATTATTTTCCATACTCCAATTAATAAAGTAGGGCAGGCAGTGTTATTTAATTAAAAAACCCACACATCCAGGCATCCTTTATATATATATATATATATTTATTTCTTTTTTTAATCACAAGAGCACAATCCTCCTCAAGACTTTGATGAGATGTGCCTCGCATTGGAAACTCCTAGCAAGAAAAATAGAAAAGAGGAAAGCTGTGATGAGGGCTGAGCACATCTTGCTCCATCACCAGGTTGCTTTTCAAAGTCCATATCCATCTCCCTTCACCCTCCAACCCTTTTTAACCCACCAGCCAGGCCTGGAGTGATTATTTTTCAGTGTTCAACTGGTCACTGTTTCTAGTCTAAGGTGAAAATTCAGGCAGGTTGAATATATATGTGTGTGTGTGTGTGGGTGTATAAAAATATATTTTTTTATGTATGGATAATTATGAGGGTTAAAATTGAAGCAGGTGTGAATAGCTGTGGAGTTTCAAAGCCTGTTTATAAGCATGTTTATTATTCCAATCACCTTTTTCTTTCCCTAGCTTTGGTCTCCTTTTCCCATTTGCCTCTGTGTGTGGCATCCTCACTGTCGAGAGGGCAGCACCATCACCCAGCTCATCCAAGCCCTTGTGTTCACTCTGCTCTTTCCTTCCTGCTGCTCTCCACCACCCTCATATCCTGTTGTGTCCTTCAGAGACCCCAGCCCCCTCATTTTTCAGGATGTTTATCAAACAGTGAGAGGGGTGCCATTCCATCCTGGCATGATGGGATGCACTCCATACCATGCAGGACAGTTGCCCTGAACGTGGTGGGATGCTTCCTATGGTTCAGGGCTGAATGCCACATTTGAGTTAGCAGGACAAGAAATTTGAATTACCTCTTAAGGTAATTTCATAACAGCACCTTGAAATGCTGCAAAAGCCTTTGAGTTTCAGCCAACCAAAGGAAATGCCATGCTGCCTTTTCTCAACCAGTTCTGAGCCATATTGGAAAGATCCTGCCATATGTTGCTCTCCCTTGCTGCCTGCAGTCTGCCTGTGCTCCTGCCTGCACTTCTGACAGAAGCCATGTCAGGACCCTGCTCCCTCTTGGCTTGGACTCCAGCTTGGCTTTTCCCAGCACCAGCATGGCCCATCTGCATCTCCTCCCCTCTGCAAAAGCATTTAGTGCAGTGGGTGCTGCCCACAGGGTGTCACCAGAGATGTAGGGGACCAAGCTGCAGAGATGATCTCTTATTTTGGGGAGGGATCCTGCAGCATGGCAGTGAGTGGCACTGCTGCAGCTACTTATGGCAGAATTCTTCTTCCTGCAGCTCAGGGGTGAAGAGCCCCAGTTCCCGTGAGTCTACACCCAAATCTCAGTGCCTGCAGCTGCCCTGGGCAGAAGCACGTGGCTTTTTCTGTTGCTTGGAGCTGCTGAACCGAAGGGCTCTCCTCCCCCCTGCAGGGCAGCAGCAGAGCTCTGTGCTGCAGTGGCTGCTCTCCTGAGCCTGCTTGAAATGGGGACCGCGTATTTTGAGCTGGGTATTTGGAGCTACTTCAGATTGCTTATGCCTCTGCTCAGGAGAGTTGGACACATGCTGCTGCTGTCTCCCAAGTCCCCTTCTGTTTGTTGGTGTCAGCTCACTGCAGTGACTGCATCCAGAGCCTCCCCTCTGAGCCACTTCCTTGCCTTGGTGCTGCAGCCCTGACCTCCCCACCAGCTCTCCCTGTGGCTGTGACTTCAGCAGGATGAGCCATTTCATTCTTCCTTTTGCCCATCATGCAGATCCAGGCCACAGTCCCACCCCTGGCTGTTTTTCCAGAGGAAGTTAATTTTTTTTATGTCACTGATCACTTTGGAGTCAGTGGCAAGCACCAGCCTCTCCTTAGGGATTCCTTTTTCTCCCATTTCTCCTATTGATTCAGAACTGTCATGATCTCCCTGTTTGCTTTTCATCTGCTTTAACCTGAGATTTTTTTTTCTCCTCTGGCACTGGAACAGCTGTGCAAGGCAGCTGCTGCTGCTCCAGCACATGCCATAAATGCTGTCATTTGGCCATGCATCCTTATGCACATGTGGACCTTGAGCTGCTCAGGAGAGCCAAAGGGATGCTTGCAGGCTCAAGCACATTCCAGCAAAGCAGGTCCTGGTATGAGGTGGAGAGCCCAGCTCACCAGTAAATAACTTGCCAGGCAGTTATTAGCTACCAAAATGTCTCTGTGCCAAGGGGCCAGAGGAATTTTAATCCTGGGTTTTGCTTTTGTTTGTGACCAAGAAACCAAGCTGCAGCACTCATGGATCTCTTTTTCTTTCTCTTTTGTTTTTTTGTCTTCCATTAACTCGTGCTGTAGCCCCTAGACGGATAACATCTTTGGAAAAAGCCTATGCTGCTTTGAATGGTACGTAGCTCAGTTGGTGCATCGTAGATGGTAGCAGACAAGAAGTGCACTTGTGTTTTAATATGGGAATGAAAATGGCTAAACCCCCCAAATTTCAGGTATTGTTTTTCCCCCACTGCTGTTTCCCTGTGGTATCCAGAACTGAATGATACAGTGTTTTATTGTTGTTTTTAATCCTTTCTGCATTTCTAAGCACTGTTGCTGTAGTCCCTGAACATCGATGCCATCACTCCAGCCAAACGAACCTGCCATGTTCTTCTCATCTTCATCCACGTGTCCCAACAATTAATTTGTTACAAATCCACTTGCCATTCATAAGGAGACCTTCCATGGGTTTGGGCTGGGGTTTTCTTTGCTTTGCTTTAACACATACTCTGAGTCAGGGTTGGTGAGTAGCCATGAGGACTCCAGGGATGTAAGACAGAGTGATGTACAGAAGTAAGGAAGAGCTGACCTGCCCGTGCCTGTGGCAGGGCATGGCATAGCTACAGCAGATCCAGCCTCAGTGCCACCAGCTGGGATGTTGGCTGTGGGTCTAGGTGTTAATTGCTGCTGCCACAAGTTTATAGCTCTGCTTTGAAAACATACATATGTTAAGCTGATTCAAACTGCATTTAAACCTGAGTTACTGCAGAGCAGCCTCAGTAAAGTCAGCACATTTATTCTGGATTTACACAGGGGTATAACTGAATTGCAGCCATGGAAGCTGGAAGGGGAAAGCCTGCAGAAGGGATCTGAGCCATATTTTCAGTGAGATGTGTTGGGCAGTGACAGTTTTCCTGATGAAACAGGCTTCAGGACAAGTCTTTGGGTAACAGGAGGTTGTTGCTCCATGAGCAAAGGCTGAGCAGAGGACAGACATCCCCCTGAGCAACCTCTGAGGGTACAGGTGGGGGCATGGGAAGGAAGAAGGCACCACTGGGTACCCTGCCCAACTGTGCTGTGGCTTCACCACGGAGATCAAGGTTCTGCACATGACATCATGAACACAGAACCATTATTTATCCATGGGATACCTTGGATTTGGTTTTGTGGGGTTTTTTTTGAGTCATTAGAAGAATAAGCAGTGGTTTGGATTCTATTGCCCAACAGCAGACACCTAAACCTCAGTTTTTATAATTACTAAAAGTAGCTTGGTGTCTCTCAATGTTAAGCTCTGTGACAAGACCTATAAAAAAAAAGTAAGTGGTCCTTTAAAAATGTGACCACTTGTATGTAAATGCCTGTGGAGTGCAGAGGTGCTGACTTCAGGCAAGCAGAATTGGGAAAAAAAAATCAACTAGCTACTATTTTAATTAAAAAAAAAAAAAAAAAAGATAACACAGACCTGAAGCCAGCAGCATGGATAAACCTGCTTTATGGGAAGGACTCAGCACATTTCAGAAACACTGCTGACTTCCTTGATTTACTTCTTCCTTCAGTTTACTCCCTGAGTTGATTAATTCCCAAACCCAAATGGGTAAAGTCAGAGGGAGATGGAGATCCCTCTTGCCTGGGCACAGAGGGGTCAGTCCCTGGGAAGCAGTGCCACTGGCCAGTGGCTCCTCTTTGGCTTCACTGTTATGCATGCTCAGTTCCAGGATTTTCATGACATTTGTTTGCGTCCTTGAATGGGAATTTGGGAGTAGTGCCCACCTCAAGGTGAAAAAACAAGATCCCTTGAGATCTTTTTTCTTGCACTTTGGTCACTTGGGGCATGAGCAGAAAGGAAAGACCTGCTGCATTTTTCAGTCCCAGAGAATTAAATGAATGAGAACACTGAATTTTGGTGTGTCTTTGTCTGCTACCATCTACACATCCATACGGGTACGTATACACAGCCCAGAAACTGAGCAGTGATGACAAGGAAGTCACAGAGGGAGCCCACAGGGCTGTCCCCTCTGATCCTCCATGGCCTCCAGAGTGGCACTGCAAGGCATCACTTAGAAATCTTCATCTATTGTATTTATGTTTTGCTCCATGCCATTCAAGCTGCTTTGTTGCCATTTCCAGATTCGAAGCACAACTGGCCCCTGAGCTCTCTTTGCAGAAAGTTCTTGGGTTGCTTTTGTTTTGTTTTTGTGGGTTTTTTGGTCTTTTTTGATTTTGGTTTTTTGGGGTTTTTTTTTTGTTTGTTTTTGTGTGTGTATGTGATATCTAGGCAAAGCAATTGTTTTCCAGGTGGAGAAGAGGCTTTTTGAGGCTGTACCCTGCAGTAGCAGAGTGCAGAAGTTTGAGGTTGCCAGCTTCTCTCCAGCACCCACAGCAGCAGAGTGGCTGAGATGTGGGATGGGATCTTGTGCCTGGGATGGGAGTGCTGAGCACTGAAATCAGTCCCATGCAGGAGGCAGGGACTTGCAGTGGATTTTCACCTTACATTTAAACTAAACTTCCAGCCATGTGTTTGCTTGAAACCAAGACAAAAATCATATGATTGCTCAAAATAATAAAAAATCATAATCATGTGATTGCACAAAATGAAACTGAATAGCTGCAGACTGGGGGCAGAGGATGCCTTGATCCCTCATGCCAAAGTTTGCAGGGATCACCTTGATGCTGTAAAAGCCCACTATGAATAGCTCTTGTGAGACCCACCTGAAGCACTGCTGAGGCCTCCAGCACAAGAAAGACCTGAACCTGTTGGAATGAGTCCAAAGGAGGTTGCAAACTCACCCAAGAGCTGGAGCACTCCTGCTCTGGAGCCAGGCTGGGACAGCTGGCAGTGTTCACCTGAAGAAGAAAAGGCTCTAGGGAGACCTTAGAGCCCCTTCCAGTGCCTAAAGAGGCTCCAGGAGAGCTGGAAAGCGACTTTGAACAAGGGCCTGAACAATGTCTTCTGGCAGCCTCTGCCCCCTGAGCTGCCTGGTGCTGGGTTCAAACCTCTTGGCTTAAAGCATTAACAGAAATACTGTGATTAAATGTTCTTTGAGACACCTGAGGATGCCAATACTAAAGATGGGATTTGGGCAGCACCTCCCAGCACCTCTTTCTACCCTTTTAAGCCACCCTCCACCATCACCTGAGCCAGCAGCAGCAGCGTGAGCCCCCAGCACTTGCACAGAGCACACAGCACTGTGTCTGCAAGGCACACCTTATGTGTCTGGCCATGGCAGGAACTTGGAACTGGATGGTCCTGGAAGGTCCTTTTTAACCCAAACCATTCAGTGGTTCCATGATTTTTACCCAGTGGCTTGCCAGCCTGGGTGACAGTGCCTGTCTTGGGTGCAGTGAGGAACCTTTTTGGGAGGAGAGAAGGTTGGGAGCCCACCCCACTGAGGTCCTGCTGGTCCTCCCTTGCTGGGAGCTGCAGGGGTGACCACAGCAAGAGGCAGATAAGGTGTGTTCACTTGGTACTTTATACCTCTGGGGGAAAAAAGGCATTAAAGGGACAGGTTAGGGTTAGGGTCATTTGACCCTAGGTCAGAGGTTAAGGTCATGACCCCAGTCATTTGTCCTGGAGCCTCCTGAGGATGCTAAATAGCTGAGTGTAAAAATCTACTGACTTAGGCACATTGTTTGACATGAGAGAATGGAAGAGAAACTGTTTAGCACAATGAGGATAATTAAGAAAGCTAGGAAAGCCAAGCTGATTATATGGCATATTATAAAACAATACTTCACTTAGGAGCTTAGCCAAAAAAGTGCTCTCTCATTCCTTGATGTCACCTGTGGGAGCATTCATGGCACTGAGGGCTTGAGTCTTCATTGCTTTGCATTTTTTCTAGTCATTTAGAGCTTTGCAAAGTAGATATAAAATGCTTTTAGCTGTGGCAGCACATGGCAAATGGAGATCTGGCAGCATTTTAGAGTGCTTTGCACAGCTCTGAGAGGTGTCACACAGTGCAAGCACAGAGCAGCACCTCTGAGGTGTCCCCAGGCCATGCTGGGGCAGAGGGACAGGGATACTGTCCTGCATTATGGCAGTGAAATTGGTTTTCCAGGGGCTCAGAAGGAAACAAGTTAAGTTCACCCCTGTTCTTTCTTGCTTTTGCAGATGAGGATGATGCCAACAGGCTTGGAGAGAAGGTGATTCTGCGAGAGCAAGTGAAAGAGCTTTTCAATGAAAAATACGGTGAGTCTCTGCTTGTACACATCATGGGGTGAGGCTGGTTCTGCTGAGAGCAGCCACAGTTAAAATTATTTCCACAAAGGCCTCTATTTATAGCCCAAGCCCATGGCAGCTGCTGCAGCACAGATATTGTCCTGCTGCTCCATGTTACAGCCTGCTCCCAGGGACATCCCTGTGCCTCACTCTTGGCAGGTGGGACCATTACCTTCTTGTTGACAGCTCATCCTTGGGGAGGGGAAGGGGTATGGCAAAATGCAGCACAGTAGCAGGATTTGTTCAGTCTGATGTCAGCCTTTGATGGGACAGAGTCTCTGGGAGGAAAGCCAGAAATGTGGCTGTGCAGCCACTAACAGCTTCAGGTTTTGGGGCTGCAGAGATGCAAGGGGGACCAGGCTCTTACAGTCAGAGACAGCACAGGAGTGAGAGATGTTCTCTGCTCCCCAGTGAGCAGGAAATGAAAGGGTACCAAGAGAGGTGAGCAGCAGGTTTACTTGTACAGAAGGAAGGGCTTTTAATGCAGCAAGGAATTAAATTGAGGTGTATCACTGCCATAAGATGTTGTGGAGGCCAAAGAGATAAACTGATTCAAGAAATGGGCAGGAGTGATGTGGTGTGATGTGATGTGATGCGATGCGATGACAAGGATGGCTTTGGTCTCCACCCCAGTGACCTCCAGACCTGCTGATGTGCAGAGGCAAGAGGAAATGGGCAAATCTCTTCCATTTCCCCTCTGTCCTGGGCTGTCTTGCATGCTGCTGCTGCTGGTCCAGCCATGGGCTTGGGCTCTGTGTGTGTGTGTGTGTGTGTGTGTGTGTGTGTGTGTGCTCTGAACTCACCTGAGCCTTCTGGCAGAATTCTAAATAGAGACTAACAGAGCAGACAATAAATTGGGCAGGTACCTGTAACATGGCTGGGTGGGATGTGACTGCAGCAAAGGTTGGGCACCATAGCAGCCATGGCATCCCTAAGTGCCCTAGGGCTCTTGCTCCTTCAGTTGGTTGGTTCTGGAGCTCTGTAGGGTAAAGCTCTTGTGCTGTCCTCTGTTCTGCCACTACAGGAGAGGCTCTGGGCTTGAACAGGCCTGTCATGGTGCCCTACAAACTCATCAGGGACAGTCCTGACTCTGTGGAGGTTACGGGGCTGCCGGACGATATCCCTTTCAGAAATCCCAACACCTATGACATTCATCGGCTGGAGAAGATCCTGAAGGCACGGGAGAGCATCCGAATAGTGATTATAAACCAGCTCCAGTAAGTGTTCCCAGCTCTGTGATGGGGGATGTTTCTGTTTGTTAAGTGTTGTCCGTGCTTCTTCAGCCATAAGCAGAGCAACTCACCCTGAGGCCACCAGAGCCACCACATTCCTGTGGAGGACCTGCTCCATCCCTGGCATCCACTGTCCTGTGCTGGCTGCAGGGAGGTACTTGCCCATGGGTGGGCACAGTGAAGGGTCACAGGGACCATTTGTCCCCTCTTTCTTGTGCAGTTTGGGATGGTGATGCTGGGAAAGGATGTGACATGGGGGCTGGTAACTCAGAGACCCAGCTGAGCTCTTTCAGGTTGCTTCTCTCCAGGATACACTGGGGATGCTCCAAGTCCCCTCTCCACACAAAGGGGTGTTGGAGGAGTCAGCTCAGGGTCAGGGTCTGGGCTGTGTCCCAGCACAGGCAGGCACACAGGGTGAAACCACTGACTCATGCCTTGTCTCTTCCACAGGCCATTTGCTGAAATCTGCACCGAGGCCAAACAAACAGGTAAGGGAAGGGCTAGGACATAACTGTGGCTGCTTTCCTGGCACTGTGGGAGAGAAAATGAATGGGAGTTGTGAGGTGGCATTTGAACCTCCCACATCCCCAAGGCAGGATGGGGAGAAGATCCTATCTACAAAAAGTTAGGCTCAGCATCTGTTCTAGAGTGAACTATCCTCTTGGAGGATTCCACTTCTGTGAGCTGTGGGAAGACTGGGCTGTTTGGCTCAAACTTTCAGCATGTTCTGGAGGATGTAATTATCCCTCTCCCATTAGCAATTTACTCACCATGAGCAATCTATTCCCTGGTTAAAGCCCTTAATTTGAGCCATCATTTAGCAGTTGAATTTCTAAGGCAACAAGGTTTTCTGTCATCACTGGGAATGTGTTTCTCTGTCCCATCATCCCGATAAATCTCAGACAGTTTTAATCAAATGTGTCAGAATTAGCAGTCCTAGAGATAACTACAATCCTGTTTTATGAATAGAGAAGGGAGATCTGGCAAGCCAGAGCATGCCTGCAGTGTGAGCAAAGCTGACAGCTCTGTGCCACTCATGAGGCCAAGCCTGTGTCACCAGTGGCAGCCCAGAGAGCACTGCAGGGGATGCTCTGTGGAAGGCGAGGTCAGAGTGGCAAGATGAGTCCCCACATTTAGGGACCACTCTCAGGGCTTGGACACCTCATGCCTTCCCTCTCTCCTTGCAGACAAAGACATCAGTGTTCCCAAACGGAAGCGGAAGAGGATCTCCGAAGGGAACTCGGTATCTTCCTCTTCCTCTTCTTCCTCTTCCTCTTCTTCCAATATGGAGTCTACATCATCAACAAATCAGATCTCGCTTGTGGTAAAGCCTTCCAGATATTAGGGGGGTTACTGCCTACCTATCTTTCAGCTTCAGGATGCTGCTCTGTTCTCCTCGAGCTGTCACCACCTCCCTCCACCTGACAAACACTAAAGTATGATGTAAAATGGCACGAGCAGGTTTGGCAAAGGAGGAGACACACCTGTGGGGCTGGTTTTTTCTGCAGGGTTTGTCTGGGGGAGGTCAGCAGAGCAAGGTGCCCGACACCCCCAGGGGCTCTCCTGCGTTCCTGCAGTGTGCCTCGGGGTGCTCAGCTTTAGTGGGTGCTGCACGTGAGACAGGCTCAAGCAAATCCCTCCACCCCCTGGGTTAAAACACGAGTGCTGGTGACATCACCTCAGGTCTGTGTGCCTCTCAGAAGAACCTGGTGGTTCCCCACGGTCCAGGCTGTGCTGGGTGTCCAGGTTCTTGCTCGGTTCTGGGAGCAGTGCAGAGTTCTAGAATGCCACGAAACAGGAAAAAGAGGAGATAAAGTCAGGGAGATGCATACAACTGCATTCCTTCAGGGCTTGGCTTCAGTTGTGGATGATACCAAATAAAACTCCCCAGAAATGCACAAGAGAAATAAAAACTTTCAAGGGTTTTTGTCAAGTTTGCTAATGGTGTTTTGGTTTGGGGTTGGTTCTTTTCTCTTACTTGGAAAGTGGGAGCAACAGCCAGTTGTTGGAACATGTCAGAGATTTGATGTTTGCATGGTTTTGTGTTGTGTCCTAACGGAGACTTTTGCCTTCTTTTTCTCTCCCTCTCTTTCAGCAATGGCCCATGAACATGTACATGTTAGACTATGGTGGTCTAAACGTCCAGATCCCAGGACCTATTAACTATTAGACCTCAATATCAAATAAGAACCTCAAATGAAAGAAAAAATAAATAAATGTAATTTATGTAAAAAGTGTATATTCCAATATGTATCGATGCCTTTTAGTTTTTCCAATGATTTTTACACTATATTCCTGCCATCAAGGCCTTTTTAAATAAAAATAAAAAGTGTTGCCTTGCTCTTAAAAGTACTTATTTTATTACATATCGTATTGATAAATAACATTTATAGGCAAGAATAAGGGCAGAAGGGCACCCCTTGGACAGGCCTTGTTGGGCTTTGGCAGCTCAGTAAATCCTTAGTGTCATCAGTGCCTGAAGCCAAGAGGTCTGAGATGTTTTAATGCTTCATTTAATTTAGCTCAAAGGTGTAAAAATTTATGTGCAGAGCTGCCAGAGAAGTGGTACCGAACTGCAGCGGTGGAAGGAGGCAGCCAGCCCTCCCCAGCACCAGTCACCTTCACCCATGAGTTCTGTTGGCTCTGAAGCCCAAGTGCATTTGGATTAAAGGGGAAAGAGGTTTCAGGCCCCCTGAGAGGTGAGATCCCCCCAAGCCCTCCCGAGCTGAGTCTCCTGCCATCCCAAACTTGGAAAGGCACAGAAAGATTAGATTGTGTGCATTTAACTGGCATTTGAACCAGGATAAATTTTCAGCCACTGAAGTCCTTCACAATTTATGGTTTTATTATTATCATTCTATGATTTTATGAGAGGCTTTGATGCCGTTTGGGGAAGGATGGTCCCACGATAGAATAATGGAATTGTTTAATTTGGGAAAGATCTGTAAGATTGAGTCCAACCATTAGCCCAGCACTGCCATGTTCACCACTAAACCACATGCCTAAGGACCACATCCACATGTTTCCTGAATGGTGGCAGGATGATGGTGACGTTTGCACTTTCCTGGACAGTTTATTTCAATGCCTGACCTTTCTTTTGTCTAAATCATTTTCCCTAATACCAAATCTAAACATCCCGTGGGAAAACTCGAAGCCATTTCTTGTTGTATCACTTGTTACCTGTGAGGAGAGACCGCTGCCTGCCTGGCTACAACATCCTTTCAGGTGGTTGTAAGCAAGAAGGTCCCCCTGAGCCTCCTGTTCTGCAGGCTGATCACACTGATGCTCCACAGGCTCCACAACACTGGATCACTGCAAGTGGCAATGCTGAGTGCATGCAGGGGTGGCCCTAGATTCCTCCATGTACCCTGGACTACCTTCCCCCATATAATAAACAAACCAATAAACTGAGGGATAGAATTTGAAATTCCTGCCCTTATATTTCCATTCCATTCCTGGAGTCTGGCAGCAGAAGCAAATGCTGTTACTTCCCACTGCATGTGTTTAACTTGTGCTTTGTGCCTGCTGAGAGCTGTGCATGGATGAGACACTGTGGGAGTGTCAGTGTGAGAAACCAAGAAGAAGAAACATCCTGGCTTGTGTGTAGGTAAATGCAGCCCAGCATGAGCCACCAGTGAAGCAAGAGCCCTGGGGCTTCTAGCTCTGGAGTCATTATAAACAGTGATATGAGGCATCACTGTGGGGTGGCCATTGCTGAGTGTCCCTCCAGGACTGCAGGATGGGTCACCACAGGCTTGTCACAGCAAACCTGCCCCAACAGCAGCAGCTGAGGTCTGCTGGTGGGTAGATGGTGGCAGACAGAGGATCAGAATCACTCCTGAGTTTTTCTGAGGAATCTGCTGCTTTATTTGTTTTACATGTTTTCGCTCTGCTTGAGCCTGTGTCTCTTCAGGCCATGAGAAGGCTTTGGACAGTGCATGGAAGTGTTATTTGATGCTGGGTAGAAGTGTTACTTGATGGTGAGTAGACATGTTTCAAGGCAGCTGCAGTTTCCTGAATCTGGACTTAAATTTGCTCTGGAGTTAGGTGTAAATGATCACAGAAGATAACAAGATCCCAAGTAAATGTAGGATATGGCACAAAGGTCGTGAAGTCTGTATCAGTTACCCCAGTTAGAAATACATTTTAACATCTGAGCAGTTGGCCTCAAAATCTGAGACTTTCTTGTTTCTGCCTGATACTCAAACCTGTGGCATCTCCAATTAGGAAACGTGATTCAGAGATAAAAACTCATTTTGTCTTGCCAAATATCTGAAAGGGGCTTATTCACAGGTTATACCCCACCAAGTAGATGTCTCATAAGAGGGCACACTTTTTTTTTCTTTTTTTTTTTGTTAAGGACATAAAAGTCTGATGCCATAACACTGTTATATTTGCCCAATTATCCAATAAGAAAAAAAACCAAACAAGATTAAATGTAACCGCAATTTTAATTAAGTAGCTTAATATATATAAAATTGAATACACTTGAAATATTGACAATATAATTTGGTTAAAATATGGAATAATTTGGTTCTGATAATAGCACATAAGCAAAAATAATTTTGCGGGGTACGGAGTGCAGGGCTTTTGGACCCCTGTCACCTCACGTACCAGCTTGTCAAGCCAAAATTCCCCCTTTTATGCTGTATGTCATCACCATCTCCTCCCATTTTTGACTTGTCACACTTGTATCACCGCCCTCATCATCACCTTTACCACACATGCTCCACCATTCTTTTAGGGGGTCGTACCACTTTTTTGGGGTCTTCTTTGAGGAAGGCCTCTCCTCGTTCCTCGGTGTCCTTTAGTTCACCTTTTGGATTACACATGCGCACCAAGCTGGTATAGTATAAGCCAATATTATGTGCTAACATTAAAGCAATAAATCTCATATAATTAACATTTTCCTGGTGTCCAACCAAATTCTCCTCTCTTCCAACTAAATTAAGTCATAGTTATCTCTTGTGTCTTCCTGTTCTAAACATCTGCAGGAGAAGGGGGGGACCCCTCCTCTCCTTTTCTTTCTTTCTTGGCATTACACCTTTTAACTGTTTTATTATTTCAAAATATTAATTACTGTATCAATATTGATTACTGTTTCAATTTTGTCAGTAGGAATCATACCTATTTACCACAATACTGAAGGCATTAGCATGGTTTAGCAATGATGGGATGTGTGAGGCGGCTGCTGGAGGCTCTGGCAGGGTGGGGGGCTGGAGTGCTGTACCCACACAGGCTCTGATGATGCTGCCAAAGGCAGAGGTGAATGCAAGCAGTGGAGTTAAATTAGGGCATGGGAACTGTGCTGGGGACTAATGACTTCGTTCAGAGAGCTGAATGTAATCAAAGTCTGTAAATGCAAACCGAGCAAAGAGACTCTCCCCGCACCAGCATCCCCGGCTCAGAGCCTGGTGAGCAATGTGGGGCAGGAGAAGGCTGGCTGTGCCACTAGGGCACGGACTGAGTCACAACACTGGCCTCAAGTTTTCTTCCCCAAGTTTCCTGATCCATGATACGGAGCCCCTGAGCCGCACTCACTGAAGGGCAGCTTGTACACTGCTCCACCTGCTTAGCTGGGAAGCTCTGCATCCACCTCCAGTGCCCCCCAGCAGGGTCCCGAGACTGCTGGGTTCTGGTAACAGATGCGTTTTGAGCAGTGAATAGCAGTAATTCCTGCTGTGATTTTGGAGAGTTTCAGGGCCACAGCATCCACTTTCCATTTTCTGTGGCTGGGGTGGGAAACTCCTGCCCTGGTGCCTGTGCTTGCTTGTTGTTGGAAATTATAGAACTTTCCTAACTTAATTAGTTGTTTTAATTAGCTCCAAGCAGTGCCCACTTTTAGTCAGCACTAATTAAGGTTCTTTACAGGCTCTTATTGTTACTTTGATCATTAAATCACTGAAACGTTAAGTTTGCTAAAACTAACCCTGACAAGCTTCAATAAACAAAGCCAAAGGGAGTTGAAGATTGGACACCTGGAATCTTTAAATTTATAACCCTTCTAGGATGTTGGAGTAACCAGAAGATACAAAAGAGATTAAGGCCTGGAAAGTTGGACACCCCCCATCTGAGAAAAAGATGATAGGAGGACTAAAGAATGTGGATCAAATTAGCATTAAGAGTAAAAAAATCAATAACCAGTAAGGGATAGAATGCTAACTAATGAAAAGAATTATGTAACTTAGAACCCATAAACATTAATTTCTTTGTTTGCTAAAAATGTGGAAAAAAAGTGAAAAGGACTCATATCAGCATCTGTGTGGAGGCTGGAACTTTGTCAGCCACACACACACCTCTGAGCCAAGAATAAAATAATGCCTTACTCCCTAACACTGAAAAGACAGTGTTAGAGAGTCTTATTTATCCTGATGATTTTGGCAACAATTTACTTGTGACCCCAAATGGGACAATGCTTTTGATGCTCCATGGATTTACAGGATGGAGGACTCTGGTGTGCATCAAAAGTTTTTTTCAGGGAAATCCTTTGATCCTATAATCCAATGAATTCAAGGCAAAACCTCTGGGTTTTATTAAGGCATTATTGAGGGTATAAAATTATATCTAACCATAAGCTGCAGCAGAGAATCCCTCCAGAAATGGAGCTCCATAATACAATTGGGTTATAAAAGTAATGATATAATTTGTTATTTACTATTTAAAATTATTGTAAAACTGTTTAAGTGAGTATCAAAAGGTTTCAAGTCCCCAGCTAATCAGAAAAGGGTACTTTAAAGGGAGTACAAGTCCCCAGCTAATTGGAAAACTGTAAGTTGTTAAACAGAAGCAATTTGGTGTGCAGTGTTTTTTCACTGTGCTGACGTAGGTAAGATCATGCTAGCTAACACAGGAATGCCCATAGCACAATTTCAATCTCAGGAAAGACTGTAAAAAGTTATTAAAAGGTTGTACAAGGTTATTTTAAAAAAAAAATTCTAAGAGCTTTAAAAATATTTTAAAGGTGTAGAAAGTTTTTTTCATAAGGTAGTAAATGCAGTGTGGGACTATCTTCATAGCTCCTGGAAGAAGAGATTCCCTAAATTTCCTCTTGAGTTGTGTTTTAAGGAACTGGAAAAGGTGTGGGGTGGGTGGGGGGTGGGGCTGTGTGTATGTGATCCGCTGACATGGAATCAACTTGTTGAATATTATTATCTTTGATGGCTGATGTATGAGCTAAATGATCACAAAAGTGGCGTGTTAATGGGACTGACCATTTTGCAGCTAATGCTGGTTTGCAGGAGTGGAATGAAGCTGTATGTTGATTTTTTTTTTTTTTTTGATTTCAGAATAATCAAGTTGCAGAAGAAATATATGCATGATGTTAAAAGAATAAAAAAACACTCAAAAGGGGCTGAGAGGGGGTGACAGACTTTCTTCCAGCTGCAGGTATGTGGAAAATCAGGCTATGAAAAGCCAGTGTTCCTAAAGGTGAAAGGAATGAGAAAGAGGTATACTTACAAACAAACTGTCAGCCTGATGGTAGATAAGGCCCGATATGGAGAGGTGAAAGAAGCAGTGGGGAGAACCATAAATTCCATAGGAACTCCCCCTAATTGACACAGACTGTTACTCACTCAAGACTGTGCCACATCTTTGGATTTAGAGAAAAAGGACAGGGACACCAGGAAAAAGAAAAACAGGAGGGGTATTAATTAGAAGGGGGTATCAGGCGTTTCAGGAGCTCTGTGCCTCTCAAGTACCTCAGGCAATGGGGAAAGAGGGAAATGCAGCCAGGAAATTAGGAGAAAAATGAGGCTGCATCTTCTAAAAATTTTCAGATACCCCATGGGGAATGCCCCATGACCTCTCCCTTTATTCTAATAAAGTTGCAGGACTCTTCTGTCTCCTTTTTGGACATAAACCTCTGGTGTTTGTGGATTAATTTTTCTGACAAATGAGACAGAGGAGTCCTGCAATTTTATTCAAATTAAAGGGAGAGAGGCCACTTGGGTGCACATGCCTGTGGGGTTTTTCTCTCTTGAGGTCTTGGAGGGCACAGCTTCCTTTTATCCTAAACTCCCGGCCGCATGTTGCCCTCTTGCTTTCCCCATTGGCTGAGGCCTTCCCAAACCACCTACCCCATATCACCCCTAGAACCTGTCATTTTTCCTCAAAGTTCAGAAACTCAAGCTTGTGCAGACCCACTTGTGAAAAACACCAATCTCTTGTTTTTAAAATTTTATAACTTTAATTGTAATAAAATGGTTATAACAACAGTACTATAATTAGAGTAATAAAATTTGAACAGTTGAGATTAGGACAATTTGAGACAATAAAAACAAAGAGCCCGAAAAAGGACACCCGTTAACAGAGGATTAACCCTTAAAAACAATAACCTGTTGCATATTCATCCAACTCATACATGATGCATAAATTCCATTCAAACAAAGGATTTTGTCTGGTAACTGTCATCTTCTCCTCTTCATCCTAACGGAGTCTTTTTGACTGAACAAGGCAGGAAGAAGTTAGTTTTCTGCTGATAAGGGAGCAATAAATTCTCTTTCTCTGAAAGATTTAGGTGTCCTGTGGCTGCTATCTGGTGTGAGTCCTTTCTTTTAAAAAAGTATCTTACATAGCATAGTTTCTATTTTAACATTATGTTATAACCTTAAACTATATTTAACACACTACTTAAGAAAATTAATACAGCATAACTTTCTAACATAACACATACAATATTCATTTTAATACTTGGAAAAAGCTAATCATAAAATACACATTTTTCACACACTTGTCTGTTTCAGGATTCAAGCTGTCTGGGCTCTCTAGGTAATCGGCTGGCCAATGGAGATGTTCAAAAAGCAGCACTTTTGCCAGAGGTCTCCAGGATGCTCCTTTTGCTCCCCACCCATTGCTGGGGGGGATTGGGGAGGGGGAAGTGGTGCTGTGTTTTCCACCAGAGGTGTTGGAGATAATGAAAAGTGGTGGAGCAGAAGAAAGAGGGGAGAATTTATATAAAGGACAGTAAAAAGTAGATGCCAGGAGCTTTGACCCTGCAAATATTAAAGCAACTCCACAGAGGGAGTAATTTGGCCTCTCCAAGATTGGCAAAGACTTTCCTCTGGATGTACTACCTTGGGTCTTTTTGTTTTAGCAAAACAAGCTGTTGAGGGCTGCCCAGCTAAAGCTGATAGCCAGACTACAAAGGAGAAAAGTATCTTACATAGCATAGTTTCTATTTTAACATTATGTTATAACCTAAAACTATATTTAACACACTACTTAAGAAAATTAATACAGCATAACTTTCTAACATAACACATACAATATTCATTTTAATACTTGCAAAAAGCTAATCATAAAATACACATTTTTCACACACTTGTCTGTTTCAGGATTCAAGCTGTCTGGGCTCTCTAGGTAATCGGCTGGCCAATGGAGATGTTCAAAAAGCAGCACTTTTGCCAGAGGTCTCCAGGATGCTCCTTTTGCTCCCCACCCATTGCTGGGGGGGATTGGGGAGGGGGAAGTGGTGCTGTGTTTTCCACCAGAGGTGTTGGAGATAATGAAAAGTGGTGGAGCAGAAGAAAGAGGGGAGAATTTATATAAAGGACAGTAAAAAGTAGATGCCAGGAGCTTTGACCCTGCAAATATTAAAGCAACTCCACAGAGGGAGTAATTTGGCCTCTCCAAGATTGGCAAAGACTTTCCTCTGGATGTACTACCTTGGGTCTTTTTGTTTTAGCAAAACAAGCTGTTGAGGGCTGCCCAGCTAAAGCTGATAGCCAGACTACAAAGGAGAGTGCAAGGCAGGGGAGTGACCTTGGGCTACGTGTCCTTTGCAAGGATGCCAGCTGTATTTTGCTGAGATGCCCAGGATGAGAGGGCTTAAATATCTTCTGGTAGTGGTATGCCAGCTGGCAGAGTGACCAGAGGCATTTCTGGTTACATCAGCAACTACTACATCAGTTATTAAAGCATTTTTTGAACAAGTAATTCCCAGATATGAGATTGTGGAGGCAATGGACTGAGTGGGAGGAACTCATTTTACAGGGGAATCCTTCAAGGGACTATGGCTGCTTTTAGACTTCAGTGGACCTCCATACCCTCTGGCACCCTAAGAATTCAGGTCAAGTAGAAAGGATGAATGGACAAATAAACAAACTCCTTTGAAGCCGGTGACAGTAACTAAGATGCCATGAGCACGGCTTTTGCCATTAGCTGGGGCAAAAATAAGAGCCAAATCCTGAGTAAATCATTCCCCTTGGAATTAATTTTCAATGTGGCAGGGAAAGGGAAGATGTATACCGGTACATGTCCAGGATACTGTGTCTCTTGAAATCCCTTTGACAGGAAACCCAGTCAGCACAGAAGCTGCCTTTGGACTTTGCTATTCATAACACCCCACAAGGAACACAGGAACACAGTCAGGAGAGCTGAACATGTGTGGGCCCATCATATTTGAGTAAAGGTCTCTAAAACCCCAGGGATCTGGACTTCTGAGCAGGAGGAAAAGGATGGGAGTCCTTGGCTATCAGTAGCCATGGATCATCTACAAGGACCTCTAGTGATAAGCGGGCTAATATGAACTGTTAATGTCTTCTTTATTCACTGTATTTAATGATTCTGTTTCTCTGTATTTACTTGCCACTTGGAGGGACCAGATTCGGAAAAGTTGGGAGGGGGTGTTTGAAATGTTAATCTTTATACCATGCCAGGTTGCTTAAAAAGTTTAAGTTAATAATGCCTAGGGTCTGTAAAGACAATTTGAGAAATACTAAGAGAAGGGATTGATAAGGAAGATAGTGTGCTAATGTGTTTGCAAAGAATTCTGTGGGTGAAGGTACAGGTGTTAATGTCTTTGAAATGGGTCTTTAATGTCTCTACTGACTCCAAGCAGCAGGATTGTTACAGAGCCTAGACAGCCTGACTCCTGAAACAGTCAAGTGGGTCTGCACAAGCTTGAGTTTCTGAACTTTGGGGTAAAATCAGGTTCAAGGGGGGAACATGTGGTAAACAGTTCAGGAAGGCTGTACCTTCCTAGTGTGTTGGCCAGTGGGGAAAGGAAGAAGGCAACAGGCGGCCAGGAGTTTAGGATAAAAGGAGGGTGCACCCCAGAAACCCGAGAGAGAAAACCCTCTGGGTTTGTGTCCTAGTGGCCTCTCTCCCTTCATGCGAATAAAGTTGCAGGACTCCTGTATCTCCTTTATGAACACTGGGTTTTCCAAGTGTGATTTTCCATACAATTGGGAGCTCTTAATGGATAGGAACAGCTTTGTGAAAAATGGAATCTGAAAAGCTGGGAATGTGGTGGTAACTTAGCCCAAGGTAATAGAGACCAAAGCTCTGACCCCCAGCATGTCAGCTCAGAAACCAGAACTGATTGCATTTGACAAGAGCATTATGTCTCTCACAGGATCAGACTGTAACTGTAAGGATGGACTTGAAATTTACTTTTGGAGTGGTCTACATGAACTCACATGGAAAGAGAGGGAGCTATGAACTTCTCAGGGATCTCCTGTGAAACATAGAAAAATAATACAGAGGTTGTTAGAAGAGGGGCAGCTACCTCAAAAGGTGGCAATAATGCATTGTAATGCTCATCAATTCAGTTAGACTCCAGTAAATATTGGAAATGGCGTGGCTGACAAATCAGCCAAGGAGGCTGCCGGTGGGGACATCCTGTCATTCTCACCTAAGAAGCACCAGGATTTGGACAAGGAGGCTGCTGATTATCAGACTGAAGATCAGAAATTGACAAAATTGTTAGATGCTGAAAAGAATACTGAAGGATGGTGAATTATGCCCAGCAAACACATAGTAATTCCCCAACACCTTATGAAGAAAATGGTGGAGAAACAACAGAAGGTTGCTCACTATTGTCAGATCGTCCTGGCCTTCTGTAGATCCAGCAATTGCTAATGTTAAAGGTTTTTGCCTTCCTCTCCTAGGACTAAAAAAATAGATTTTCCCACTTTTGGCCCAAACTTAACTGACAATATAAAGCTAAGATTATTAAGAAAAACATTCTACTGGTGTAATCTAATTTTCTAATCTAATTTTCACAGTTGTCTTCTACACCACCTGTAGTGAGTGAAGGCACAGAAACAGGGGAAATAGAGTCTATGGTAAAATAATTGAAACCTCAAGTTTCAGGTATATGAATGACTGGTATTATAAAAGCATTGTTAAAAAGTGTCAAACCTGTTTAAAGAAGAAGGCACATTAGATTAGGCAGCCTGTACTTGGGACTGTGTCTCGAAAGGAAATTGACCAGGAGACTATTGGCAAATAGACTGTGCAGAGCTTTTTCCACAGAATGGGTACCAGTAGATAATTCTTCAGGATGGTGAGAAGCTTTTCCTTGTCACACCAATAAAGCTGGCAAGGTAGTAAAGATTTTTTTCAAAGAAATTATCCTGAGGTCTGGATACTACCAGTGGGAATGTCATCAGACAGAGGTTCACACTTCATTGCTGAAATAGAGCAAAGGCCAGATAAAAGAGTAGGGGTGAAGTGAGATTTGCACACTCTATGGAGACCTAAGCAGGAAAGTAGAAAGAATGAATCAAAGCTTAACAGTAACACTGTGACCCAGAAATGCTGACCTACTTTGAAAAAAAGTCAGATTGCGCTTTATTACTGTTTTCCCTCAGCTTTAATTCTCACAGCTTCCCTAATTTTGATCCTGCAGTGGTAGAGTATTTCTACACATGGGTTTTGTGTATGATGTGATTATGGGAATTGCTGAATGGGAACTGAAATAAATGGGCAGGAGATCTTTCTCCTTTTTAATGCCTTTATTAAACATTCCATAAGGAATTCCACTGAGTGACACAAGGAAAAGACAAAGTGGGGGGGTATACATTAGAAAGGGGTCTTAGGTATTAGGCATTTCAGGAAGTCTGTACTTCTCAAGTACCTCAGGCAATGAGGAAAGAGAGAGGGACATGTGCTCAAGAAATTAAAATAAAAAGGGGGCTGTGTCCTCTAAAAATTTAAGGGACCATGGGGGAAATGCCCCATGTCCTCTCCCTTTATTTGAATAAAGTTACAGGACTCCTCTGTCTCCTTTTTGGACATAAACCTCTGGTGTTTGTGGATTAATTTTGTCAATTAACAACATTAATCGTGACAATCTGGGGTCTCGCCCAGGATATTTCCACCATCCGGGGGTGGCAGGCGGTGAGCGGAGCTGAAGGCACGCCTCACCCAGTTTGGGTGATCAGCTCCCCTTGGTGGCACCGGGTGATTGATTGGCTTCCCAAGACTGTCCAGGAGGCAGACGAGTGGTGGACCAGGGGATCCATGAGGAGTCTGCAGGGAAGGAACACTGAAAATCTCACCAGTGAGTACAATGGGATCTTCAGGGAGTCAACCTTGAAGGGCACCCATGGAGGGTACCACCGGTAAAACAGGGCACCCATGGAGGGTTGCAAAGTAAAGCCAGGAAGGGGCCCTGGCAAAAGGGATGACGATCCCAAAATATCTCAGAAGAATCCTTTGGGAGAATGTTGAGTTGGTTTATACATTCTCCCAGAGGTAATTAAGGACATAGATACTCAGAGGGGGCAATATGAGAAAGCTGAGAAGGGGTCTTGACAATCCATGCCTGGGGGGGCAATAAGGGGAGTCAAGAAGGAGTTCTTACAGATGGGTAATTCAATGGCTGTCTCTGGAAATTAAGAGATTAATATTATGTGTATGTTAAAGAAAGTTTTATTGATGTATAGTTGTGTTATTGTGATTTGTTGTTTAGATGTCCTCTGTTCTCCCCATAGTCCCCCTCCCCTCCATGTGATTACCAAGAAATGACCTTAGTAGTTGGCACACATAGAAGGAGGGTGTGTGCATTGGGAGCAGGGAAGGATTGTTACTAGGAGGCGTGGCATGGCAACACCTGACCTCCAATCAAGTTGCAAGAAAGTAGCTTCCACCAATAAATGACAAAGAAGAGTTGGCTAGCAGGCTTTGGGAGCGGTCAGGGTTGCCTAATGCAAACCTCAGGAATATAAAAAATGGAGCAGCCATTTTGTAGATGAGCTCATGGCTGCCAGGGTCACTGACTCTCAGCGTGCAGTCCTTTTTCCTTATTCAGTCCTCTGTTGTATTTTGTTAAGGTTTAATAAACCTTTGAAATGTTTAAAAGTGACCGTCATTTCTCACAGAGTCTTGACAACAGGGCATGGACAGATAGTTGTTGGTGTGTCAGAACAGAATTAGTTAAGGAGAATGTGGAGAAATGTGGTTAGGACAACGGGCAGCATGACCAGGCACAGAAGTGTGGGACCAGGAGCACGGGCTGTGGGGCAGCCGGGGCTCAGCAGCAGGCAGTGCATGGCCCCGCGCAGGGGTGGCAGCGCCCGCCGGCCCCCGGAGGCTGCGGGATGCCCCAGCCACCGGTGGTGCTCGGGCACCGGGAGCACCGGGGGAGGGTGAGCCAGTTGGACAATAGGGAAAGACAGAGGGACACTGGGAGTGGGACTATCCACAGAGACAGGTGGACACTCAGGAGGAGGAAGATAATTGAGATGGATTGTTATCGGTGTCAGGGGCTCCCATTACACCAGGGACCAACCACACTGGAGCTCTTGTTAACTTTTAAGCTGAGTTTGGATCAAGACGAGGTGTGTTTCTTAGTAAACACAGAGGCCTCTTGATCCACCTTGAATTTTATCCCTAAGGAGTGAAATTTGTCAAAAAGATCTTTGATTGTTCAAGGAGTTGTGAAAATTGTGGTTTCTTCTGTAGGCCTACAAGAACACATCTTTCTCTGAGGTGATTGTGGGAATTGTGGTAAAGGAATTTGGGTGTTTAATTCCTTTGTCTACATGGAGTTTTGTGGGGAGCCAAAAGGCTCCTCTTTGGAGGGGACCCACACCCTTCCGCTTTTTGTGTATTTTGTTATTTGTCTTTTTACTGAAAAATGGTGGTCCTAAAGGTCTTATGGATGCACGTGGTTATGGATGTACATGAGTTTGGAAAGCTGGGAGTAAAGAGGTTTAACTTGCAGGGAAAACTCTGCTCATGAGACCTCAATTACTCACTTGTTGGAGGTGGTGAATTTCCCAAAAGAGGTAGAAGTAAGAGCTGTTAAGGGACATCAGGCAGAGTGCTCAGAAGAGACAGTAGGTTATCAACTGGTCAATGGAGATGTTCAAAAAGCAGCATTTATGCCAGAGGTCTCTGGGATCCTCCCTTTGCTCCCTGTAACTCAGCTGTTGCCAGAGGGAGGGGGAAAGTGGTGGTGTTGTCTTTTCCCCTAGAGGAGTTGGAGATAATTAAAGGTGGTAGAGCAGAAGAAAGTGGGGGAGAATTTATTTACAAAGGAGGGTTAACAGTAGATGCCAAGAACTTTGAGCCTGCAAATATTGAGACAGCTCAATAGGAGGAGTGGTTGGGACTCTCAAGGACTACCTTGAGTCTTTTTGTTTTAGCAAAAGGAGCTATTGAGGGATGCCAATAACAGCCAGCCTGCAGAGGAGACTGCAAGGCAGGGGAAATGACCTTGGGCTATGCATCCTCTCCAGGGATGCCAAGTGTATTTTTCTGAGATGCTGTAGGCAAGAGGGCTTAGATAGTGATAATGATATGCCACCTGGAAGGGTGGCCAGGGGAGTTTCTAGTCACTTCAGCAACTATTTGATCAGTTAACAAATGATTTCTGAATATGGGATTGTGAAGGCAGTGGACATTTTACAACGGGATCCTTCAAGGGATTATGGCTGCTTTGAGACTTCAGTGGGACCTCCATACCCCTAGCATGCTGAGAATTCAGGTCAAGTAGAAAGCATGAATGGACAAATAAAGAAACATCTTTTGAAGATGGTGATAGAAACTAAGATGCCATGGGGGTGGCTTTTGCCATTAGCTTTAGCAAGAATAAGGGACACCCAGAGGAGATATTCAATTATCTCCCTTTGAATTGATGTTTGTAATTCCTTATCCGTGTAATTCTCAACACGGTGCAGGCAGGGGATGGGGGGGTGTGTGGAAATAAGTGATGCATATTGTTAGGAATATAGTTAGTAATTCGTGGAAATAAACACGTGGACATCGCAGCTGAAGGAGAAGGACGGGAGGCTGTGACTGACACTCCACAGGAGTGGACCAGAGCAGCCAGTGCATTAACACTGGGGGAAGCCCCTTGTGCCTACCACATTTAAAACAATATGTGGCCACAATCCTGTCTCTTGTGAAATCTCATTGACAGAAAGCCCAGTTAGCACAGATGCTGCCTTTGGACTTTGCTGTTCATAATATCCAACCAGGAGATTGGGTACTAGTTAAGGAGTAGAAAGGAGCAGCACTGGTGGCGAAGTGACATGGACCTTTCCAGGTGTTACTGACCACAAAAAGAGCCATCAAGACAGCTGAACACGGGTGGACCCATCACACTCGGGTCAAGGTCTCTGAAGCCCTGGAGACGTGGACATCGCAGCTGAAGGAGAAGGACGGGAGGCTGTGACTGACACTCCACAGGAGTGGACCAGAGCAGCCAGTGCATTAACACTGGGGGAAGCCCCTTGTGCCTACCACAGACTGCCTGCTGAAACAGTCTGTGTGGGCATCCCTTCTTTAGAATCTCCACTCACTGGGGGCTAATCCTTGCTGTCCTTGTTTTCTTTATGTTAAGCTGTTTCTGTGCCTTCACTCACCACAGGTGGTGTGGAAGACAATATCCAACCAGGAGATTGGGTACTAGTTAAGGAGTAGAAAGGAGCAGCACTGGTGGCGAAGTGACATGGACCTTTCCAGGTGTTACTGACCACAAAAAGAGCCATCAAGACAGCTGAACACGGGTGGACCCATCACACTCGGGTCAAGGTCTCTGAAGCCCTGGAGACGTGGACATTGCAGCTGAAGGAGAAGGATGGGAGGCTGTGACTGACACTCCACAGGAGTGGACTGGAGCAGCCAGTGCATTAACACTGGGGGAAGCCCCTTGTGCCTACCACAGACTGCCTGCTGAAACAGTCTGTGTGGGCATCCCTTCTTTAGAATCTCCACTCACTGGGGGCTAATCCTTGCTGTCCTTGTTTTCTTTATGTTAAGCTGTTTCTGTGCCTTCACTCACCACAGGTGGTGTGGAAGACAACTGTGAAAATTAGATTAGAAAGTTTGATTACACCATTAGAATGTTTTTAATAATCTTAGCTTTATATTGTCAGTTAAGTTTGGGCCAAAAGTGGGAAAATCTATTTTTTTAGTCCTAGGAGAGGAAGGCAAAAACCTTTAACATTAGCAATTGTTGGGTCTGCGGAAGGCCAGGACGATCTGACGACAGGCCATGGGTTGCCAACATGCCTATCCATACCAACAGGTTACCTCCAAACTGGTGAGGAATATGTTATATAGAATATATTAGACTGTTCTTTTTGCTACCACAGGCTCAGGGAAATCAGTTAAGAAGAAAGGGGAGTGTGTGGAAAATTAAATGACTCAAACTGCTGTTTGCAAATAGATGACAATGAAAACGTGGTGAAACAAATAACAAACGAGATAAGAAAGTTAGCTCATGTACCAGTCCAAACATGGAAAGGATAGGAATGGGACATGTTTTCATGGTTACCTGGTGGACTATGGGCTAAATGAATGCTCCTTTCCTCTTATGTGCTTAGTAACTCTAATCATTTTGCCATGTATAATCCCTTGCTTAGTACAACTTAGTCAACATGTGATCAATGGGATGCATGTAGTAGCCATGCTTACAGACCCAGGAATGGCTACAAAGGGACAGAAAATAATGTCACTGCAAATAATTGTTAAACCAAAAAGGACCCAGGAACAGAAAGTTAAGTCAATGATAACTAAGGTTTGTAAAAAGAATTATTGAGAAAATAAAAAAGGAGGGATTGAAAGGAATGAGGGAGTTGTCTTTAGAAACGAACTGTGGGTCCACTGGTAAATAAAGGCAGATACTGAGAGATACAAGAAACAATGGGAAGGATTCCACTAATCGATACATGGAATGAGAGATTTGTCTTCACAAACAAACTGTAGGTCTGCTGATAAATAAAATTGGATACTGAGAGATGAAAGAAACAACATTCCATAAGGAATGCCACTGAGTGACACAAGTAAAAGACACAGTGCGGGGGTATACATTAGAAGGGGGTCTTAGGTGTTTCAGGAAGTCTGTACTTCTCAAGTACCTCAGGCAGTGGGAAAGAGAGGGACATGTGCTCAGGAAATTAGGATACAAAGGAGGCTTCATTCTCCAAAACTCTGAGACCCCAGAGGAAATGCCCCATGTCCTCTCCCTTTATTCAAATAAAGTTACAGTACTTTTCTGTCTTATGACATAAACCTCTGGTGTTTGTGGATTAATTTTCCTGGCAATTACAATTAGATGAGTGAAGATGCAGATCTTAGTGCTTGAGCCTTGTTTCTCATTTATCACCTTTCAAACTGTTTGGTGTTTCGGAGGGGGCTGGGGGTGGTGTGTGTGTGTTTACAAATCCAATAACAATCCTCATTAAGAGCTGCAAAACATGAAGCCATTTTGATCCCAGGCAGATGGCAACTAAAAGGAGTTTAATTAAAGAATGAGAGCTTTGATTCAAATAAATTTTAAAAAATATAGGGCACTGAGATGTTAAAGAACAGCATAAACAGCATCTGCGCTTTTATTCAGAAGACTGAATGCATTTTTGAGGAATCCCTTTGCAATGCCTTCCAGAGCAATCCCAGGTTGTGAGATGCAGCTCTGCGGGCAGCACGGCCAGAGGATGCTCCCAGAGGATCCTACTTCCACCGACTTTAGGGAAAGGCTGGGAAAGTAATAATGCAGTCAAGAGGGAGGTCTTGCTTCCCTCTTTGGGTAGTTTTGGTTTAGGGGTTTTTTTTATGCTTATTTTTATTTTTTGAGAGTTCAGCTGTTGCGAAAGTAAGACTACGTCTTAGCAGCAACCAAGAATGCGGTTTCAGACTGTTTTCCAGCAGTCATTACAATCCATTCCTTTCTGCAGTTTCCAGACCCTTCTAGCAGTGCACAAAGCAAGCATGGCTGCACAGACATCACCTATAGCTCTTTGTAGCCTACACAGCTTAAAACAAATTGCTTATCCAAGGCTAAAGCTTATGGAATGGAGGCCGAAGGGTTGTGAGAGGCTCCATCCTGGTTGTGGCAAGGCTTGGCTGCCCTGGAAGCTCCCAGACAGCTCCATCCAGGGCTCAGTGCTGCCCTTGAGGTCAACCCTACTAGGGAAGATGTGCGCTAATGTCTTTACAAACAATTCTGTGGGTGAAGGCATGGGTGTTAATGGCTTTGAAATGGGTCTTAATGTCTCTACCAACTTCAAGCAGCAGGATTGCTGCAAAGCCCTGACAGCCTGACTCCTGAAACAGTCAAGTGGGTCTGCACAAGCTTGAGTTTCTGAATTGTGAGGAAAAATGACAGGTTCAAGGAGGCATACATGGTAGACGGTTCAGGAAGGTTGTATCTTCCTAGTACCTCAGCCAGTAGGGAAAGGAAGAAGGCAACATGGCACTGGGAGTTTAAAGGGAGGGTGTGCCCTCCAAGAAAGAAAGCGCCCAAGGCCTCTCTCCCTTTATTCAAATAAAGTTGCAGGACTCCTCTGTCTCCTTTATGAAAACTGGCTTCACAGAGAAGCTGCCAGTGGAGTACCAAAGTCTTTTGTTAAATGTACAGCAGAGCTGTCTCATTCTCAGATTTACAGGTGTTACTGCCTGCCCCTTGTGAAAAATGACCACTCCCTTTTTAAAAATTTAAAGGTTTATTAAACCTTAACAAAAAATACAACAAAAGGACCAAGCAAGGAAAAATTACAGCACTGGGAGCCCTTCCCCATGACTATCAGCCACATGGCTCATCTTCAAAAGAGATACTTCACCTTTTATATCTCTAGCTCCTCCTAGAGCCTTGTCAGTCAACTCCTTCCTCATGGCCCAGTGATGGAGGCCACTTTCTTACATTCTGATTGGGCAATCTTGTGTTCCATATAAGATATTTTTTCTGATTCTCTCTGTTCACTGGTTCCCTGCCCTCAGAAAATGTCTATATAAGGTTGTGATTGCCTCATTTCGAGGTCTTGTGGAGCAGCTCTATACAATGTATGGATTATGTTTTGTTGTGCATTGATTGTTAGTGTATCTTTTATTTTCCATTATTAAAATTTTATATCCGGGCACCCCAGTCATTCCCATCCCTTTTTATTTTGCCACACACCTCCTGGCTAGTCCGGTCTGAAAGTTACACTAATCGGATGGGATGCAACAAGTGGCACCCGAACAGGGACACTGGTATTGAGGGTACTGTTGGGATTGGCTCAACAGGGGTGCTGACCAGTAGGTTGTCACTACAGAGGTGTTAGACTATAGTGGACTAGGGGTGACAGGAAGTCGATTTTGCCTTGACTGAAGAGGTGAGGATTCCTGTGACAGACTGCAGATGAGCCGGAGGGATGGGGGGGACATTGGCCCACCACTGAATTGGAGGGAGAAAAATGTGTTTGAGAATGTCTGACCAGCACAGGGATATATATGGACAGTTAAAATTACTTTTGGCTAATCATAGGAAGGAAGTCTGGAAATGTAAACTAGAAGTGATTTTGAAGTGGGTCTTCTGTAATTTCCTCGATGCTTCAGCTACTAACAACTTTACGTTGATTTCTGGGACTTGGTGGGAACAAAACTT
The DNA here is from genome assembly GCF_017590135.1 of Pyrgilauda ruficollis. Lineage (NCBI taxonomy): Eukaryota > Metazoa > Chordata > Aves > Passeriformes > Passeridae > Pyrgilauda > Pyrgilauda ruficollis. The sequence continues at coordinate 2,931,485 of NW_024528710.1, read as the reverse complement.
TACACAAAGAGACTCCGTGGCACCACACATTCCCCCGCCTTCCATGTGATCTTAACCACTACCACCTCTACCCAAACTGAGACCGTTGCCTACTCCCTGTCCCTTGGTCCCTATGAGTAAGATACGAGATGGAACCCGCCATGAGGCATGGATGAGCTACTGTCCTTCTGCCATCTTGTGTCCTCCTACTCCTTCTTCTCCGTTGGTCCAAGATGGTAATGGTCACACCATCGTGGACCCATCAGATCCTCTCCTTCCTACCACTTCACCTCTTCCTCCCTTCTCCTCTTCCAGAAATGGCCATTTTCCTACATGTTCCCAAGCCACCACCTTAACAAGAATACCATCCTACAAAATGGTGTCACTGACATGAGCAACAACAAAGCCGAGGCTGAGATCCAAGTGCTGACAACATCACCCGAAAAAGAAAATTAGTACAACAACATCACCATTTTGTCTATCAGCTTCACAAACCTACCACCTGAAACTCTTCAGCTATTACTAGGCAATACCTAGCAGCAACTGTATCTTTTCTGCCTTTATATCATCTACCAACTTATGCAAATAACACACTGGCATCAGTGACATCAACACCACTCTATGTTGATGAACATAATTATTGGCTCAATAAAACGATTAGATTTTTAGATTTGCTTAAACACCAAAACATTTTATTACAAGTGTCAGGTAGACGAAGTGTCTTCATTTTTTAAGCTTTGAGTGATTTAATTGAGCTGGATAAATTTGATAATATTTTATTTATAGTTGATATTTTATATTTGATTGATAGTATTTAGTGTTTAAATTTTGATTTAAACATAGTTAATTGAGTATTTTTCAGTGAATTGAATAGTTGTTATGTCCAGTTTTCAATTAAAGAAATGTAAATAGTTCATTTCATATACTGCACTAATAAATTTTTATATGATTTCAATTACACAAAGTGCAGCAATTATACCTTCCTTTTTATCTTAGTTATCACTTAGTACACCCTTAGTAACAATCTAGCAAAGTAGTTCTAGTTCTTATTTATCTTTTTACAGTTTGAGTCCACAGATTTACTTAATATACTTTAAAGTAGTTAAGTTTATCTCACAGTTACCAAATCTCGCAATTATTTAATCAATTGTTTTGTGCATTTGTATAGCAATTACTTCAACACATTTTTGTACAATTTCTTTATACAAAAATTATGGTTTTCAATTCCCTCCAAATGTTTATTTTATTCAGTATTTCTGTTGTAGTGGTGTAGTTCTTGTCTGTTTCTTAATTCAACTGAATGATTTTATTTATCTTTTAATTTATTTCAGAAGCCAATCTTAATTAATTATATACACTCCCTAAGATTTTAATCTTAATAACTTTCCAAAATAATATTATTATTTTAACCCATTGAATAATTACCACATTTCATTCTTAACTCAAATATATCAGCAGTTTACAAATCGGCAGTAGCTATGAAACACTTATCATCATTAATACCAGTTTCCCTGTTGTTGATTTTCGTAATTACTTTTACAAATATTACACACTGTCAGGTAAAACAGTTTAAAAGTTCAAGGTTTGCTAAAGCAACTGTTCTTGTTGATTAAAATGGAATTGTTAATGGAGATTATAGTAGAGATTGTGTTTATGTTAGATTGCCTGTTAAAAATTTTATTTACTCGACAAAATTATACCAAAATTAGATTTTGTTAGAAGAGTTATTAATGCTAGCCTTGTTAAATTTAAGTTGTTTGCTGAAAGCTACTATAGAAGACCTTGAGATCTTTTAAATTTTTTTGAAGAAAAACTAAAGGGGGGAGATGCGGCAGTCCATCCGGGAAAGGACAGGCTGTGGGCTGGCCACACAAGGTAACAATATTAGGCCATGGGAGGCAAGAAGTAAAGACAGGAAACATCTAGTAAAATTAGGGTGAGAAGAGAAGAATGATAGGAACAGTTATGAAGATTAAGCCATTCCATATAAGGTTATGTTCTGAACCCCACCCTCTGATTGGGTAAGCTTGTGTTCCATATAAGGTATTGTTTCTGATTCTCTCTGTTCATTGGTTTCCTGCCCTCAGATAATGTCTATATAAGAGTGCGTTTGCCTCATTTCGAGGTCTTCTGGAGCAGCTCTATACAATGTAATGTTTGTGTTTTGTTGAGCAGTGATGGTTAGTGTCCTTCTTATTTTCCATTATTAAATTTGGTATTTGGGCACTCCAGTTGTTCTCGTTTCTCTGTCTGCTGCCTAGGACCCTCTGGCAGGGCCATCTAAGCCTGGTGGTGGCTGGGACCTCTCTTGCTCTGCCACCTTGTGTACAACCCTTTTGGCTTTCATTTTAGAGACGCTTGGTCCCTGGCTGGTGTGGCTGGAGGAAAATTTGTTAATCACAAACTGCTGCAACAGTGTCTGTACAAGCCCACAATGGCAGTGTTAGGAAGGTCTATATGTCTAATTTAATAAACAACAAAACTGAATTGAGCAGCAATTTTGTCATGGATTGACTCTGGCACAGTGCCGGTGTTTTCATGAAAGGTGTATTTTTTAAAATGGTTACTGTGAGATGTGATTCGGGAACAGAACAAAGTAGGTTTTAACTTGGGAATGGAGGGAAAAAAAAACCTAACACTTTATTAATTTACATAGACACAAAAAGGAAGGAAAAATTTTAATTGAGCAGCAATTTTTTATATAAATGAAATACAATCACATATGTTAAATCTTATCAAGCGCACACCTGAAATCATCCCAAGGCAGATTCTGTTTTCTGGAATTGTCCCAACTTTGTTCATTCCAAGGCCAATTTTGTTTTGGGATCTTGCTTACCTCAATACTACATCGTGTACCCTGTTTTTCACATGTCACATCTGCAAAGGGGCCCATCTGCTTTGTAACAGTAATCACATGTATTTTTCCTTTATTTTATATATATATAGTTACAATTTAGTTAGCACGAATCATATCCATTTATTACAGCAGCAACTGTTCAGAGACATGAATAATTACTCAGCAGCCATGAATGATTTTAATGTCCTTGTTAACCAGTATGCTCTTTGAAGCATCTCACCACACAAATTTGCCAGATTTTCAAAGTGGCAGCTTCTTTTTTAGCTTGAAGAAGTTGTGCCTTCTTATTACATATTATGACATAGTTATCTTATTAGATATTATGACATATTATTACATATTATGACTAGTGTCTGCAGTTTTGGATAGCATGTTAAGTTGAGGGGTTTTACTTGTGAACTTTGGAAAAATGCGTATTTATTGTCACTGTAACCCTCTGGCACAAAAGGTAAATTATTTTAAAATGTTTTCCTCTTCTTCTAGAAAAGCTACAGTAAACAAGCCAGTACAGTAAAAAAGCTACAGTAAACAAGCCAGTTACATGAAAACTTCTTTCAACCTGTTGCTGAAGTCCAGCTGGTTAACTAGTAGAAGTAGAAAAGCAAAGTGATTCTAAATACTTTAAACCAAGGAATTTACATAAAAACATTTTTTTCCAGAAAGCTTGTTCATTAATTTTAAATCTAGAAAGAATACTAAGATTAATTAGTCAGGTGTTTTATATATATTATATTTGGTTCAAGAATCTGACAGCAAAACTCCATGGAGGCTGTGTATTACTGAACATCTTTTCTAGAAGGAAGTTCTTAATTTCCAGGCTCTGAACTGATGCAGCAATTGTTATGGTAATATATTACACTTGTTAATTACTCCATCTGCTAAAAACATATAAGTTACTTCTAGTCTGAACATTGATTTACAGCATTTAGCAAATATTTCTGATAGATTTAGAAGTCTTAGAAAACTATTTTTTCAGTTAGTCATCTTGCAATCATGCTGGATAAACACTATTCCACATAGTGCGTGACTTAACTCTATGACTTCCGTTAACTTTATCCAGCTTCATAGCTCACATGGCTGGAGGAGATTATAGAGAATGTGTTGGGAGGAAAGAGTAATAACTGGAAGGTTTGGTGAGGAGAATAGTTTTGATCAAAGTGATTTTGCAGCTGGGAATATGAGAAATGTTGGAATATGAGAAAACTCCATTTATTATGCTTAATGTTGCTTATTCTCTGCGTTGTCAAAAACATGTAAACCCTTTTGTTTTAGTGAGGCAGGCAGTTAGCACCCCCCCAATGGTCTGCTAGAATGAACTACGCCAAATAGAGCCTGTGTCCCCATGTGTCTTCCACAAGGTGTTATTAGCAAGGTAATGAAATAAATCTACTCTGCATTTCAGCTGTGGTTTGATGGTTATTCTTGGTTACTTCTATGTATCGACTCACACAGAGGCATACAGAACAGTGAGAAAGAAGAATCCTTACCTGGAGAAATACCAAATTTTCACTCTTCTGAGGACCCATGTCATAGCAACAATGGTCTTACCTGCAGGAAGCAGCTGGTACATATAACTCTCAAGATGAATAATGATTGTGATTTGTAATCAAAAGGCATCTTCTCCGCCCCCAGAACCGTCCATGCCTGCAGGACAACAGTCTGGACACAGCCTGTGAATAATGTCCTGGCAGTGGGCTTCCATTTCATAGGCAAGTAAACTCCTCTTGTCTTCCAGAAGGATTTCCTTGAGTAACTTTCGAGCAGGGTGTACTTATGGCATGTAAATCTGTATGAAATGGTCAGTATCAGCTGTGTGTGCAGTAAGGTGCAACTGGAAGGTGCGAGCATGAAAATATAGTGGAGCATGAAGTTATAAATGCCTTCTACTGAAAATGCCATCTAAACAGCAAGGGAACTGACAAATTGATATAGTAAATAGTTGTGGCTGCTTAGAAAGATTTGGTGTTTGTGCTGAAGTTCTTCACCAGCAGCTACAGGGTCTGCAAAAAGGAACCATCCAAGTACTGCAGTTTCAGTTAAGGTGGCGATGATTTCTAACCTTTTTAAGGTTTTGAAGTGTTTTAGTGGTTGGGGCTTGGGATTTGTGTTTCTAGGCTGCTCCAGAATGCTTCTGTCTCCCACAGTGTAAATCATGAGGACAGTTAACGTCCAACAGAACAGTGACAAGGAACCACAAAAACCATGATCGCTTAAATCGCTCAGATCAGCTGTTTAGGGTACTCTGGTCAGTGTTTGCAGCTGGGCATTTGCTTTGCACAAGTCCACAGCCTTCAGTGATGGTACGAGAATGGCCAAAGCATATCCTACAGGGCCCTTTCCCAGCTTCTCAGCTTTACTCCCCAGATGGACTTCTTGCTATTTATTACTAGGAGGAAGCAAAATGCTTCAGTTTCTTTACAAATGAGATTTACTTAAAGATGTAGTGTTTGGTGGTTACTCTTGACCAATTCTAAAACACACAGTGAACATTTTGAAAATACATCAGCAGTTTTGGGAGTCTACACACTGTAAAAACGTTATTTATCAACGTGGTAGATTTAAAATCTCTTGGTTTTAACTGCAGTACTTTCGATTTGGATCAAATTTTGAAATGTAGCATTTTGCTTTGAATGGAAAACTTTCCATCCACATTTACTACATTGAACCTAAATTCAAAGAAAAGGAATAGTGATGTCAGACAAAACATTCGACTCTTTTTGGTCCGGAAAAAATATCTCATAGATAGCATTCACTATGCTTAACGTCCTTGAAAACGAAAGAAAAGACTGTTTTGCTGTGAAGGTCACGATTAACCATAAGTAAGGCTTTTGCTGGTGGACGCTGTTGCTCCCATCGTTGGTTCTGGCGAGCGGTTCTGGGCGTTCAGCGTGGCCGATCTCCGCGAACAGGGGCTCGTGCCGAGGCCGCGGGCCCAGGCGGGGCGCGCTGGCAGCGCGGCCCGTGCCCCTGGCGCGGTGCCCGGCGGGAGCTCCGGCCCGCAGACTGTGTCTCCCGGCGGCCCCCGCGAGCGCCTGCGCCGCCGCGGCTGCGCGAGCGAATCATCGCCCGCCCGGCGCGGCGCTGGGGTCGGCCCGAGACCGCGCGCGAGGAGCGGGGCCACTCAGCAGCGCCGAGAGCCCGCGGAAAAACCTCCGCTGCCCCGGCGCTCCTCCCGTCGCCGTGCGGCGTCTCCAGCCAGAGGACCGCGTTACCTGCGCCCGGCGCGGGTAAGTGGGAGGGCGGGCTCGGGGCTGGCGGGCTGGGGCTCGGGACGGACGGACGGACGGAAGGTGACGCGCGGTCCCGGAGGCTGAGGGGGGCTCGGCGGTCGGGGCCGCGGCTCGCGCCGCTCCCTCGGGGGGGTGCGCTCGCTCCGCCGCGGGCAGGAGGGGGCGCTGCCGCCGCGCCGCCGCCTCCCATTGGCTGGCGGGGCGGCGCGCGCATGCCCGAGCCCTGCGCGTGGCGGCGGCCGTCGGGCGCGGAAGGGAAGGGGCGGAGCGAGGGCTGTAAATGGCAGTGGTGGAACCTGGCCCGGCCTGGTGGTGGTGAGGAGGATATCTCTGCCTAACTCACCCACCCTTGTCAACCGCTGTGGTATATTTGTACAGTAAGTATTGCTTAGTGTTACTAACATAACAACATGATATGTGGAAGTAACTTGCATAGCGTGAGCTTGTGGTTGTTAGGTAGTTCTTTTGTACTACACATGCGTCTCCTCAATTCGGGGATTGTCAGGGTGATGTAAAATTTTGGTAGCCAAACCAGATTTTATTTTAACATCTTTTATTTTAAAGAAAGCAAGCAAGCACTGCTGGGTGGCCAGGGAGTCGCCACTCCACTAATGGCACATGCCACTACAAGGTCACAGAGCATATATATATATGGTTTTTAAGCCATTTTCCAGTATGCTTGTGTTAGTTGGAATCAGGAAATATCAGTAAGCTGGGATCAGAAATTTCATCTTTCTAGGTGGTCATTGGCTTCCTGTCCTTCTTGTGGTTGTCTGGAGGGAGACCTTTCACTAGTGTCTGCTACATAATTTTAGTCTGGTACAAGTGTATCAAGCTTTTTCTTATACATAAGCATTTAGTTGCTATGTTGCAATATCCTTTAGCTGTACCACAACTTCCTCTGTTTTATTCTAAGCATGAGTCGTTTTGCTACATAATTTCTTTACTATATTTATGCTGTTTTCTTGTTTGATGCATTATTTGGCTATTCAGTCTGAAAATTTCAAAACTTCTTTGTAGTTATCCCAGGAATCATGTCAGCTTTTGACACAGCAGATACAAGCACTTACTGATTCCATTGCCAATTGACAGGAATCACAAAAACATTTTTCATAAGGGGTCTTTGATGAAGGCTTCCAAGGTCTTCTTTGCACCTGAACTTTTCAACTTTGTCTTTGGAGCATGTACAGTTATGGTGTTCTTTGGTCTGTCTGGTCCTAAATTCTTTTGTTTTGTGGCTAATTTGCTTTACATTGGGCAATTGCTCATTAGTACTATTCTTGTCTATCTCTAAAGATATCTGCGTAGTGAGTTTTTTCTTCTTTTTTGTCTATTCATTGTTAAGCAACCAGTTATCTATTTACTAGCCATTACACTGTATAGAAGGTTATTTGTATCAGGTTATATAGGTATAAAAAAACCATGATTCAGGTTGTATTGATGTCAGATTATATAGATATATTATGTTATGTAGATATTTTATAACTCAAGCTGTTTATATAGGCATTATCATCCTCAAAATATCCAGTCTAATCCTGGCCTCTGTTAGTGGGAAGCCCTTCTCCCTGGTCCTGTCTCTCCAGGCCCTTGTTCAAATTCCCTGTCCAGGTCTTTTGTAGGCTACCTCCAGGTTCTGGAAGGCCACAATTAGGTCATCTTGAGGCTTTCTTTTCTCCAGGCTGAACAATCCCAATGACAGAATCACAAGGTTGGAAGAGACCTTCAAGATCAGAGAGTTTATCTCATGCCCCAGCACCTCTAAACCTTGGCACTGAGTGCCACATCCAGGCTTGGTTAAACACATCCAGGGATGGTGACTCCACCACCTCCCCAGACAGACCATTCCAGTACTTTATTACCCTTTTTGTAAAAAAGTTTTTCGATTATCCGACTTACATTTCTCCTGGCGCAGCTTGAGACTGTGTCCTCTCATTGTGTCAGTTCTTTTGGAATTTCCATCCCCACCCATTCCTGCCCACGCTGCCTCCTTGCACTTCATATTATAATTAGTCTTCTGTGTTGCCATGCCCCCTGGGGGTCTTGGGCAGGGGTCTTCTTGATTAAAGTAAGGTTCTCTGTGTTTGCTGCTTGACTTCTTCTGGACAAGTACAGTGGAGGTTTGGCTTTCTCCCAGGTCAGTTTGTCCTGGTCAAAACCAGGAGCCTGGTCCTGGCTGGTTTGGATTCTGCTTTATGGGTTTCAACAATACCTGAATCTTGCTTTACTGAGTTTTCTTATCTTTATGGCCTTTACCTAGCAGCTGTATTCTTTTGTGTTCTGTTACAAGTTGTTTCTACCTAACAAGTTGCATTCCTGTTACAAGCCTTGTTCTTGTTTTTACAAACTTGTCAAATAATCTATATATATTTCAGTTTTCTTCCACCCACCTAACTAGATTACATGCTTCTAAAATTCTGAATTTTCATAAACATACATTTCCTATTATCAGTGGCCCCATGTGCAACAGCACAGCCACCATCAAAGAACAGCTCCAGCTGACAAGAAAGAATTGCTGCAGAAGCCTCTTAGCCTGGTGTTAAAGAGAAGTTGGCATATAACTGTACATCTGTGTGGACATATAACCTTATTAGCTTCTCTTGCCTTTGCAACAATATTTTCAATCACAAAATATCTTGGGTATCACCTGTTGTGTTCAGTTTTTTGTTTGCAATCTTCTGTTACCAAAGGTATGTGAGGTACTTGAGAGAAACATCTGCATGGTGACTATTTCATGAGTGCAGCTGCCCCCATAAGCTAATCACGTAGCTGAGTTGTCAGTGTACAAGTTTTGTAGTCGGTATCTCACAATAAGGAACAACTTTTAGACTGCTTTTGTAAATATATCTGATATTTTTTTCTGCTTGTTTAACTTAAACTCTGCATTTAAGATAACAAAATCTAATGAAGCATTTTAAAGGAAACAATAACTAAACTGAAGAACCAGACTTGTAATTCTATTATGTAAATTAGATGGCATAAAAGTTTGTCTCCTAACCAGCCTAGTACAGGGGACCCTGGGGACAGCTGAGGTACCACTACTGGTAACCTTTTTTTTATCCATCAGGACATGAGACTTTTTCCTAGAAGTTTGATTGAAGCTTGTGTTCCTCTGAAAAGATTGTGTATTTGTAATTCTCTGACACATTTCCAAACTCTGGGTCGTCGAGTTGACTTTTATTTCTGGTCCCTGGACTTTTTTTTCTGGGTGAAGAGAGCCTCATAATAGGATTGACCAGTGTTCTTCCTTTAATGCGAGGAAGAACACATGTAATTAATTCCATGGAAATCAGTGTTCTGGTTCATTTGGTTCAATGTAATAATAAGAACAAAGGAGAGAGCTGCAGAGGGAGTGAAGTGACCAAGTGGAGGGGGTGATTACTGCTGAAGAGTGGTGGGATGATTGGTTTCCCAGTCAGTGCCCTGACGTGTGCTGTGGTAGGCAGCAGTACTCCAATGAGGGCACAGGGCACTTGAGGACACAGGGCACTTGACTGCATGAAGCCACCGTGCAGAGGTGCCCGCTTTGGATACCAGCTGTAAACTAAGTGATTTTTCCCCCCAAGACGATGGAATGTGAATAGGTGCTTAGTGTTGGATTACCTCTTTGTGAGAGCCCCAGAAAAATTTAAAAGGTTTTGTTTGTCTTTAAACCTGAGTCTTTTGTTTGCTGTATGTGACTGTTGCAGTACAGACATACAAAGCAACGGCTTGCATTAGTGAGGATGGCAATTTCTCTCTCTGAAAAATGTGTCAGCACCAATGCTGTTAAAGAACTACCAGTAGAGTTTAGATTAAATTAATTCACTTCTCAAATACTCTTGTGTCTTGATGGATACGCAGAACTGTAATTCTTAGTGAAGCTGATCATCATGTTGACTAAGTAAATAAAATTACACTGGTAAAGACAGGATTTATCAGATGGTCAGATGTGCTGTTATTAATATTTCATTTTGTTTGCATAATTCCAGTGTAATTTATGAATGCTTGGGTGCTGCAGTAGGACACTTCAAATAGCAGCTGCTGTAATTGTGTTCTACTCTTTCAATTGTTCTTTCTAGTATCAGAGCTCATGTAGGCTGACTAAAAAGTCACAGTGCTGACTACCATAAAATTACCAAGAAAAAAGTTATCCTTGGTTTTGGGAAGGTCTCAGCTGTGTGATGAACTCTCCTTGCCACCTCATCCTCTTCTACCAAAATGCTTCTGGTTTCTTGTGACTTGGTGCTGAATCAGCGCTGTTGAATGTGCTGGAACTGCACAGTGCCCATTCTGTAAGAAGAACTATAAGAAGTACTGGCACAATCAGCCTGGCTGTGCCAATTTCTACCAGTTCACTGAGTGGTCAGGTATGACTTTGGGGTCGCCAACCACCGGGAACCACCAAAGTGTCCCTCAGGACAGGAAAATGCATGCATAAAGGGTAGAAAAAAACCTATGTTAACAATTTGGGGGAAATTATTACTGTATGTATGTTTATTTTGAGAAGAATCAATGAATATGTATGCAAGATATGGTATATAAATAGGAAGTTTTCTGTCATTAGCATGCGCACTATTTCAGAGGTAATAACCCTCGCCCCCACCCGGCCCGCCGGGAGCCAGCAGCGCCCCTGCTGGCCGTGCCCGGAACTGCAGCCAGGGGAAGGCGCCCTTCTCTCTGCAGGGACGGGGCTGGGGCTGGCTTTGTGCTGCTGCTGCTTGTTTGCCTTGTTATACACATACATACCAGTAAGGAACTGTTATTCCTTTTCCCATATCTTTTGCCTGAGAGCCCCTTAATTTCAGAGTTACAATAATTTGGGTAGAGGGGGGGTCATACACTCCATTCCAAGGGAGATTCTCACTTTCCTTGGCAGACATGTGTCTTTCAGACTGAGGCATATATATATAAATAAATATATATGTGTAGTTTTTAATTTATATATATATATATATACTGACCTTTCACTGTTGTTTCACTCTAATCTGCCCCAGACGCTCTATTAATGTGAACCTCATTTACCCTGTCTTCAGAAGTGGGTTGTAACATTTGGTCCTTAGTTTTGTCCTTCTAAAAGGAAAATTCAGAGATATTTTTAGTGCTGTATTGTCGTGGTCTTTATCTTGGGGATGTGCTGGCTCTAGCTGAGATAGTTTCTTAGCAGCTGGTATAGAACCCTGGTTTTGATTTCTGCTGGAAACAGTGATGATGACTCAAGGATGTTTTCATTACCTCTGAACAGTGTTTGTACAGGGCCAAGGCTTTTTCTGCTTTTCACCCCACCAGTGAGGAGGCTGGGGGTGCACAAGAAGTTGAGGAGGACACAGCTGGGACAGCTGACCCCAGGGCCACCCCAGAGGGTATGGTGTCACCCTCAGCATACAGAGCAGGGGGAAGAAGGGAGGGGTGGACATTCAGAGTGATGGCATTTGCTTTTCCAAGTCACCTTTAGACAAGATGGAACCCTGCTGTCCTGGGGATGCCCAAACATTTGCCTGAGATGGGAAGTGGGAATGAATTCCTTGGTTTGGTTTGCTTTTCTTGTCCATGTGGCTTTTGCTTTCACTATTAAACTCTCTTTGCCCACGAGTTTTGTCTTTTGGTGCACAAGAAGTTGAGGAGGACACAGCTGGGACAGCTGACCCCAGGGCCACCCCAGAGGGTATGGTGTCACCCTCAGCATACAGAGCAGGGGGAAGAAGGGAGGGGTGGACATTCAGAGTGATGGCATTTGCTTTTCATCTGTTAGATGGCATGGAGTCCTGGTATCTTGTTTGAAGACAATTTTAAAAGGTAGACACTCTAAATGAGTTACCTCCCCTTAGTTTCAACCAATCCCTTTTTAGCAATAAGGAGAAAATGCATATGAGCAGAAATAAGTGGGAAAACAACAGTTTGGTAACGAGGAATAGGCAAAAAAATAACAGTAAATAATCATAAGCTACAAAATTCCTAAATCTCACCAACTCCTGGGGAACAGAGACACCCAAAATGGCAGAAATACCCTTTCCAAAATGGCACCTGCCACGGGTCACCACATGTAGGGAGGCAAAGGGAAAATGGTACCTGACTCTCCTCCCAAGAAAATTATCCACTTGTTGATTGGTTTTGTTTTTGTGCTTCTTTCCTGCAGCAGCAATTGCCAGTGGCTTAGGCTCACTGGTTTAGCTACAAACCAAACTGCCAGTGGCTTAGGCTTACTGTCTGGTTTAGCTACAAACCTGAGTAGCTGGGGTGCTGGCTGCAGCTGTCATGGATCGATACTGGCACAGTGCCAGTGCCCCCATGAGAGGTGTATTTCTAAAAAATGGTTACTGTGAGATGTACAAACCTGAGTAGCTGGGGTGCTGGCTGCAGCCTGAGTGACTGGGGTAGCTGCTGATTTATCTCCCTGCCCCCCTGCCTCTGTGTGCTTCCCTACAGTACCTAGTAGTGTGCGTTAGGAGAGGCCAGGGCCCAGCTTATTGCAATAAGCGTTTTCTTAGTCATCATTGCAGTTCTCTTTCAGGTATTTCCCCACCTCAGCTGGGTTCTTATTTGTTCACATGGAAAGTCCCAGGCTCTAGGGTCAGAAAATTCTTCTGGGTTTGGCCCATATCCTCCCATTCTCCATGCCACTCAAGATTTTTCATGCCTGGGTCTACTCCTGGGTCAGGAATTTCATCAATTCCTATGGATATTTCAACCCTCATTCTAGACAAGCTGCAGACCATACCGAGGAAGCTTACCAGATAAAACACCAGGAAAGTGGTCTCTTTAACATTCAGAGGAATCTGAACTTTCTCAAATAGTGACATAACCAATTCAAAGGAGAAGAAGGAAAGGAAAGGTTGAAAAGCCTCATCCCCTGCTCCTCCTCTAACAAACAGGGTGCAATTACTGATAAACCCCCAAAACATGCTACTGGAACTGGGACACAGGGTAGGACAAAGAAACCATAAACCATATATATCTGGAACAAACTCCAGTACTTTTCTAAACCCCCTATAAGTCATTATCACCATGCCAAGCAAAATAGCTATTTTAATCCCTGCCTCTCTATTGTAAAAACTATGTTTTAGGGACAATACTGGACCTATCTCCGGATAAGAAAATAAACCTAGGGGCCAGAAAGGTATTAAAAACTCAAAAAAGTGGGGACCAGAGTCACATGAAGGCCTCCACCCAGAGAAACATTATCAATTCAAGCAATATGACTATTGTATGCTTTATTCCAATATAGAATAAATGCAACCAAAATGCAATTAGTACATGCTATTTCCACTTTCATGAGCCCCACGTTGGGCGCCAAAAAATGTATTTGTCCTGTTTTAGGGCAAATTTAGGAGGAAGCGCCAAAGGATCCCTCCAGAAAGCAGACTCAAGCCCCTCCTGCTACTGGTTCAGGAAGAGATTTCCTTGGAGAAAAGTGGAAAAAACTGTTTATTTAACAAGCAAAGTATTCAGAAGCAGAAAAAGTGAATAATATTAAACAATCAAACCTCTCGCTGTTCTGAAGAGATGGAAAATTCAGAAAGTCCTTGTTGTGAGGGTAGCTCAGCTTGCTCAGTCTCTTATCAGTCCCTCCTGTGCTGGAAAATGCCGTGTCCTGGCCCTGGTGGGCCACATGTGATCTCCCAGTGCTCTTCTGGGTTTTTAGTCCAGAGTAGGTTTGTACAGTTCCAAGAAAAAGAAAAGCCACTATTGACAATGAAGAGAGGGAGATGGGGACTGAGTGTGATGGTCAAAGAATCTGAATTTATTGTGGGACACAAATGCTTATAAGGTATTTTAGGAAGGCAAGTAATATTTTACTATCAGGATTAGGATAATCATCACATAAACAAACTTAGGCATTTTACACCATCTCTTGCTTGCAGAAGTCTGATGTAATTCTCTTTGTCTGGTAAGTCAGTCTGATTGAATCTTCTTGCAATGTTGATTTAATCCTCAGAGTTCTGTTTGCTATTGCCAAGGCATCCTGTTATCAAATCTCTTATGCTAACCAGGTCCAAAGTCCATCATCTGTATTGTGTCCCAATATCCCAATAAGCCACAGTCCAGGGGACTTCACTGCCTCAGCAAGCTAAAAAAACCAACTAACTAAAAAGCAAAGGAGCGCTCTCTCCCGCTGTCTGTCCATGCTGCAGACAGCAGAGTCCAGGAGAAGGAATGCAGGGCAGCAAGTGCAGTTTCTGAAAACAAACTGTGCGCTTCTTCCCCCCCCCCCGCCCCGCTTTGCTCTTGGAACCAGTTTTAAAAGTGCTGAACTTAACATCCAGCATAAACAGAACAGATGATTGGGATACAAGCATCATAAAGTCACCCCAGGATGGTATCCAGATGTGATTCTGAGGTACTGAGGCTGTGACCCAGTCCAGTGGACACTTCTTTATTCCTTGGACAAGCTCCTTAGCTTGATCCACTCTGCACTTAAGGATCAGAAATCACCTTCCAGGGATGGGAGCAATACTGCATGGGGAGGCAGCTTGAACTGGCACTTCTCTGATGTGATTATGCATCCACAGCCTTCAAATGGTTTCTAGAATTTCCTTGGTCTGTTTTCTGGACAAGGTAGCTTTGCAAATCAGACAGTGAACAGAGATCTGGGAGAAGGTGGAAATGTGTAGTTATCTTCTATTTAATCTTTAATACTGTGATTATTAAAGTGTCATTTTACAGAAAGTCTAAAATCTGTCATGTTTAAAATCACTGTCAGCATCCCAACCCTAAAGGAGTGCCAAAGATGAGCTTGAGAACTGTATTATGTATCAAAAGTCATGGCTCACTAAAGATTTATTTATGTTGTAATCTCCCTTTCACCTCAGATATTCCATAAGCAATGCCTCTCTTCCTCTGAAGAATAACCTCATCAGCCTCTATCCATCCGCATCAGCCCTCTCTCAGGTTGCTGAAGCCATGAACATATTACAACAATTGTTCCTTTATATTCACACTCAAAGTTGGCTCCTTTTTTAGACCTGGTGAAGGACCTGTTTGCCTCCTCCTCAGTGTAGCAGGTGCCAGTGTTCAGCATCTTCATTACTGGCATCCTCCAACACCTGCTGACTGTGCCACTCCCTGCCACTTCATCCATAGTGCACTTCATCCAAATTGCAGTTTGCTGGCCTGTGCCTGAGAGCCAGAAGGCTGCTAGATGTGTTTTGAGTTTGCATTGTTTATAATTTGGGCTTTAGGATTTTTCCCCGCTCTCATCCAATTTGTAGCCTGAAGTGCTCTAAGTCCTAGAAAAAACACAATGCCTTCTTTTTTTCCCCAAAGACAGCACATTATCACATGCAATGTGCTGCCCTGACTTATCTACATATGTATGTAATAGGATACGTGTCAGCTTTGAAAACTTGAGCCACATTGTGTGGCCAGGTTCTACAGGAGCAGCAAGATATGTCATCAACCTGTGAAATGTCTTGTTTACCTGATACGTCTTGTCTGTTGAGGTGATTTTTCTTGATTTGCATGTGGAGTTGTTGAGCTAAATTGTCTAGCAGTTCTTTCTTCCTGCAGGTGTGTCAGGTTATTGCTCTAGGTATGTGTAAACATAAGAAGTTGCAACACTCCAATAAAAAAATGTGCTCTTAGAAGCTGCTGAAACTTCATTCTCATATATCAGTCTTGTATAAACAATTCTACAACAGAAGCATAAACAAATCTTGATTATTACTTATGTTTTAAGTAAGTTGAAAATCTCCTGAATGACATAGAGAAAGAAGGGGTGCTGAAATTTAGTAGTTAATTTTAGCACCTTAGTTGAGACTACTTAGCTTTGAGTAAGTCCCACAACTGAAAAATATGCAAATAAGAATGTAACATTCTGGTTATTGATACTGTAGTCTTTGAGGCTGTGATTTTGGGGCAGGGTGGTGATTGTTTGTTTTGAGCTAGGCTGTCATAGTTATAATAGAAGGTTGTTCTCATACCTGTGTCATAATTATAGTTTGCCATTTGTTTGTTAATGGCAGTGTTTGTTGCTGTGTCTATTTAGACATACTAAGAAAGAAAAATTAATGTAAATTCAGCTAATCAATTAAAATGCATTTTTCTGGGCACAGATAATTTGTGGCTGGATCATGATACAGCATTTTATCTTATGTTTAGCTCCAGCTTTGGATGAAACAGCAGGAAGCACGAAAGAAGAGCAAGCACTTTCTCCTGTTAATTTACCTGTATGTTTGGTTGCTTGTGTGTAGTGGGCTGTGTTCTATGGGATTTTTAATTTTTTTTTTTCTTTGCTTGCGTAAGAGGGGTTTTTGGTTTTTTGCACTGTTGTATGTATCTGAAAAGGCTTTTTCCTTTCATTTTACAGGAGGAAAATGGCTCAAACTCTTGCACCAGCAACATCCATCCATGATGAGGAATCCTTGGAAAGCAGAATGGTGGTTACATTCCTCATGTCAGGACTTGAATCAATGGTTAGTAGAGAAGTTAAGTTTCTGCATCATAATCGTGTCTTGGTATTTGCAGCATTGTATCAGTATGTTGCTTCCCACTGGGCAGCAGGGAAGATGGATTGTTGTATTTGTACCGTAATGTGTGTTGTCCAACCAGCTATAATTTTATCTTTGCTTGTGATAAATCATGCTATCAGTAATCTTGTTTCTTGTTGTGGTGTGATTGTTTTAAAAATTATTTTGTCAAATAAATAGGAAATATTTGATGATTGCTTAGGTACAGCGTAGTTGAGAGGCAAGAGTGTGTTCTGGTCTTTGTCATATGTAGTGTAGAGTGAATAAATGGTTTTGAGGCTAATGCCTTGTCTTCAGCTGCTGTACCAACTCAACAAAACTTGTTCAGAAAATACTTCTTTTTGTTGGCATATAATCTGTTTTTTTAGAAGTTATTAAATTGTGTGGCAGGGCTTACAGTTGGCTGGAGGCTGTGAATGGAAATGCCTGTCCCATTTCCTTGAAATTGAGGCACTGTCCAAGATTTGTTTCTTTAAAATTGGGGTTTTTAAATGATAAGCAAGAATTTTCTTTTTAGCAATGAATTTTCGAGTGGAATAGTTATAAGGCAATATATTGCAAGTCTTTTATCCCATTGTTTCTTAAAGTCTTTGTGTCACTTTTTCCTCCCGTGCTGCAATTGTTAGATTTTATAGGTTGTAGTAAACTCTTATTTAGTTCCTAGGAGAGACTGACCTTCTGTGATTATTACTTGGTCATCTCAACAGTTTTCTTGGGATCCTTGTTCTCTCCATAGGCTTCCTGCCTTAATTGTTGCCAGAAATTTCTCCTGGCAGAATACATGTAGATGTTTGCAGGGATGGTGCGATCCTTCCATTCAGGGGGCATTCACCTGAGGCTGGGCCCAGCAGACAGGACAGGGCAGACTACAGGGAGCCATCCTGCTTGCAGCCGCACCTTTCTGAACAGAAGATGGTGTGTGAGAATTGTGCTGTGAATATACAAAACTTCTGTATGCTTTGTTGAAAGTTGGAATAGGACACTGTATTGAAGTGGTAATTTAACATGGATTAATGTCATAAATAATTTTAATTAAAAACAATGCAATCTCTGAGTCTGTACAAGGTCGTAAGTTGCTAATGAATCTACAATGCTTTTAAGATTTCTGATGAAAAGCATTCCAGATGTGTAAATTTTGCTTTGCTGCTGGGTGATGTTATGTTGCTCACAGTACCTTCTGAAGGGTGGATGCTGGCAGCAGTATAGTAATTGTTTTACATGATATCACATACACTTTTATTAACTGCATCTAACTATGGTAATAAAATCTTTTTCTTTTTCTAGTGTAAAGAACTTTCCAAGTCCAAGGCAGAAATTGCCTGTATTGGTGTATATGCAAGAAATGTTTTTGTTGTTGGCACTGAGAGAGGAAAAGCCTTTGTCAACGCTAGAGAAGATTTTAAGACGGATTTTATTGAATACTGTAAGTTTCAGTGTTTTATTTTTGTAACAACAAACTGCATAATGTATATTGCATAGTATTAATAATTTTGGGAGCAAAATTCTGTCTATCATGGCTGTGTACTATAATTATGTTGGCTAATGCAAATCAAGCTGTAAAATGAGCAGTAACAGTGGTCTTGTTTGTAGTGTTATTTCTGCAATGTCTGGAAATGTTCATGTTTTCTTAGGTAATGTGAAAAATAGTACAATAAGAATAAGTATTAGACAGTCCACCCTTATAATACATCCTGCATTTCCTAGTGTATGTTAATTTTTTTTTTTTTTTTGTATCCTCTCCTCCAAACTTTTTTCCACTCAGGAAGACTGAGGAGAGCACAGAACAGGTAGAGAAGTACTTCTGTAAACTCAGGTGGTCCTGGTTCTTCAGATCAGTTCATGCTTTACTAAAGCAGATGCACAGTTTTGACAAGATAGTATTCATTCGTGCAGCTATTTTATATCACTTTTATGTAGTAGACAGAAGTACGCATCTGTACCGTAATGACTTAAAATTACATCTGCATTACTTTTGTACTGCTTTAAGTACATCTAGGGTGTGTTGTGTTTAATTTAATTTTTACAGTAAAACAGTGGAACTTTTGTGTTAAAAAACTTGATTCATTGATTAATTCATACAGGACAGTATTTTTAGGGATAGGTTTCAAAGATTCTGTGATGATTTAGGGGAGCACTGATGCACTCATTTAGGAAGGTATTAGTGGTGGACACTACCTAATAAATAACAAAATTATTTGCCTAGAGAAAGAGAGAAAATGGAAATTAAAGGTAGGGTATGATAGAAGAATCATTCTGAGGAGGAGTTTAAAAAACTGTCAAGGTGTTGTCAAGTTAGATACTGCTTGGAAAGCAACTGCGTTTAGTCTGTAACAGAAAGGCTTACTCCCAAAAATGCTTTTGCTGCTACATAAAATTGTCTTGGAGGCTCTGTCTCAAGGTCAGTTGTTTGTGGTAGTTGTCTTGGTTTGAAGAAGACAGGTGTCTGCTAAGGAAGGCAGGAGCCTCCCTTAAAATGGAAAATGTAACCACCTTCCCTCTGATTTACTGTAATATTGAAATTAAGGAGCTCTCAGGCAAAGATATTGGACTAGGAATAATAGTCCTTTGCTAGGAAAAACTAAAATACAAAAGTACAAAAAAAAACCCCAAAACCAACCCTGCCAGAGTCAGAACAGGCCCTGACCCCTGTGTGTCAGGGTGGTGGCACAGTCCCATCCCATGGGGGCTCAGCCCTCCTGCAGTGCCAGCTGTGCTTCTGCTGGAGCAGGGATCCTGCACAAGGCTGCAGTTTTCCTCTGCAGCTCCAGGGCTGCTGGAGATGGGCCTGCTCTTCCTCTGGCAATGCAGGGCAGGAGAAAGCTGCTCCTCTGGGAATGCAGTGGGCAAAGGCTGCTGTGCTGTTCCAGGCTCAGATTGTATCCAGGTAGGAATGCTTGGCTCCTGCCCTGGGCGGAGCATCTCCCCATGGGATGCTGGAATTTGATCAGCCATGCAGGGACACTCACTGGCCATGAACAGGAGAGATCTCCTGGAGGGAGGATTGGCTGTGGGAGAGATAAAGAAAACTGCCCCATGGACAGCAGAGAACTGCCCCAGCTCTGATAGATGGGAATAGAATACACACCCCTAGCCACATCTTGAAGCCTAAGACCGTAGGGCTCTGGGATTTTTTTGTCCTACTGCCATGGACAGTGACTTTCTGTGCACATATTTACTCCAAGCAAAGTCACCATAGTGTTGGGTTGTAACAGATAATTGATAAAAAAATGTAGAATTGTAACCCAATTGAGGAATCAAGTATAAGATGAATCAATTTATTTTTCTTTTTTATTCATTTTTTTTAATAGGGACAATCTTCATATTCTGTTGTTTGTGAAAACTGCTATCTGAGTACTGGGGAGGGAGTTCAGTTTTTCAGCTGGTTGCTTTTTTTGTTTTGTTTTTGTTGCTTAAATGACTTTTCTGACAACCTAGGTACTATGTTTTATTGTCAGTACAGTGGTATCATGGGCCCTGATATACCAGGGACTTTGTGTAGTGGACTCACTATTAGTAGGGAATCTGAAATTATGGGGATTTGCTGTTTGATCTCCTTGTTAGATCTCTGTTTCAGATTTTGTACAGTGGGAAGCACTGGCTTCTCATGCATGCTTGTATTTGGCTGTATGAGGTGTGGTTTCTATAGATGCATGCTTGTGTTTAAATCCTACATCAGTTTCGATAATCTTCACCTTTTGCTTTATTTCAGTTACAAGATACTTGTTCTTGGGCTGTGTTTTTGTACTGTCAAGCTGATAGGATTAAAGAATATTAACTTTGAAAACAGTGTTTCCATTATGATTATTGCAGAACATTATAGCATAGATCTGTGTGAACAAGGTCAACTGTTGTGAGTCGTTGCTTTCATGGTTTCACCAAGTGCACATCTCCCATGCTTTCAGGGGAGTCTTGATGCTGGAAGTAGTTTGCCTTTGTCCCTGAGAAGGATGTTGATAATTCCAGAAAACATTACTTCAGAATGACAGTTTTCCCCAGGTTGTATTTGCCTATCAGAAGGGAACTTTCAGAAGACCTTCCTGACTTTTGGTCATCTGTTCTGGATTTTGAAAGATACTTACCCAGCACCATGTGTTCCATCCCATCTGCCAAGGAGACAATTCTTCTCCAGGAATCCTAGTTGCCTCTGCTAGCATTTCCACTGGTACTGGCTGCGACACCATTAATATGTAGGTTGCAGAGAAGCTTAATTCTGCTACTTCTGCAACTTCTGGCAGCTCTCTCAGTCATGCTGCTTTTTCCTTTGGTGGGCTCACTTGCCTGAGATTGGGGACATCTTGCACCTGTAGGTGTTTCATCTTGGATAGGTCCTTTATTTTTGGAGCCTTCATTTTTCTTCTGATAGCCTTGGGTTTCCACACTGACCTTAACAGTGCATCTAGTATGGGCCTGAGTTTGACTTCAAGTCCTGCTAGAGACTTTGGGCCAGAGTCTTCTATTCTTCTTACCTGTACCTCCATGTCCACCCAGCCACAGGTTGTAAGAACTTCTTGTAGTTTCAGGAATGCTCAGAATCTGAGTGTTCTTAATGTAAGAACACAGCCATTCCTGCTGCTCAGGAAGAATGAATGGAATGCAGTTCTCCACAGACTTTATGGGAAAGATTGCTCAGTTTTGGCTCCTCAGAATGTTTTTTTGGTATGTGAGTATCTGTTTCCTCTTGGATGTATTCCATCATCTGCAGACAAGTAAAATGATTCTTCCCATAAGCTAGGCGACTGTGGACCTGCTTGAAGATCTGCAGCTAGGCTTCTGTCTCTTTGAATCCTTCTGAGTAACTTGTACAGCTAGGTTGCTTGGCTTGATTGCCACAAACCTTTAATGTTCTGTCTCTGCCTAGTCAGCTAAGGGGTATGAAGTTAACAGCTCGTTTAAAAACCTGTGGGGAAAGTTCAGTCCCATTTCCTTGGAAACCACATATCTTGTTCCCTCAGAGTCAAAAACAAACAGAAAATTACTGTAGGTAGTCAGTATTTTTGAAATTTTGTTCCTCCTAAATTCTGCTTCAGGTGATTGACTTTTTGTGTGGTTCAAGTGATCCTGTGATAATTATAAAATGAATTTTCTTTAATTTGAGAAAATTTTCCAATTTAATGAACTGTAAAGCTGGATGGCCTTAAAAAGCTCACAGATTGAGTGAATGACATTATAAAAAAAGCAAAATGCTTTTAGCTATGCACCCATTTCTTTCCCTCTTTCATTGCAGTAATTTTCCTTAAGTACAAATAATGAAATACATGTATATGAGTGGTGTCACAAGATTGTTGTTGCTCTTAAGTTGCCTCTCAGAGTGTCTGTGCAGGGGTCACATTCATATTCTTAAAATTACTTCTTGTTTTTCTCTCCCTGAGGGATTGAAAGACACCAGATTAAAAACCTTCTGATGTTCTAAGATGCCTTAACTGCCATGGGACTGACAGTTCTTTTGCTAGAAGAGTCCTGAGATCTGTCAGCTTCAGATACCTGATTCTCTATTGAGCATCTCATCTTCTTGTTTTTTTGGTTTTTTTTTTGAAGAAGTTTCAGTTAAGTAAATTGTTTTTCTGCTAAAGCTTGATTTGTTTCTTAGTCTTTGGTGAGATGAGGACAGTGCTGGATTTGTTCTTAGAACAGGGACAGCTGGGAGATTCCTTTTCCAGCTAAGTGGTGCTGGACTGTCAGACCTGGAGGGAAGGATATTCTGAAGAACCAAAACATTGGACAGTTGAAGAAAATAAGACACTTAAGCATATATTGACTCTCATTGCAAAATGAGGGTTGTTGGGAGTTGTGTAGTTGTAGTCCTCCTGAATCCAGAAGAGTAGTGAAATTAATTCCACAGGATGGTCACAACTATAGCAGAATGCTATTCTTTTACCAGATAACTATCCCTCCCCCTTCATGAGCCATAAATATAGCCCCCTCATCCCTCTTCTGCACCAGATCTTGGTGCATATGTCCCAGACATCCCCTCCCAGATGTAGCCCGAATCCTGCTTGGGGTTCCAGTAATTGTGGCAAGGGCTTTGGAAGAGCCTGTGAAGTTGTGTAGCCTCCAAGGGTTCGTGTGTCCATTGGGGTAGTGCCAGGAGGAGTGAAAGCCTGCTAGGTTTGATCAGTTGTGCAGGGCTGTTACAACTCTTGCTGCATTTGAAACTTAATCTTGTTTGTGAGTCTTGATTAAAATTGGCCAACAATTATGGGAGGGATTAGAGAGGCAGATGCGTAATGTGACCTTAAGAAAATGCATAAAAATCATGTAATGAAAAAAACCCATAAGGGTGTCTTCTAGTTAAGAAAGAAAATTTCTCCACCTTCTGTCTGTTTTTCATTTTCATATGAAGAGGGCAGTGTTGTCATCTTAATTTTGGTTTGTTTATTATTTTTAGAAAGTGTGGGTACACTTTCTGAAGCTGCTGGCAGTAAAGGCATTTTCAGCGGATCAGTTCCTTACATAGGAAAAACGCCCACTCAAAAAGCTACATTAGATGTAGCTGTAAATGGAAGTTGATGTCTTATCCCAAGTCCACAGGCAAATCTTAAATGTGGTCATTGATTAAGCACCTGTGTTACAGGTATATAACAATATCCCAGTTTTGCATTATTTTTCGTGTTCTGATAGGCCCTGTCATACTGCAGAGAATGCAAAAGTTTCAGGCCTGAAGAGCTGGCAAGCTAAATGTCATGTGGAGGTGGGTTTCCAGAGCACGAAGCAGACGTATGATCTGCAGAGGAAGGATGAGATTCTCTTTGAAATGAAGATACGAGTTTTTAAGATGATAATTGTGATTTTACTAAAAGCATTGCTGCTTCAGCTCATTTCACAGCCCATTTGTAATCAGTTGTTCAAACTGATGTTTGTTTTCTTGTGTCAGTGTAGAATTCTGATGCCAGCAGTCCTGGTGATGCACATCGCAGTGTTTCAGGCTTACTGCTGTGCTGGCTGGTGGTGAAGTCATGACACAGCTTCAGCACTGATCATGCTCTTGCACAAAGGAACACAGATCTCCCTTGCCTTTCCTTCAAGGTAGGCAAGCATATCTCTGTTGTTTCCTCTGGTGTTGCTGGATGATTCTCAGTAAATCTTAGCAAGAATTCAAATTATGAGAAAGGAAGGCTGCCACCTGAAACCATCGCTTCTGTTTGCTTTTTAATACTGGAAGTGTTCTTCCTCACTCCTTTTGCAGTGATTTTTGCTCAGAGACTAGAACAAGATGTAGGGCTGAAATCTTCTCTGTTTGCGTGATGTCTTGTTTGTAGCTTCGCTTACACAGCAGTAGGAGGTGTGTACTCAAAATGTCCTTTGAAAGAGATGAGCTGTCATGGCAAAAGTCAGATCTCTTCTGTAAAATGTTCTTCAAAGCACATACAGAATAAATAAACCAGGACATAATAGAACTGCTGCATAAGATGACATGCACAGCACTAGAGAACTATGGGACCCTTCACGCTGGCATTTTACCTTTTCCTTGGTGTAGGACTTAGAAGGACTCTGTTGGTCCTTCTTTTCTTGGCAGTTTAGCATTTTATTTTGACTGTATTGTCCTCCCGTGACATTAATAGGGTTTTCAATCTCTCCATGCCAAAGAAATCCTCCTTGGATGTGTGTCTTAATTTGTCATTCATGTTCTTCAGGGGGTGATATTTGCAAAGATTGTAGTGAGGATATAATAATTCTGGTGTAAATGTAAATTTGCTCATTGCTTATGTACATAGTTGCGTGCATTTGCTTCTAATACAAGTAAATTCTTGCAATTTCCTGGCAGGGCTCCTGCTTGAGAATCTCTAAAGTGGTGGGATTAGGCACTTCTAATAACTTACTATTTTATGCTTGTCTTATTTTTATAAATAACTGCCAGGTGTTACAGAAGACAGGCCTCCAGAACTGCAGAAAACAAAGACTACACCACCTGTAAACAAACAGACGGTGGATGCTGAGGAGCTGGAGGCTCTTAGAAAGTCTGTGGAGGAGTTTTTCTGCTTTTCCTATGGTGGGTGCTTTAAATTCTTCTGAAGAGCTGTTCTAGATTTTTAAATTTTTATTCCATTTGGGAGGAAAAAACTGCATGATCTTAGCCTTCCAACTACACTGCTATTTTTAGAAACTTTTAGTAGCTGTTCCTAAAAAATACACATATAGTGGTTCTTCTTGATGTGTTCTGTAGGATGTGATTTGAGATTATTGCACAGTGCATATTAGTGCCAGCAGTATTTGGTTTTCTGAGAAGATTCATGTCCACACATTGCTTTTGTCCCAGTTCTCTCCAAAGTTACAAAGTTTATGAGAGACTCTTTCTTTTGCTAACTTGACATCACAACAACTCCTCTTTTTTTCTAGGTAAAGCTTTAGGAAAGTCAACAGCAGTACCTGTGCCATATGAAGAGATTCAGAGGAACCAGTCTGCTGTGATAGTGCAGGGCCTGCCTGAAGGAATCACTGTTAAACATCCATCAAATTATGATGTTTCCACCCTGAAATGGATTTTGGAAAATAAATCAGAGATCTCATTTAGTATCAGCAGGTTATTTGCTCTCTTTCTTGTGCTGGTCTGTCCAACTTGGTTTTGTACTTAAGTAAAACTAATTTTAATTTTTAATTAAATACACTGCAGACTGTTTCTCTTATACAGGAATTCTCTCTGTAATGTACACTACCAAGTAATTAACAGTGTCTTTGCTAAAACTGAGTTTTTCTTCCCATATTTCCCCACAGGCCTATCCTAGAACCAAAGAAACAGATCGGTAAGTTAATCCTTATTCAGACTAAACAGAAAAAGATTGGAATTTGAGTTTAGGTAGCAATATATGTAGAGCATTTGGTCATGTAAATAAAGTGGCAAACTGCAGAAATTTCTAGACTGTGAGCTGCCTTACTTATAGCAAAGTAACCCTTTGCTATATATAAACCTTTCCTTTATGTGTTTGCCTGGAGCAACTCATGAGAGATAATTCATCCTCTTTCATTCTTTGTCTTGATCAAGTCCATTCTGTTTAATTCTTCATCTTTATACTGAATTTCAATTTAATGTGAATTGTCTAGTATCCTAGGAGAAGAAGTGAACATAGGAAGGACTGCTTTCAGTTTTTAGAAGATGCCAAGACATTCTAGTGCTTGTGTTCCACTACCCAGCTGATTTTGGCAGTTATATTTAATTTTAAAAAGTAACTTAATCTTCTGAAGTGGCTAGGTCTTGTAGTTCCTATGAAGACTCTATATATGAAAAATTCTGGGCTGCAGTGAGTATTGTAAAACTCTAGAGAGATTCACTTCTAGCTTAGGAGAAATCCCTTCTCCTCTTCCTTTTATGGTATCATGTTCCTTTACTTGCTAAATGCATAAGTGTGGGGATTTGTTTTATGAAAACGATGAAGCAATCTCTGTAGAAATGTAGTCAAAAAGGAAGAGTTTAATTTTTTAAGTGAAAGAGCCAGCAGTTGATGCTTGATTAGTAAAATTAGAGATGTGTTGCCTATGGTCAGGTTGAGGACTAGAGATGGAATATTATAGAAATTCTGTTAATCATATAGTTCTATCAAAAATACAAGGTAGGTTTTCAGTGTAATAAGTGACATTCTAAAGCTGTTTCAGTACAGTTTAACAGGATCTTTCATTACCTGTGAATAAGAAAAATATGCATATATGCTTGTAAAATGTGAACAGACTTTTGCTTTGTGAAATCAATGTTATATTTTCAGTTTAAAGTAAATGGAGTACAGGAAATTCAAATATTGTCTTTTAACTTTCAGAAGCTGATGTGACAGATCCTTCACCTTCAGTTATACCCCCATGTGAAAGGTGAATTTAAAATAATGTCCGGGGTTTTTTTTAATCAACTATCTATTTTCATGTTGTTATCTTTGTCTCAATGTGCTTTTTCTGCCCAGCTGATCTTTGAATAATTTTTTGCTTGCTTGGCATTATAAAAAGCATGAAGCTCAATCTTTTCTTTCTTTTGATCATTATTTGTGAGGAAACTGTTACAAGTTAAACAAATGGCAAAGTTTCTCTTTAGTTTAAATAGGTGTTCTTAATACACAGTCTGTTAATCAGGGATAAGTTTGCCATGTTTTATGGTACAGCAGTGAGGGAGAACAGATGTAATGTTGCTTCCTTCCCCCTCCTCAATTTGAAGAAAGTGATTTTTTAAAAATTAGTAAATGAAGATATTATATCTGTAATATGTCAAAAAAATTTTAATGTAAAAGCAGGGATCAGTTTTATGTACTTCTGTGTTTACCTCTCATTAAATGCTAAACATGATCTGAATATTATGTATGCCTCAAAAAAATGTAGGAATAGGAGATTGCTGACAATTCAGTTGTAAAAGATTAGATAAGCCAATATGTAGGGGTTTTTAATTCTATGTTCTTGTTAGAAAAAAATCTGAGAGATTGATTTTGCTTAACAAGCTATAAAGCTTTAAGAACTTTCCAGAAATCTAATGTTTGTTTTTAATAATGTTATTCTGTTTCATTTGCTTAATTTTATAGTTGTCCACCTGTTAATGTGAAAACGGAACCAAGCAAGGATTCTGGTATGTTCAAAATTTTGTCTTAATTTGCAGAAAAAAAAAAAAAAAAAGAAAAAGCCATGTTTTGTTAGAAGACTGAACTTAAGCAAAGACAGGGGGAAAAAAGCTCCAAAAAAAAAAAAAAAAAAAAGAATAGGAGCAAAAAGACATCCTTGGTGAGATGAAATAACGTTTCTTTCCTTGAAACTGTCCGTTTTTCAGTTGGAGTTTTTATCAAATATTGAACCCAAGCCAAATGCTTCCATTTCAAGAGGGAAATTACAAATTACAAAAATTTGTAATACATTGTAAACTAAATTTATCTTTATGTAATTTAGAGAAGAATTTATTTGTTAATATTCCTAAAATATTGAAAATGAAAAAAATATCTATTTTGTAGCTAAAATAGAAGTAAAAAACTCATGAATAACAAGATGTGTTATTTAAAAATTGCCAGATTATTCCTAAGCTGCTCTGCAGGTAGCAGATGATTCCCCAAGGCACTGTGATCTGTGGCAGACTAATGCTGAAGTGTGTGCTGGGAGATAAAGGCATAGGTAATCCCATTAAAGCCAGTGAGGAAGCAGGTGTGCTGGGGGATAAACTGGTGACTTTCCCTTTTGCTGGGTTGAGCTGCACTGCTCACTTTCCTATTAGAATTTAGTTTTCATATGTAGTCCAGCTTTTTGCTCTTGTTATTTGTGCTTCACAATTTTAAATTTGTGGTTTATGTTCGGCTTAACATACACAAAGCCTTAATGTGAACTTTTTGTCAAGTCTGTCCCAGACTCTTTCCAGTGCTGCTTTTTAGACATTTTAAGTAATTTTCACAGAAAAGTGAGCAGGAGCTCTTCCAGGACTTTCAGCACAATGAGTGATAAAATATATTTTTTTCTTGTGGTAGCATGCAAAGAGGAAGGAGCCCATTTAAAAAATATTCTTCAGATCTTAGACAGCATCTTCAGGGAAGCCTAGTTTGTGGGGAGGTATTTAATCCTAGATCATTTCTGGGGTTGACCAAACTGAAACATAAGAAACGTGCTGGTTAGATAACTTTGTTACCATTGTTTTAGCTCAACAAATGTGTAACATTTTGTGGTTTTTTCCTTTTTTTCTTTTCTTTTTTTTTTTTTTTCTTTTTTTTTTTTTTAATAGAGACAAACGAGGATCATGGTGGGTGCTTTTGTTTGTTTTGTTTAAAGAACCTGCTTATTATTGGTTTCCATATTTGATTCCTTTGTTGCTTCTACAGGAATTTCTTCCAAAATGTCAACAGTAACAATGAAGCAGGAAAGAGATGATCCTAACTACTATCAATTTAATACTCCAGGTAATTATACTAATTTTCATATGTGTTTATCTCATGAAATGATTGGTTGCCTAAGTGTTGATCCCTCCATGCCTCTCTTTTTAGTGATTTTGGTCAGTAAACATGCAATTACTTAGCACTGTTAGGATACAGCATTTCCATGCTGCCTATCATGTAAGTTATTATGAAGAATAACAGAAGACCTAGAGAACAACTTAATTCCAAACCCAAATGTGTGTGTTTGGCCTGAAGAAGTTCCATGAGTCTTTTGAAACTGCTTGATGTATTTTTCTGAGGGTACAATGTGCAGATTCAATAATTCAATGACTTTGTTAAACAGGAAACAAACCTTTATAGTGATGTTTTCTAGAGCACTGCTTGAATTTTTTCTTTAGTTTAAAGTTTCAGTAACTTTTATACACTGTGCATCATATAATGAGCCATTCTATGACTCTGTGATTGGAAGTGTATCAATCACTTCTCTTGTATGGAATGAAAAATATATGTCAAAATTGTATTGAATGGTTTATTTATGTGGACAAAGCATAACAATATTTGAGGCCCATGGCTCAGCCTCCATGTATGTTTTAAATTTTTTCCCAGTTGCTTTGCCTCACCTCTTTGTATCCAGCTTACACATTCACCTCGGCGAGGAAAGAACAGAAATTGTTTTTTCTTTATGTTGACATGAACAGTAATTAAGAAATTGTGACTGTTAATGGCAATATAAAATAGCTAAAACCTTAAATTTATAATTTCAACTTACATGTACTTGTCATTACGTTAATTGAGTAATACAAAGAAATATGGGCAAGCTGCCACTCACCTCTCAATAACAGTTACGTGTTCAACAGTGAAGTGTAAAACAGCACATCCCTTCATTTTGCAATATTATATATTATTATGATAACATTTTGTGTGTGTTCAGACAAGAAGATTCTTGAGACTATTTTCTAATGTGCTTTAATAACTAACTATGGGGATGTGGAATCAATACTTACATCTCAAGAAACATAAGAGCATCGTTCAGAGATCTCAACCATAGCATAGCAAAGTGTCACCCTTTGAGTGCAGAACTGGAAAGGTGTTAGGATTATCTGCTTTTCATATGTGTACATTGCCTAGCCTTGGAGGCTTACAGGCTAGGCAAATTAGTCGTTTACAGGCATGATTTAATGTAGTAAAAGTAGATACTGGTGTGAAGACAATCACTGGTCTTTGCAATGCCAAGTCTTCTCATCCTTTTGCTTTTTATCCCCATTGTGGTTTTCCATTTCATGCATACAAATGATGTCCGAATTTGGGCAATAGCCCACAGTGTAACTCAATGCCATCTGAAGGGACTCTGCGCTGAAATAGCTTCTTTACAAAATAGTATCCATTGCATTGCAGGTGAAAAATCCAAGTCATGCAGTATGCTTCCAGAGTGAAGTCTAAGCACATTTACAGGGGGGATTTCTGTTGTCTTTCACAGAACTCTAAATTTAAATCTTCTGATTGATGGAGAAAAATATGTATCTCTTTTTGATAAAGTGGTGCTTGATGGTTAACTCCTCTCTGCAGTGTAGTTGTCCAAAATGGCATTTAAAGCACAACAGAACTGAGTATATTGGCAGAAGTGATGGAGTGCTGTGAGCTAAAAGATGTTTTCTCTTTCATGTCAAGTCACGCTGACTAGACAAGTAAAGCAGCTTCCCCTTCCTTCTTCCTGTAGCTAGCACTCTGATTCAAGCCAAACGGTGTCCAGACTATAGAGCTATAAATTCTGGAGTCACATAGGTGTTTGTGTGTGGGTTGTGGTGCTGTACCAGAAGTGAACCTTTAAAAAGTGATTATTCTGAGGGGTGTTCCTGAGGAATGACAGTCTGCCCCAGCATTGCCTTTGGAGAGATGTGCTACAAAATAAAGAAAACAGATAAGGTAATAAGTTTTGCTAAAAATAACCTACAGCAAAAGCCAGGCTTATCTATTTCTGAGAAGAAACAACTTAAGTGTTAGAGCATAGCAATCTGCTTGGGCTTCCTGGAGAAAATTATTCACTGATAAAATTTCATGGTTGTATTTTTTCTCTTAAGTGCTTCCTCTCTAAGATCTGTAATGCTGATCAATGTGCTGTGTGCCTGCGTGGCACACTACCTCTTCCTGTTAATCAAAGAGGGAAAATTATATCTGTGGGTGCATGTTCTTCTCATCTCGGTTGAAGGTTGCACCATTTAGATGTTGCTATGAGTTAATACTGAATTACTAAATTCAGAATTGTTTTAGCAGTACACAGTAAGATGACTGAGAAGTAAGGACTTCAGCCATCTAAAACTTCATGTGGGTGTATTGACAGAGAATAAGGGGCAGTTTGCTGTCAGTGGGCTCTAGAACTGTCTTAAGTTGCAAAGCAAGATGCAGCCAAAAGTATGTATTCTATTACATCTTCATAAGCTGTTAGAACAGGTGGGGCAGTGTTCCTTATCTCCTGCATGACTCATCCCTCATAACTCTGGGGTCTGTCTCTGTTAATGGGCCATCAAATCTCACTGCATGACTCATAAATTACATCATCCCATTGTGAGATGCTCTGCCCAGGGGGAGAAACCAAGCATTCCTACCTGGATATAATCTGAGGCTTGGAACACCATGGGTAGCCTTACCTACTGAATTCCTAGAGGACAAGAGCTCCATAACCACCACTGGACCTTCAGAGGAAGACCAGACCCTTCTACAGGAACACTGCTTCAACAGAACCACATCTATCACTCCAACAGATCTGCAGCCACCATTCAATTGCACTGCTACCACCACCCTGACCACAGGGTATCATGTTGTATTCTCTGTCAGTTTAAGCCAGTGTTTTCTCTTTTTATTTTAATTTTCCTATTAAATGGTTGTTCTGACTTGGAATTTCCCACTGGTTTGCTTTCAAACTAGTACAAACACTATGGCAGTGGATGTTTTTTCCAAGTGTCCAGGACAAATGTGAAGGTTACTGCAGTGTTGAATTTTGGGGGAGACCAAAGACAACCTGTTCCGGCAAAAAGGTCCAGATTTTAATGATTGACTAAATGAGGAGAAGGAATGAGTACTGATCATCAGGATTAAGTGACACATCCTGGAGCATTCCAGCTATATTAGCTAGTATTCTTGCTTGTGCCTTACCTGTAAGTATCAGTTACTACGGCTCTTATGAAAAGAAACATAACTGAGAATGCTGTTTCTTGGTTTAGTGGTTTAAATATAATTTAGTATTTTTACTAGAAATTAACAAATTAAATAATCATTTCTCCAGAGTCAGATGTATTTTCAGATTTGAGAATACCCCATTTGTCCTGTATAAAAACAAACCTTTGGGGCTCAGAAGTGTAACACTGCTGAGTGAGTGCTGAATGTTCTGTGCATTATCATCACAGGATAAAGCAGGGTTTTTGGTGGCATACAGAACTGAATTATTTGCTGACTTAAGACCAAACACTTTGTAAAAGTGGCATGTTATCCTGTAAATTTTGTGAATGTAGGTCTGCACTGATGCCTTGAATTTAAAACGAAGAAAAATGGAAGCAGAAGGAAAAGGCTGTAAACAGTCTGTCCTGTGAATCGCCTGGTTCAGTTTATAAAACACCTAGAAGTGAGTAAAAAACTGCCTAACAGCTTTTCTCTTTAAAACACCATGTAGTTGAACAGTGCTGTCAGTTTTGGAATTTTTGACAGTGTCAGTGAGGCAGTTAAAATACAGGACATACATCCAAACCCAAATGAGATTGAAAATGTCGTCTTCTACAAAGAAAAAGCCCAAAATATGAATGTAAACTTTGCATTTATTCTCACTCTGAAACCTTAAAAGTAATCAATGTCTGTTAGTATGTGTCTAACAACAAAATATTTCTCCTTTGGAGATCTTTCAGGATACTAGACGTAATGTCCATTTTAATGGAGCTAAATCTGTGAAGTTAGGCTGGCATGTAACACTGAGTGTAGATATTATCTTAAACCAGGAAATTCCAGAATACATATTGAGCACAATGTTGTGCTTCCTAAAGGGAATCACATCTAGTTCACATTGCTACTACATGGGTAACCTATAAAAAGGCCAGAAAAGTGAGCACTGCGTATCCGTGAGGTGACAAATCCATTCCTTCTGCCAAGTGGGACAGGTTTGGCTGTGTGATGTTAGGACATTAGGACATAATCCATTAGAAGCTGAGGCTGAGAGGTTTGGAATCAGTGTAAGTAAATAGGTGTGTGGGTAGGTAGACAGAAAGAATAGCTGTGACTGTTGAGGGAGTAACACCTACTCTTGGTTTTAATAGATTTGTTAGAATGTGAAAAATCACCTATTTGTAACAGACATTTCAGGAGTTTCAATTTATGCCCACAGCAATCTCTTACAGGGGTTCCACTGCGCTGCTGAATCTTAGACCAAGCACATGCTTTGGGTGCAGTGATTGGTCATGTATTTATTTATCTGCTCATGAAAGACCAAGTTTTGGTGTGAGTGTTAGAGAGTTCCCAAGGGCCTGTGCTGTGTAAGAGAGCTGGCTGTTAGCTGAAGAGCATACCTCTGCTTTCTCTGGTTCAAGGTGAAACTGCTTAGCTCTGCCTACACATCTGAAGTTCAGATTCCAAGACATAATCATACTGAAAGATTTTACTTCTAAGGTGTCCTGTGGTTTTAGTCATTAAATCTCCCACTTCTGTGTCCATCCCTCCTCCTACATCCTACCTTCACCGGTAGAATTTAGTTCTTCTTTCTTGAGTTTTGGGTGTTTTTCTGTTTTTTGATTTTTTTTTTTTTTCATATCTCTATTTCTGGATGGAACTTCTTTTGGTCTGGTTGCCACTGTACTTGATTTTTGCTTTCCTTGGTTATTTCATATCTGTGTATTTCTGCCTGTTGTGTGCATTAATGCAGTAAAGTGGAAATGTATCTGTTTTTATTGATATCTCTTGGTGGTAGAACTCTTTTAAATTTAATTTTCTAACCTTTACTAAATTAGGATAGCAGAATCTATTGTTTGACATGTTTTAATTTCTGAAACAACTTCTTCATACTGTTTTTTCCCTCTGTCCAAGCTTCTTAATATGGAAAAAATGTTCAAGTTTCATGAAATAATCTGTGTTGGTCACTTTTGAAAAAAAATCTAATAGTTTTACTACATGTATTGTAGTTTTTATCAATATTACAGATAAAAGGACTGAATTATCTGTGCTTAATCCCAAGGGCTGTAAATCTACTAAGTATATCTTTCTAACTAGGGAAATATTTCTTCAAGTTTAAATGCGTGAGAGACTATTAGTTTTCCTTTTCTACTGCTGTCACAGCATGTATTTGGTACAAAGGTAATGCAATATAGAGAATACTTCAGAATATGGGGGTAAAACAATCCTGTCAGGATTTCTGAATTAAGGAATAAATGGAAAACTATGTGCATAATTTGAGATACTTGGTTACAGTGGGATGCATACTTCTGTGTGTCAGTGCCTTATGAATTATAGTAATTGCATGATCACAGAAGTTCTTAGGAAATGACAAACCTGACTGGGTGCATCTGCTGAATATGCCGATTTAAATAAAAGCAAATTTAGTCCATGGAGACATTTTCAGCACATCCAGGGGGGTTGTGTTCTATTCACCCTTAACAGTTGCAGATGACACTGTTGGTATGAGAATTCTTTCTGCTGAGGCCTGGAGGACCACCAGTGTCTCTGGCTCCTTTTCCTTCCTGTTTTTCTCCATCTTTGGACTATGGTCTCAGCTGTGCCAACATCAGTCTTTGGGAGCTGTGTTTTGAACAAAATCAGGGAGCTCCTCTGAAGTAAACAGATTTAAAAAAAGGGGGTAAAGAAAAGTGGCAGGAGCAGATCTAAGCAGCACTTGCTGAAAGAAATGTGTTTCAAGCAAAGAACTTTGCATAAGTCCTCACTTGAAATGCTGTTCATTTTTAATCTCTTTGAAAATCTGAATAATCAAATTAGGCAGAACTGTTCAAGTTAGCTTTATTGTAACCACCTAATTATCATTATTTTCTTTAATACTTAAATATGCACTTATTTGACATTGTATATGTACTTTCAGTTAACTGAAATACTTACAAAGTCTGATTGTGACAATAGTCTTTTCTATATTTTCTTTCTTACTGTGCAGATGAAATAGAGTTTAGAATATTTCATTGCCTTAGTAATTAACAGTGGCTTTTCTGTTGTGGCACTATTAATACTCTTGCTGATACACTTATGCACATATCTCTAAACAACTAGAATTTCTGATCAGCTGAGCTTCTGCAGATTGCTTTTGCAAATGCACACAGAAATTATTGGATTTACACAGAACAATTAGCCCAAACCAGTCAGTTCCAGTTAGTCCTGTTTGCCACACATAGGCAGGTCTTCCATGGTATGGGAAACCTGTGCTATTTCTGTGGTATAGAATGGCCTCTTGCTCAGCGTGCTGTTGTTTGTGCTGTAAGCAGCTCACCCCCTGCATAGCTGCAGGAGAGCTGCAGCAGCAAGCAGTAGGATTTTAGGAGTGTTAATCTGTTAAGTGTAGTTTCTGTGCTGCTTTCTGCACAGTATTTTTTTTTAACCAGGCTGTAGTCTTCAAAAGAACTGTTGTAATGAAAAGTAAGCAGCCTCGGAGTGTCATAAATTACTTTAATCCCCATGAATTTATGTATTAAATGTAGGTAGGAATGTTGAAGTCAGAGAATACTCCTTAGGAATATAAACTTTAATGAACAGGAAAAAGATCTAGCTGATTAAAGTATCATTGAAGAAAGGCAGAAGCATCAACATTTCTTTTTAAAAATTAGTTTACTAGTTGAAACCTGCTGTTCAGCATGCGTGTCTTGACTGTTCAGTAGTCCAGTGCTGCCATGAACCCCATTTTTAGTCTATTGAACCAAGTAAGTAAGGTTTTATAAATATTTAATATTTAACAGTGTCTTTCCAAAATTTCCCATTACAGAAAGTATGAAGTGAGCACATAATATAGGAAATTAAAAGTTACTTGGCAAGTTCCTGTATGGGCTGGAAGTATGTGTTTGTTGTGAGACACCCTTAAAAACTGTTCTCTCTTGTTCTCAAGCAGGCCCTTCCAAAACATCAGAGAAAGAAGAAAAAATTGCTCCTGAAAAAAGTTACACAGGTAGATATTTTGCTTGTATTTTTTCCTCACATCTGTTTTAGAAATTAGTGTGTGAGTTTTGCTTTTCACAGCTTAGCTACTTGATTTGCCATAAAACTGAGGGTATTGGAACTTAAACATGAATAGAAATAAGAATTACAGTTGCTTTACTTTCCAGCTGTCCAAGTAGACAGACATGTAGGTGGGAACTTAATTTCTTCCTTTTCTAAATTCAAAGAGGAGCATCAGGTTGATCACTCTAAAGAACTAGTTGTTTGTGTAAATTGGTATGTTTCTCAAGAAATTCAGTCTGTTTCATAATGACTTATAGAGTTTAATAGAACTCTGCTTTATAAATTATAAGTGCAACTTCACTATGCTTTTCAGTTGAGTGTGAGGTGAATGAGCACATAAATAAATAAATACAAAAGTCTGTGTTAGTCAAAGCAGTACCTTACCAAAACTCTGTAATAGCCAAAATGCCTTTACAGAAAAAAATGGTGCAATTTTTTTCAACTGTTTACAGTTTACATTAAAAGTATTAGATTGCCCATTTGCAGAGACTAGAAAATATTGACCTGCATTTAACACTCATTTCATTGTAAGGTCAGAATGATCCTGCTACCATAAATTCTAAGATGGGAAAAGGGTCTTCTGAGACTTTTTCACATTAACAAAATAATTCTGGAACTTCTCCTGTGAAAATCCTTACTTTAAATAGTAAGGATTAAAAATTGTTAACAATTTCTTATGTATTTTGACTGTGGTATCTTTTTACTTTATATTTGAAAAGGAAACCATCAGCATGGTATAATACTTAAGCATAGAGAGATCTAAAGGAAAATACTCTTCAAAATGCACAAGTAGAGCTTTAGTCTCACAGAATAACTAAAATATGTTCCTTCATGCACTGCTACTTAATTTGGATTGGGTTTCTGATACAATTAGCTTCACTTTGTTTAACTGTAGTGCAGTTAAGTATAAATTGCTCTTTCTCACACTGAGTGTTGATTGGCGAATCCTGCTTGTGTTGTTGGTGCACTCTGCCCCAACAAAAGCATTGTGATCATGAATATCCCTCCCATGTTTGATTGTTGCCCTTGCAGCCTGTTATGGAAGTCATCATAGTGCAGTATCCATGAGTCTGTGGAGCTGGTAAAAAAATACCTAATTTGTGGGGACGGGCAGCCTTTGTTTATATTTTCAGTAGTTCTGGGTAAGAGAGGGGAATATACTTATGATTGTATTAAGCCTACAAAGCCAGGACACTGGAATTTCCTTCAGTCATAGCAGCAGCTGTGCAGTGTAGCCTGTGCAGTTCAGCAAGTGTAATCCTCACCTCCTTGCCTTTGTCTGGAATTGCTCAAAGGCTCATGGTAAAATATCTTTGCTTCTATTTTTGTTGCATGTTCTGAGTGCAAGGGGCTTCCTTGACAATGTTGGTTTAGATGCAAAGGCATGGAGTGTTTGGTTGAAAATCTTGTCCATGTCCATCATTCAGCATTCTTCTTTTTTCCCTTTCAGAGCCCTCCCAGCCTGACTTGTCAGACACAAGTGAGGATTCTGAGGCTGAGTTCAGTAACGAAGGTCAGTTCCCCACATCATTGATTTCACGCATTTTTCCACCCAGAATGTGTTTTCCAAAGCCTGAATTACTTGGTAATGAATGAAGAGAATTGTGTGCTGGTGTTGAGTGTAATTTGGATTGTGCACTGCTTGGTAAACTAATCTGCTGGAGAAGTATTAGAAAATCACAATACACTGAAGCATATTGGAGTGCTGGAATGGTTTTGAAATGATGCCTGACAGCAATTTATAGCCCTTGGTGTAATTTTCAGGTGTTGGTAATGAAAATATTCATTGAACACTGAAGATGTTATGACATTCCTTCATTCTGGAGAACACATTGGTTTATAACCACATTGTAGTTAGATGTAACATTTGTAGTTAAGCAATGCTTCTGGGAAGAATGGTGCCAGAACAGAAAGGCAGTGCTGCAGGTGGTGTAAGTGGAGCCTCATGGTGTCTGTCTAATATTGATAACTGTGAGATCCACACCTTTGCACTGACCAGCTTCCTTTTTCATATAAATGGCTCTAAAGCTGCTAAGCAGTGTCCCTGCTGTTCTTCTGTCTGTCCACTTTTGTGTGTTTAAGGCAGAGTTGAGCTGTTTAATGAATTTCATTGGTTCCCATTGTTTTTTTACTGGTTTGAAAGTGGGTTTAGAACATTTGAGCTCTTCAAGACGAAACATCGTTACTGTCTTTTGAGATCTACTAGTAAATTATATTAGTCCCAGTTAGATAACAAAGGTATTCCATATCTGCACAATTTATTCTGTGATTCCTTTTGGTGTTGCATGGTTGTTTTACGATCATGTGATGCCCAGTCATGTTTCAGAAGGCAATGTTGTTTTCCTTGGGAAGTACAGGAGCAGCTTTGTTCTTTGCTTTCTCGTGCTTTGCACAGGCCCTTTTGAAGGAACAAGTTGTTCCTTCATAGGTAAGAACTGGAGCTTTCTGAAGTTACTCAGTTAATTAATTTGTTGCAAAATTTGTTGTCCTGATAGGCAGAGTTCCTTAATTCTGTTTTAGTTCTGAAATTCAAAGCAGTTCCTGTGGTGCACACGAGTTCCCTTGACATAAAACCAATTGTTTGGTTTTTTTCTTTCTTAAAGATGATGTTGATGTTGGTGATGATAATGACGGTGATGATGACTATCTGCCCAGTGAAGGGATCCTGAGGAGCCCCAGTTCGGCTGCTGAAGCTGCCAGTACTGGGAGAAGAAATGCAGAAGAATTTAATTTTAGTAAGAGGAAAATTAAAGATGGTTTTGTCTCCCTGCTGTGTTTTATGAAAAAGTTTTGGGTGATTTTGTGGTGCCAAAAAGTTCAGTATAGTTGCAAAAATAACTGTCACATCAACTGATCGCTTAGAACCTTTTTGACAGGATTAGGCTAAAAAAGAACCATTTTTGGGATTTCATGTAAGCTCCATGGTGTCTGTGTCGATGTATTGCAGCAGTATAGTCATCACCATTAGCTACCTTGGTTGTTTTTTGTTATTTGATATGATGACGTAAATAGGCACACAGAAACTTGGGATTTTCCGGTTGTGTTCTTTCATGATCCCTCCTGTTGTGCTCTCCACAGAAACACATCCATGCTCTTCAGTTTAGCCTGCTCAAAGATGCTTCATCTGGGATTTTTTGTGATCCTGTACCTCTCCTTCATTCTGTGGTTAGATTTGGTTTGGTTTTGTGGACGCTTTAATCTGTCTGCTTTTATAAGGTTCTGTGCAGTCAGGAATATGTTTTTTACTTCATGTTTTTAAAGGCAGCTACTAGAGTTCTGATAACAGTGAAGGAAAAGATGTGGAAATACAGTTAGAGCCTATGAGAGGTATAATTTTAT
This sequence comes from Pyrgilauda ruficollis, assembly GCF_017590135.1. Taxonomy (NCBI): domain Eukaryota; kingdom Metazoa; phylum Chordata; class Aves; order Passeriformes; family Passeridae; genus Pyrgilauda; species Pyrgilauda ruficollis. Next base: position 2,892,640 of record NW_024528710.1, on the reverse strand, counting down.
TTTGTGAGGATAAATTGCACAAAGCGAAGTGATGCAGAGTCTCCAGGCAGATGCAAAGCAGAGATGTTTATTGCAAAAAACAGGCCTTTTTTAAGCAGGTAACCCATTATCTGTTACATTCTATTTTGGTATAACAGATCTATTTCAACCAACCACCCCAACCACAGTGTGAGCACGTCATGGTTATATAACTTCTTTTCTGCCTCCAATGCACCTCTGTCACTTTGCCATAGTCCTTTTCTGCTTAGCTGAAGTAGCAGGCCTGAGCCATGATTTTACAAGGGTAACAAGGCCCTTGTTTCATAAGGTTTTACCTATATGGTTTAGATGCAAAGGCATGGAGTGTTTGGTTGAAAATCTTGTCCATGTTCATCATTCAACTGTCCTGTTTTTCCCTTTCAGAGGCCTCCCACCATGACTTACCAGAAATAAGCGAGAAACCTGAGGTTGAGGTCACCATAGAAGGTCAGTACCATGGGTCCTGAATTTCAGTTGGTTGGGCATTTTTCTATCTAGAATGTGTTTTGCAAAGCCTGAATTACTTCACAGTGAATGAAGAGAGTTGCGTGCTGGTGTTGAATGTAATTTGGATTGTGCACTGCTTGGTAAACGAATCTGGTAGAGAAGTTTTTGAAAACCACAATATACTGAAGCATGTTGGATTTGGTGGGCTGGTTTTGAAATGATGCCTGACAACAATTTGTATCTTTTGCATAATTTTCAAGTGTTGTTAATAAAAAATGCCCATTGAGCGGAGAAGATGTTGTAACATTCCTTCATTCTGGAGAACCCATTGCTTTTTAACCACATTGTAGTTAGATGTAACATTTGTAGTTAAGCAATGCTTCTGGGAAGAATGGTGCCAGAACAGAAAGGCAGTGCTGCAGGTGGTGTAAGTGGAGCCTCATGGTGTCTGTCTAATATTGATAACTGTGAGATCCACACCTTTGCACTGAGCAGTTCCCGTTGTCATCCAAGTGGCTCTAGAGCTGTTAAGCAGTGTCCCTGCTGTCCTCATGCTAGGATCTAGGTAGGAGGTGACCTGTGTTGTGTTTGTGAATGAGTGTCCTGGAGCTGCTTTAAAACACTGCTGAGATGGGCTTTTGCAGTGCTTGCTTGTGGAATTAGACTAAGAGCACCCAGTCAGCAAATTGTAAAGTAGGCAGAGCATTTGTGAGAAAGAGGACACTTCTGGCATTGCTTTCACCATTTTACAATGCAGCATGGAAATAACTGCAATGTTACCTCAACAGAAAATTTGATATGAGAAGAGTCATTGAGTTCTGCTTATATGTAAAGGCCTTTACCACAGCAGTAAAAGTGCTCTGGAAAGGTTTTCTGTGACAGAGTATAACAGAAGTGAATTGGAACAAGATCTGTCAATATGTGTTGTTATTCTTGCTAAGTAAACCATACCCTTGGTGACGTGGGTGCATGGTTTTGTGCATGTGAAATTAGTTTTCTTAGTCTGCTCTACCCGTTTGTTCTCTCTGAGGTTGGAGGTACTGTTAATTGGGCAGCCTCAAAAGCTCATGAGCTTAAGGAAGATCAGGGTGGATTGGGAAGTGCCAGGCTGAGTAGCAGCTCTCTGACACATTGCTAGGTTTGCTGTTCTCCTGTCTGTTCACTTGTGTGTGTTTAAGGCAGATTTGACCTGTTTGATGAATTTCATTGGCACCCATTAGTTTTAAACTGGTTTATAATGTGTGTTTAGAACATTTGAGGTTTTCAACAAAAAACATAGGTGCTTTCTTTTGTGATCTACTAGTGGAATGATACTGCTGCCAGTTAGATAACAAAGGTATTCCATATCTGCACAATTTATTCTGCGATTCCTTTTGCTGTTGCATTGTTGTTTTATGATCACGTGATGCCCAGTCATGTTTCAGAAGACAATGTTGTTTTCCTTAGGAAGTACAGGAGGAGCTTTGTTCTTTGCTCTCTTGTGCTTTGCACAGGCCCTTTTGAAGGAACAAGTCGTTCCTTTCACAGTTAAGAAGTGGATCTTTCTGAAGTTACTCATGTTCGTAATGTGTTGCAAAATTTGTTGCCCTGATAAACACAGTTCCTTTATTTTAGTAGAGTTTTTAAATTCAAGGCTGTTTCAGTGCTGCACTCGAGTTCCTTGGACAAAAAAGCATTTTTTTTCTTTTTTTTTTTCTTAAAGAAGATGATGATGACTACCTACCACCTGACAAGAGACAGAAGAGCACCAAGTTAGCTAATGAAGCTGCCTGTACTGGAAGAAGAAATGCAGAAGACTTGAATTCTGGTAAGATGAAAATTCAAGTTGATTTTATTTCCCTGCTTTGTTTTATGAAAAGGTTTTGGGTAATTTTTTGCTGCAGAAAATTCAGTGTCATTGCAAAAATAACTGTCACATTAACTGATTGTTTGGAACCTTTTTGAGAGTATTACAGATGCTAAGAAATTAAAAGATCTACAGCCTTTTTGGAATTTAATTTATGAACCATGGGCTCTGTGTAGAAGTTTTGCAGCAGTATAATCATCATCATAGGGCTGTCTCTGTTGGTTTTTGTTATTCGAAATGATGACATAAATAGACAGATAGAAAATTGGGATTTTCTGGTTATGTTGTTTCATGATCAGTTCTGTTGGGTTCTCCACAGAAACGCATCCATGCCCTTCAGTTTAGTACGGTTAAAAATGCTTCACCTGGGATTTTTTGTGATTCTGTACCTCTCCTTTATTCTGTGGTTTTGTCTGGTTTGCTTTGGCTTATGGCCACATTAATCTGTCTGGTTTTATAAGGTTCTGTGCAGTCAGGAACATGTTTTTTACTTTATATTTTTGAAGGCAGCCACCAGAGTTCTGATGTCAGTGCAGGAACAGATGTGAAAAGACAGTTTATAGCCTTTGAGAAGTAAAGTGGTTTTTGTGAGGATACAGTAACATCATTGGATATTTTTTCACAGAAATATGTGGAAGATGTCACCTAATTGAAATTGTACATCTTCTCCAAGCATTATCTTTTCATATTTTCACCTAGTTGACTTTTCTGATTTTTGTTTTGTTTTACTTCTCAGCTCTTTTTATTGCTTTAAAGCATAGTAGTATTCCAAAAAGGGCAAGGGCCCTGGTGTGGCCCTCCCTGGAACGGAAAGATGACCCCCTTCATCTAAAATTTTAATGACTATGAAATACATGGCTTCCCCGCAAAGGAATGGGAAAATGAATAATAGTTTTTTTCTATTCTGTGTGTGATAGTTGAGTAATGTGATGATTGACTCTCACAATTAAAATGCAGATATCATGTATATCTATTAAGATAAGTTTTATAGATTTATAGTTGTGTTTTACCCCCCTTGCATTGTTATCAGGGTTTTGGGCATTTGGGAGGGTCACTTGTTACCATGGCAGCACCTGAGCTCCAATCAAGGTGTCAGGCAGTGATCTCCACCACTGGACAGTGAAGAAGGAGTCGATGGACAGGATTTTGGGAGGGGCTAAAGGGTTAAAAGGCGAAACCCCCTTTGTGTGGGTGAGCACATGGTGGGAAAGATCCTTTACTCCTGGTGCCGTAATAGTTTCTCTATTCTATCTTCTGTTGTCTTTTTGATAAGGTTTTAATAAACCTTTCTAAATTTTTCGAAGTTAGTAGCATTTCTCTCATATGTATATCTATCTATGTATGTATCTCTAAAAAACAAGACGAAAAAAACAAGCACATCAACATCAGCAACGAGCACAAAGAAGAAAACGCATTAACGGCATTTTCCCGCCCGTGAAGCCAAGTCCGCTGCGGTGTGGTTACACTGGCAGCCAGCAGAGGGCACTCTGGCAGCTGTGGAGGCGGAGAGGCTGCAGTGCCGCCCGGCGGCTGCAGGGGGCAGTGTGTCACAGCAGTGCGACTCCCTGGGGTGGCATTGGCTCCCATTCCGGGGAGGAAGGGTGCACGCTCCCAGCACCTGTCAGAGATGGTCCCAGTTTTTCCTCATTTGCCTCACGACCATTGCAAGGGCAGAGACCGGTGTGAGAAACAGCTGCTCACTTTGAAAATTTAAAAAGGTTTATTAACAGAGGACGTTTAAACTACAATAACATAACTATACATCACTAAAGCTTTTTCTTAATATTCCCACAATAGTTATCCTTTAATTGCAAGAGCCATCTCATTATCCATCTATAACACCGGGACCCTGAGGACTCTCCCTGGATTTCTGGCCTGGTTGAGGTGGATGCTCACCAAGTTATTGTTCACAGCTGTGTTGGCAGTGCTGCCATGGTACACTGCTTTGAGCAGGGGCTGGCAAAGGAATGACTCGCCCTATATGCTTGCACCTGCTTCATGACAATGGCCCATGAATTTCCCCACCTCTTGGCCAAATGAACTTTCTGGGGTAACTTTGGTGGTCCCTCACGGAAAATCCTTTATCTGGTTCACGACCACCGTGACAAACGGAGATTAAAGCCCCCTCCCAAGGACTGAGACTGAGACCCCTATAATTTTAACACAGCAGGGGTTGGCATGACCATAGCGAGATGTTTGCCAAGTGTTGCCTGCAGGTGTGGTCGTTGGACCAAGAAGACAATTGCTCTTACTCACTGCTGCGTGCATGACCTGTTCCCCCTCGATGGCTTCAATACAGTTATTCTTCATTGTGTTTATTCCCCCTCAGCAGTTTCAATAGACTTATTCTCCATTGTCTTTTACTTGTTCCCCTCTCAGCAGAGGACTATAATAGGCCCTGAATTAACCAAGACTTTGAGATTCTCCCTGATATGACAAGACAGATTCTATTGGCCAGACCATGAGGATTTCGTCTCTCCATTGGTACCTCTATACTTTCCCCTCTTTCTCTCTCTCTCTGTCTATCCTTTATCTCCTTTTCTAATCCCTCTATTGCATTGCTGTGGGCACTCAATAAAAGGTGCATTTGTTTTTATTAATACTGAACTCCCCTCTATGTTGTTTTTTTGTACTCTGAGATGAGTTAACGAACCATCACAGCCCCCACTTGTGCTAGTGGATCGTGACAGCACCCACGCAAGGTGATCGGTCTTTGCCACTGTATTAACCCTACAAAGCCAAGACAATGGAATTTCTTCAGTCATAACACCAACTCTGCAGTGTCACATGTGCAGTTTAGCAAGTGTGAGCTTCTCCTCCTTGCCTTTGTCTGGAATGGCAGCTGGGGCATGCTTGTGTTATAGAAGGATAATGAGATGATTGGCTCTCGCAATTAAAGGATAACTATTGTGGGAATATTAAGAAAAAGCTTTAGTGATGTATAATTATGTTATTGTAGTTTAGACGTCCTCTGTTCGCCCCATAGTTCCCTTTCCCCCCTGTATTGTGACCATCAGACAGCCTGGGTTGTGTAGGACAGGTAAAAAGAAGACGTGCACATGTGTCCCTTACCTGGGGCAGTCGGGAATGGAAAAGCTTGTTGCTTAGGGCTGAGGCATGGCAACACCTGACCTCCAGTCAAGTTACAGGAAAGCAGTCTCCAGCAATAAATGGCAAAGAAGAGCTGACTGACAGACTTTGGGAGGGGCCAGGGCTGGCTGATGCAACCCCCAGGGGTATAAAAGACTGAGCACCCATCTTGAAGACAAACTGGCCACATGGTATGTACGTGGGCAGTTCCCAGTGCTGTAACTTTTTCCTTATGCAGTCCTTTGTTGTATTTTTGTTAAGGTTTAATAAACCTTTTTAAATTTTCAAAGTGAGCAGTTGTTTCTCACACTTGGAAAGCAGGAAGCGCTTTATTGTCACGTCACACTACTGTGCAAGAAAAGGCCTTGTGGAAATCCTGCTCCAGGTCAAGCTGGCTGTCCATGCAGTGGGTCCAGGGAAAAAGGGGGGAAGGATGTCTTCCCCAGGCAGCCACGGGGACCGTGCTGCTCCCTCATGGAGCTGGTGAATCTTAGTGTAGTGGCCAGGATTAAATCTCTTGCAAGGAACAGGCTAACAAGATGGCAGCAGGCAGAGCTTCATGGCAGTGTGTAAAAACATTGTATAGGAGAGGTCTAAGGCAAAGGAAGAGCACACAACCATCTCTGCTTCCAACCAGGCAGGCTGCCCATGCCCAGCTAAGAGACTGCCAAAACAACCCAGCTTCCCCTTCCTGCCCCCGTAAACATTCCAGCAGTATGCCAAGGTAATCAACCACCTATTTTCTGTCTTTACTGCCATCTATTCATCATTTCCCTGGCAACAAATGGGAAGAAAATTCCATGAGAAAGAAAAAAATACATATCCCACAATACTCCCAAGTCATGCCACTCTGGGGCTTGCTATAAACAAATTGTGATGGGAGTTGTCATATTTGAAGTCATGAAAGGCATTTGTAAGGTGCTCATCACCCAAAGTTTAGTGATTTGGAAGGATGCGAACACTACACCATTGTCCTGCTGGCTTCTCTCTGAGCACGTGGCTCTTCAGCCTGAGCTGTGTGCTTTTCAAGGCAGGTTTTGCTAGCAGCAGTGCTCCTTCTTGCAAATTCCATTAGTTTTGTTTTGCAGGTGGGTATCACCATAGTTAGTGGTACCATTGCATGAAATTCAGCAGCAATTCTCCTGATAAAGGAGAGTGAAATTCATTACTCATGCAGGCTGCAGTATTAACTGAACTTATTTCTCCAAGAGGAGAAATCTAGGTGGTTTGTTTTCCTCAGCATAATGCCATGTGCTTTATACTTGATTGTGAGAGGAAATGACTGAGATTGTGACTCTGCCTTAGTTTTGACTTGAATTTTATAGCTACAGAAGCTGAGTGTTGCCCTTTGAACCAGAGTAAGGCTTTGTAGCACACCTTTTCCTGAGATTTGTTGTATTTTACAAGTTTCTCTAAGAGAACTGTGGAAGCTGCATGTGGTTTTGCTGAATATCTGTTGTTCATAAAGGCTGGTATTTATGAAAAGGTCTTGAGGCAGTGGCTAAAAGTTGCAGGTAGCAGTCTAACTTAAATTTCATTTGTGGTTTAAATAGGCATACAGAGTAGGCAGCCATGTCTGGATTCTGTACAATGAAATTATTTATTGCCAATCCTCACAAAAATGAATGACACAGACAAATCAGTGGCAGTGTTTGGATTTTATAGTTTTGGCTTTAATCCATGTATAAGTAAAGAAATACACAGAAGATGCATTTAAAGCTCTTCCAGCAGTTTGTCTGAAACTTACAGCTAGTGATGCAGATTTGCACAAGTGATTGTTTCCCTCAAAGAAAACCTTTAGATTTGGTCTATTTTGTTCTATGTGTTATAGGTAAAACTCGATAACGCCAAATTAAAAATTAATAAAGATAGATTTTATTTCACGACCGATATACAATCTCGATAGCCACAATCAAAGGGACAGCGTAGACTCTGGGATCAGCACTGGGTGAACATTGGCCCGATCTCTATCACATCGGATCCTCCTCTGTTCACAAATGCGGTCTGATACAGTCTGGTTTTATGCTTTTTTTCTGGTCCGAGGCAGAGTCTCTCTTATTCTTTCCACAGTCAATCATATTCATGTTGTTTCCTTTCTTCGGGCTGGACTGGAGAACACAGTTCCTGGCTAGCAATGAGTGCTAGTCAGGCATATTAACATTGTCCTCTTCCTCCAGGTTGTGTTTGACAGTGTGGCTCCTGGCAGGCAGTGATGGCTGGTGGTGAGGTTACGGAACTTGACATTTGAATGCAATTCCTCCGATAGCGTTCCGATAGCGTTCAGGTGCAGTTGGTCTCCACCCAGGCTAGGTCCATTCGATTGTAAATTGGACCCCTTCCTGCTGTAGGCTGCAATTTTGTAATGGTATGCGGTCTTTCCATAGCATTCCTCAGACCCCGCATGTGAGTTTAAATCATCCCTATATATTTATTCTAAACATTATAACATGTACTTATTTTATAGTATAAACAGCTCAAATTATATATATGTATAACATATGTCACTGGAGGTTTCCACTGTTTTTCCCCTCTGGTAACCTTGGCAAGACGGTGAAAAGGGAAGTGGCAGAACTATGGTGTGCCTGGAATCCCCCAGGTTAGCTGGAGCTGATGAAGGTGTCTGAGGTGGTCTTAATGAGATTGGATGAGTGGGCAGCATGGTGTGATTGGAATTCAGCAACCAGAAAGTTGAGGTTATGTGTGTCAGAAGAACTTGTTTTGAAGGGAAGAAAATCATGCTTGAGAAACTGAAGCCAGTGCTAGTGAATGAGAACATTTAGAACTGCGAGGAAGGCTTCTTACATAGGAGCTGTGTGTATTTACCCAAGGTCAGATTAGACCTAGTGATGATGATATGTTGTTAAAAAAACGTACTTCAATGTTTAATGCCATTGGTGTAATGTGTCCTAAGAAGAAATGTCCCATCTGGGAGTTTTCTTCCAGAACTTTGCTGCCATTTGATTTGAGTTTTTGTACAATTCCCTTAATGCTGAGTGTTTCTCAGGGATTTGGTGCTAGATTAGATAGACCATTTTCCAGTCCAATACCTATTCTTAAATTTCCAAAAATGCAATACCTATTTCCAAAAATGCTGTATAATGTTAATTGTTTTAATCTTGTTTACTTCTCTCAGCCAGGTTCTAAATGATCAGTTGATGTGACAGGTTTTTACTACTGTACTTTATGTTCATGTCTAGTAAAACAACTCCTAATTCTTCCTTTTTGTACAGCTTTGCATTTGCTAGTTCTGTACCCAGCACTCCCTTGGAATTAGATCAAAACATGGTACTGATTTCCATGAACTGGATGATGTATTTGACACAGTTCAAATATACTCCATTAAGGTGTCCCAGTAGATAGAGCTGACTTTCTGCTCTACACCCCACACATCGTGTGAAGAGAAGCTTTTGAGGCAGAGATTCCTTCAGACATGCTCCCAAAGTGATACCATACCCCAGCTTACAGAGATCTGAAACAAGATACTCTTCAAAATGCACAAGTGCAGCTTTACTCTGCTGGAATAACTAAAATATGTTCCTTCATGCACTGCTACTTAATTTGGATAGAGTTCCAGATACAATTAGCTTCACTTTGTTTAACTGTAGTGCAGTTAAGTATAAATTGCTCTTTCTCACACTGAGTGTTGATTGGCGAATCCTGCTTGTGTTGTTGGTGCACTCTGCCCCAACAAAAGCATTGTGATCATGAATATCCCTCCCATGTTTGATTGTTGCCCTTGCAGCCTGTTATGGAAGTCATCATAGTGCAGTATCCATGAGTCTGTGGAGCTGGTAAAAAAATACCTAATTTGTGGGGACGGGCAGCCTTTGTTTATATTTTCAGTAGTTCTGGGTAAGAGAGGGGAATATACTTATGATTGTATTAAGCCTACAAAGCCAGGACACTGGAATTTCCTTCAGTCATAGCAGCAGCTGTGCAGTGTAGCCTGTGCAGTTCAGCAAGTGTAATCCTCACCTCCTTGCCTTTGTCTGGAATTGCTCAAAGGCTCATGGTAAAATATCTTTGCTTCTATTTTTGTTGCATGTTCTGAGTGCAAGGGGCTTCCTTGACAATGTTGGTTTAGATGCAAAGGCATGGAGTGTTTGGTTGAAAATCTTGTCCATGTCCATCATTCAGCATTCTTCTTTTTTCCCTTTCAGATTCCTCCCAACATGACTCATCAGAAGCAAGTGAGGATTCTGACGCTGAAATCACTAGTCAAGGTCAGTTCTGCAGGTCATTGATTACAGGTTTTTGGGTATTTTTCTATTCAGAGTGTGTTTTGCAAAGCCTGCAGTACCTGGCACCGAATACGGAGAATTGTGTGCTGGTGTTGAGTGTAATTTGGATTGTGCACTGCTTGGTAAACGAGCCTGGTGGTGATGAATTAGAAAACAGGTAAGAACAGGGGCTTTCTGAAGGTACTCAAGTAAGTAATTTACTGCAAAGTTTGGTGCCCACGGTTCCTTATTTCTGCTTAAGTTTTGAAAATCAAGGCTGTTCTAGAGCTATGCCTGACTTTTGGTCCATAGAAGGCCAAAAAAAACCATGGGTTTTTTAAATTGTTTTTTTTAGAAGACGATGATGATGAGTACCTGCCGCCTAGCAAGAGAAAGAGGAGGATGAACACCAGGTCGGCTAAGGAAACTGCCAATAGAAGGAGAAGAAAATCAAAATATTTCAACTGCAGTAAGATGATTTTATCTCCCTGCTTTGTTTTGTGAAAACATTTTGGGTTATTTTGTGCTGCAGGAGTGAGATGTGTTAGTGCAAGCCTTCATTTTAGAACCCTGGGGTCCGTGTAGGTGAATTGCAGCTGTATAATCATCATCATAGCCACTCCTATTTTTTGTTATTTGGCATAGCAATGTAAATGGATACACAGCAAGTTGGGATTTTCTGGTTCTATTCTTTCCTGATCCCTTCACTTGAGTTCTCCACAGAAATGCATTCATACACTTCAGTTTAGCCTGCATAAAGATGCTTCATCTGGTGATCCTCCTCTAGTCTATGGTTTGGTTTCGTTTGGTTAGACTTATGGACACGTTAATCAGTCTGCTTTTCTAAGGTTCTGTGCAGTCTGGAGTCTGTGCAGGATTACACTTGCGTCAGTTCAGCTAGTGTAATCCTCACCTCCTTGCCTTTGTCAGGAATTGCTCAAAGGCTCTTGGTAAAATATCTTTTCTTGTGTTTTTCTTGCATGCTGTGAATGCAAGAGGTTTCTTTGACAATATTGGTTTAGATGCAAAGGCATGGGGTGTTTGGTTGAAAATCTTGTCCATGTCCATCATTCAACAGTCCTATCTTTCTCTTTCAGACTCCTCCCAACATGACTTGTCTGAAAAAACTGAAAATCCTGAGGTTGAGGTCACTGTTGATGGTCAGTTCTGCAGGTCATTGATTTCAGTTGGTTGGGCATTTTTCTATTCAGAGTGTGTTTTGCAAAGCCTGCATTACTTGGCACTTAATGAAGGGAATTGTGTGCTGGTGTTGAGTGTAGTTTGGATTGTGCACTGCTTTGAGGAAGCCCTGGGGGGCAACCCCTAAGTTACACACCATTGTCTCCTTCCTCTGTTCCTATGTCTCTTCTTATATTCCTGGGCCACTGCCTCCCATTTCCCTGATTAGGCTGTATCTTTGTACTGCCCCGAGACCAGGATTAGTCCCCTAGCACTTGGGGAGGGAATGCTGGACCCTGAATGTGTGTGTGGCCAGGGACCTGAACATCTCACCGCGCGGCTGAATGAAACATCTGTGGATATTATGCAAAGGCCCTTTTTTGTTTCTTTACCTTGAACTTTACTAGCAGCAATTCAAGCTGCAACAAATGGTGCCCCATGTTGGGCGCCAGCGGTAAAAATCTGTGTCTGGGTAGGGTTTTCAGGTCCATTCCAGCTGGCTATGGACCCCAGCCCACACGATCTTACATGGACAAAAGACAAAAGACCAGAAGTGCTCTTCTCCATGTGGGAACTAATGTCCTCTGTTTATTGACTTGTGTGGAGACACCTCAGACTCAGGTGACCCCCCCAGATGGGAAAGAGAACATTGCCTGATGGTGGGAGACTTTTATACCTGGGGGAATGGGGGACTGAGGAAGAGGACCACAGCCAATGGGATACCAGTGAGGAGGGGTGAGTGGAGGGGTAAACCAGGGAGAGACCACCACACTGACACTTAGGCAGAGGGGAAAAGGGGAGGACCATGTGGTCATAGGATACAAATCATGTGAACAGTGCAAACTACCAAACACCCAGTGCAAACAACTAAATAACTATTTAGTGCAATACAACACTGCTTGGTAAACAAAATTGGTGGAGAAGTATTAGACAACCAAAATATACTGAAGCATATTGCATTTGGTGGGCGGTTTTGAAATGATGCATGACAGCAGTTTATATCTTTTGCATAATTTTCAGGTGTTGTTAATGAAAAATACTCATTGAGGAATGAGTACAAATAGGAGCTTTCTGAAGTTGCTCATGTTCGTAATTCGTTGAATATTTGTTGCCCTGATAAACATAATTCCTTATTTCTGTTTTAGTTTCGAAATTCAAGGCAGTTCCGGTTCTGCATGCGAATTCCGTGGACAAAAATACAGGGGGTTTTTTATTGTTTCTTAAAGATGATGATGAAGAATACCTATCAGCTGAAAAGAAAATGAAGACTGAAATTTTGGCAAATGAATCTGCCGATGCTGAGAGAGGAGAAATCATTGAGTTCAGTCTTGGTAAGATAAAAATTCAAGATTATTTTATCTCCCTGGTTTTTTTTATGAAAACGTTTTGGGTAATTTTGTGCTGCAGGAGTGAGATGTGTTAGTTCAAGTCTTCATTTTAGCGCCCTGGGCTTCATGTTGATGAACTGCAGCAGTATAATCATCATCGTAGGCTATCTATGTTGTTTTTTTGTTATTTGACGTGACAACATAAATTGATGCACAGCAAGTTGGGATTTTCTGGTTGCGTTCTTTCCTGATCCTTTCAGTTGGGTTCTCCACCGAAACGCATTCATGCACTTGAGTTTAGCATCCTTAAAGATACTTTACCTGGTATTTTTTGTGATTCTGTACCTGTCCTTTATTCTGTGGTTTGGTTTGGTTTGATTTGGCTTATGGACACATTAATCTGTCTGCTTTTCTAAGGTTCTGTGCTGTCTGGAGTGTGTATTCTACTTTATATTTTTGAAGGCAGCTACCAGAGTTCTGTTGTCAGTACAGGAACAGATGTGGAAATAAAGTTATAGCCTTTGAGATGTGAAGTCTTTTTTGTGAGGACAAATTAACATCCTAGGATATTTTTTTCACAGAAATATTTTGAGATATGTAACCTCATTGACATTGTACATCTTCTCCAGCCTTTCTTTATTCCTATTTCCGCCAGGTTGGCTTCTTTGATTTTTGTTTTACTTTGCTTTTAATCTCCTAAATCACACCACTCTGTGCAGGCACACATTTTGTGGTAGTTGGGATTTGGGCTGCGGCTGAGCCTCAGCCCCAATGGGCTACAGCTTAGAGAAGCAGGTGAAGAGTATTGAAAGCAATGAGACAAGGAGTGCCAAGGTGCACTGACCAGTCATAAAAGGGCACAGAGGTCACACAGGCGTAATGCATGTAAGGTAAAGGGTATAAAAGGGTGTAATGCGGAAGAAGAAAGGGCTGGACAAGAAAGATCATAACACACAAAGTAATACCACACTATTCAAAACGGCGTCAAGCCAGTGCTAAATGGCTTAAGGCTGTTTTAAATTGTGTGGTGTTACTTTGTGTGTTATGACCATATCAACTCCTACATTTGGTGATCCCAACGTGATAGTGAGGTGATGTGGGCAGACAGCTGTGGCCCTAAGAGCAAAGTAGGCAGAATGACAATCTAAAAATCCAGATAAGTTATAGCCAGGCAGATCTGGCTCTTCCAGAAGGTTGTCTGAAAGCTACAGCCAGTGATGCAGATTTGAACAAGTGATTGTTTCCCTCAAGGAAAACCTTTGGTTTTGGTCTATTTTGTTCTGTGTCATTGGGGGTCTTCACTGTTTTTCCTCTCTGGTAACCTTGGCAAGACGGTGAAAAGGGAAGTGGCAGAACTATGGTGTGCCTGGAATCCCCCAGGTTAGCTGGAGCTGATGAAGGTGAGTTTAGGGGCAAATTAATCTGTATGCTTTTATAAGATTCTGTGCAGTCAGGAATATGTTTTTTACTTCATATTTTTGAAGTAGCCACCAGAGTTCTGATATCAGTGAAGGAAAATATGTGGAAATAAAATTATAGCATTTCAGATGTGGTTTTTGTGCTTATAAATTACCATAATTGAATATTTTTTCATATAAATATTTGCAAAGATGTTGCCTAATTGAAATTGTACATCTTCTCCAATCATCCTCTTTTCATACTTCCACCAGGTTGGCTTTTTTGATTTTTTTCTTTGTTTTGCTTTTAATCTCCCAAATCACACTACTCTGGGGCTTGCTATAAGCAAATTGTGATGGTAATCGTCATTATTTTAAGTCATGAAAGGCATTTGTAAGGTGCTGGTCACCCAAGGTTTAGTGGTTTGGCAGGATGTGAGCAGTACACCATTGTCCTGCTGGCTTCTCTCTGAGCACGTGGCTCTTCAGCCTGAGCTGTGTGCTTTTCAAGGCAGGTTTTGCTAGCAGCAGTGCTCCTTCTTGCAAATTCCATTAGTTTTGTTTTGCAGGTGGGTATCACCATAGTTAGTGGTACCATTGCATGAAATTCAGCAGCAATTCTCCTGATCATGGCGAATGATGTTCATTGCCTGTGCTAGCTGCAGTATTAACTGAACTCATTGGAGAAGAGAAATCTAGGTGGTTTGTTTTCCTCAACATAATGCTATGTGCTTTATATGTGACTGTGAGGAGGGAGCATGAGGAAGGGGAAGTGTGAGAGGAAATGACCTGGGCTCTGACTGTGCCTTGATTTTGACTAGAATTTTATAGCTACAGATGGTAAGTGTGGCCCTTAAGCCAGAGTAAGGCTTTGTAACACCTTTTTCTGAGATTGGTAGTATTCTACAAGTTTCTGTAAGAGAACTGTGAAAGTTGCACATGGTTTTGCTGAATAGTTTGAGATGGGGGTCAGTGGTGATGCTGGGTCCCCAGGCAGGAGCAAAGGTGAGCCACTTTACTGTAAAAACCCAGGTTTTTTAAGCAGTCAGCTGGTTGTCAGTTACATACTTTTGAGTATGTGTAATCTTCACCTCCTTGCATTTGTCTGGAATTGTTCAAAGGCTCATGGTAAATATATCTTTGCTTCTATTTTTGTTGCTTGCTGTGAATGCAAGGGGCTTCCTTGACAGTGTTGGTTTAGATGCAGAGGCATGGAGTTGCTGGTTAAAAATCTTGGTCATGCCAATCATTCAGCTGTCCTGTTTTTCCCTTTCAGATTCCTCCCAGCATGAATCATCAGAAGGAAGTGAGGTTTCTGAGGCTGAACTCAGTAGTGAAGGTCAGTTCCCCAAGTCACTGATTTCAGTTGGTTAGTTGGGCATTTTTCTGCCTAAATTGTGTTTTCCAAAGCCTGTATTACTTGGCAGTGAATGAAGAGAATTGTGTGCTGGTTGTATAATATACTGTATGTATATTGTCGAGTGTAGTTTGGATTGTGCACTGCTGTAAACAAAACTGGTGGAGAAGTGTTAGAAAACCACAATATACTGAAGTATATTGGACTTGGTGGGCTGGTTTTGAAATGATGCATGACAGCAGTTTATATCTTTTGCATAATTTTCAGGTGTTGTTAATGAATAATACTCATTGAACGGACAAGATGTTATATCATTCCTTCATTCTGGAGAACACATTGCTTTATAAACCCACTGTAGTTCTAGGTAACATTTGTAATTAAGAAATGCTTCTGGGAAGTATGGTACCAGAACAGAAAGGTAGTCCCTATCTGCACAATCTATTGTGTGATTCCTTTTGCTGTTGCATGGCTGTTTTACAATCATGTGATGCCCAGTCATGTTTCAGAAGACAATGTTGTTTTCCTTAGGAAGTACAGGAGCAGCTTTGTTCTTTGCTTTCTTGTGCTTTGCACAGTCCCTTTTGAAGGAACAAATTGTTCCTTCACAGGTAGGAACAGGAGCTTTCTGAAGTTTCTCAGTTAAGTAATTTGTTGAACATTTGTTGCCTGGCAAACACAGTTCCTTAATTCTGTTTTAGTTTTAAAATTCAAAGCAGTTCCAGTGCTGCACACGAGTTTCTTGGACAAAAACCCAGTGATTTTGTTTTTATCTGTTTAAGATGATGATGACTACATACCCCGTGAGAGGAGACAGAGAAGCCCCAAGTCAGGTAACGACTCGGGCAGTAGTGGGAGAAGCAGAGGAATACAGTTCAATTTTGGTAAGATGAAAATTCTAGATTTTGTTTCAGTGCTTTGTTTTATGAAAAGGATTTGAGTAATTTTGTTGTGCAGGCGAGACATTTTAGTGCAAGCTTTCATTTTTAAGAGCCCTGGTCTCTGTTTAGACGGATTGCACCAGTATAATCACCATCATAGGCTGCCTGTTATTTTTTGTTACTTAACGTGACAATGTAATTGGATGCACAGGTTTGGATTTGGATAAACTTCTTTTTTGCAGCTGTATTTTCTTTCAGAAATAGGATTTCTTGGTGCATTTTGCAACACCAGGACTTGGAGAAATACTGGATTAAAATAGAGAAGGGCAGATGCCTCCTGATCCATGTAGTTGTACAGATTTCCACCAAAACAGCTCCATGTGCTTTCTGTAAGCTTATCAAGTTTTCCTGCACTCAAATCTAGGTAACTGTCAACAGCACCTATAAACTGCCTTTACCCCTGGAGGTAGCAGGAGCTGATGACTGAGCCATCAAAGAGAGAAATCATTTTTGGAAGTTACTTTAACCTGGTTTTTGTTGTGGTTTTTTAAACTTTATTTAATGTACATCTTTCAGAAGTAACGTTTAACATTTTATTCTGTGCTTTTTTTTTAATGCATCCATGCATTTTAAGGTGTAGTCTGAACTGTACTCAGGAGGCACCTGTTTACAAATAAAAGTACATGCTTCATATTTCATTTAGGGGTAACAAGATTCTCAGGTTTGTTTGTAGCTTGACCTGTCCTCCTCTTTTCTTTGCAGACAAATGGAATACACGAATTACTGACTTGAGAAGGGAAGTTGAAGAGCTGTTTGATAAAAAATATGGTATGTGTTACACACCTTTCCAAGCCATTGCCTGTAGTCCTTTGTCACTGCAAGTGACAGACTGCTCTTTGGCATGCATCTTGGCTCAGGAGCACACCAGAACTCACAGCACCAAAGGGCTAAATACTGTTAGAAGACATAAAATGGGGAAGAGTAAAATTGAAAAGAGCTTTTTTGATGAACAGAGTAATTTCAAAATGGGATATCTTTGTTTGGCACCAAATGGGGAAGTTTGATTTTATTTCTCAGTTGTGCTCAGTCTCCTGGAGCACCTGCATGCTCACATATCTTGGCCACCCACATTTGAGAGAGCTGTCCTTTTCTCTGCAATTACACTGAGTCTTTAAGTGAAAGAATCTTTAGAGTGGCACTGAAGAGAGGCTGCCACTCATTGGTTGTTCATTTTTTATTATGATTGCTTTACAGTGAAGTAAAACTTATATATCCAATGGCTCTTGGAAAGAAAAAGATGTGTTAGACTTTGGAATTTGTCTCCAAATGCTGCACTTAGATATGTTTTGTGTCCACATCTCACAAACTACAGCAGCATTAGTAAAGATGTGAAAATAAATGCTGGTGTGCCTCTGCCACAAAAAGTGGAAGTGCTTTCAGAGTAGCCCTTGTAATTTGGAGTTACTACATGTTTGGGATGTGACTATCATCTGACATTTAAACAGCCCACTGAAAGCAACTTGCACCAAGGTTATACAGTTCAGAATCTGATTCACTGTATTTTAATTGCTCTAGAAAGGAGCATCATTCTTAGTGAATTGCTTTAATTTTGCTTTTGGTGTTTGCACATAGCAAAGTTCATTGAAGAAAATTAACTTGGTTGAAGACAATTTAAGGGGTAGACACTGTGGAATGAGTTGCCTCCCATGATGGTATTAACCAATCCCTTTCCAGCAATACTACACTTACTAGTAGGTGTAAGTGAAAAAAATAACAGTCTATTTACAAGCAAAACAGCAGTGGGCAAAAAGTAAGAGTAAATAACACAAAATTGCTAAATGTCTGGAAGTCCATGGCAACAATGGGAAGTCCAGGATGGTGGGGTATGCCCCCCTCCTTCCCAAGTTGCTGGTTACTTGCTTTTCATTTGTTTCAAAGATTTCATTAGGAGGGCCATGCTTTTTTCAGCAGTGTTAGAAGTGTGTTTTTTATTTCATTAGTGGTTCTTTGGATTTCTGAAATACATGGAAACTTCAGGAATTCACTGAAAAGAAGGGATGTGTGCCCCTACTCCAAGGCATTAATAACTTGTAAGCCAATAGCAGTAACAAATTATAACAGAGCTAGAAATTGAACATGAACTGAAACATGCTTAGTTTATCATTAAGTCTAGATAACTTCATCTTTCAAAATGCTCTATTAAGCAGAACCAAAATAATGAGAATAACTTCATCTTTCAAAAAGCTCTATTAAGCAAAACCAGAATAGTGAGAATTCTCACTCTTACAGGTGTGGTCACTGTTATTAAATGTTTGCATAAAGGGACAAGAGGGTGATCTGCATATGTATGCAGGGTTGCAGCTTGTTTTCTGTGAATCAAAGTGATTTTGCTATTAAACAAAGTCCCTCACAACATGAATGCTTGAATGTTTAAATGTTATCTTAACAGGGGTTATTGCCTGTATGGTAATTATAATGTTCATCAGAGTGATATCAAACAGGTAATTGAGTAGAGCCACAAGCTAGTCTGTTGTATTTGCGGGGTGCCCCGATGAAGGAAGGAATGATGAATCTGACTCCATGTTCTCAGAAGGCTAATTTATTATTTTATGATACCATATTATATTAAAGGATTTTATACTATACTATACTAAAGAATACAGAACAGATACTTACAGAAGGCTAAAAAGATAATAATGAATCTTGTTACTCTCCCCAGAGCCCCGACACAGCTTGACCCTGATTGGCCAATGAGTGAAAACAATTCACAGCAAAAACCAACTAAACAATCTCCAACTACATTTCAAAGGAGCAAAACAGAGGAGAAGCAAATGATATAAGAATTGTTTTCCTTTTTCTCTGAGGCTTCTCAGCTTCTCAGGAGAAAAATCCTGGGTGAAGGGTTTTTTCCGAAAATATGAATGTGACACTAGTCTAATGGTTTTATTCTCCTTTTTCGTTAAAGGTGAGGCTATAAAAGCAGAGGGTCCAGTGTCTGTCCCATACACAACCTTCCATTCACATCCAGAAGATTTAGTTGTGGAGGGGCTGCCAGATGGGATTCCCTTCAGGCGCCCAGCCACGTATGGCATTCCCCGGCTGGAGAGGATCCTTCTGGCAAAGGAGCGGATCCGCTTTGTGATTAAGAAGTAAGGAGTTCTTTGTTTTGATCTCTGCATTACTCATTGTTTTCTGCTGGTGCCACTTTGCTTCAATTTTCTTCACGGAATTCCAAACTGGTTTCTACTGGCATATTAATTTATGGTACTAAGGAGTAGTTTTTAGTTGATGTCCACTTTGATATATTCAGCTTATTATCAGACCAGTGGACCACATAGAGTGGTGGTGCAGAGATCTCTGGACAGATCTCTTCAATCTTATGGACTTCTTGTCAGGGGCAGATCTCTTTGTACTGTTCAGATCTCTGCAGCTGCAATACATGTTGAAAGCCATTGACTTGGGAATATTTGATCCTGTTTGAGGATCCTGGCCTAATTTTTTAAAACTTGCTGGAATTTTGTATCAAGGTGTCTATGGCTGTATTTGTATAAAACATTTCCTAGGGCAAGCTTGAGGCCAACACATAGCTACTGGTTCCTGTGGTTTAGGTGTCCTTGGTGTGTCTGGAGGTAGTGTACATGAAGGAGACCTCAGATGGAGACTGATTGAAGTTTAAAGGAAACTTCAGTGAGTAACAGCTGATGTTTTCTTGTGTTCAGTGGTGTAGGGCTAATGCAAGAGTTTTTGAAATGGACAGGAATCTGATTATTGCAATGGTCAGGCTGAGAATTGGGGGTAGTGGCAGCCCCTGCCTCTGTGCATGCTGCCTTTACCACGGGTGCTAGTTGCTTACATCTAAGAGGAACATGGTCAGTTTCTATCATCCTAATGCTTGCAGATAACTAGAAAAGGAAGAAGTGTAGATCTACCTTGTGTCTCATTTAAAATCAGGTATCATACATAGATCTAATTATTTATGCAATGCTGGCACCCGCTTTTGTCAAATATGTCGTAGTTGTTAACAGAAATTAATTTTTGGTGTTCATTGATTTTGAAATGTGTAACAAGAGCAGCTAAAAATTTAGTTTGGCTCTCTGAGAAACATCAAAATGTTTAATTTTTTTGTTTGTTCAACTGTGGATAAAATTAGATATATTTTGGAAACAGAAGTGTCTGCTTTGAAGTTTACTCTTTTAGAGATTAAATTTTTAATTTCTATCTTTGTTTCTTATTAAGTGTATCTCACAACTCAGAAGTAAGTTTAATGGAACCTTTATGTCACCATGAAATGGGTGAATACCCATAGTCATCAGATATGGGTATTGGCATGAAAAATAGTTTGTCAGTAGGGTTCCAGCCAGCTCTTATGGTATTTCAGCATTAGTTGGGATTTAGTGCTGGGGATTGTGATGTAGCCTGGGAGGTTTTTGGGTTTGATCCTTCAGTAAGTAGTTACTTGAGGCTCTAGCTGGAGGCTAGTTTCTCAAAGTGTCTGTCACTGTTCAAACACGTGTCTTAAATCTTTCAGGCCTGAACTTCTGAATTCGACAGATGCTCCCGTGGTCAATACAGTTCCAGCAGGTAGGTGTTCAAATGTGTGAGTTGCACAAGCACATGTGATATTCCTATTTGTCCTATATACACATAGTGTTCTCTTGTAAAAAGTATATCAAAGACAGTATTAAAGTGAATATTAAGGATCTAAATTAAGCAGGTGTACCGTAAGGATGTCTATTTAAGGTGTGTGCAGGAATTAAACTTTTCCTGAAGTTAACTTAGTGGATTGAGTCGTGATAACCTACTGTACCTTCAAGCACAAAATTCGACTACAAAAATAGTAGGTAGGCTAGTAACTGAGCCTTAGCCTTAAGTGGACTGTTATGTGGCTGTTTAAATTAGCCTTTTTTTTGTTGTTTTTTTAGTAATTTTTAATACGGTTGTACTGATTACAGAGGCAAAGCATTGCTCATAAAACCCCTGTAGCTAAGAAAACTGGTGTTAATCAATTTCTATGGCAGC
This sequence comes from Pyrgilauda ruficollis, assembly GCF_017590135.1. Taxonomy (NCBI): domain Eukaryota; kingdom Metazoa; phylum Chordata; class Aves; order Passeriformes; family Passeridae; genus Pyrgilauda; species Pyrgilauda ruficollis. The sequence goes on along the minus strand of NW_024528710.1, from coordinate 2,871,861 downwards.
CTTTTTTTTGTTGTTTTTTTTAGTTATTTTTAATACGGTTGTACTGATTATGAGCAAAGCATTGCTCATAAAACCCCTGTAGCTAAGAAAACTGGTGTTAATCAATTTCTATGGCACAGGGTTCTGAACAGTTGCTTATATGGCTTGTCATCAGCAGCTACCACTTGATAGTGGTACGTGCGACCTCTGCATCCTCTCTAATAAGAGAAGAGAGCATCCCTGGGAGCTGTCAGTCACATCTCAGAGAACACAGGAGACAGCAGCTGTCTGAGCCTCCTTTCCTGCAGTTTTCTTCCTGTTTGGATTTCCTCTTTCCCAGTAATTTATTATCTCCTCTGCTGCTCCCTGTGTCCACTGCCATCTCAGGAGACAGAGCTGTGGAGCACCAACCCCTGCTCTCTCAGCTCCTTGTGGCTCCATGTCCAATTCCTGCTCTGTCCATAGGTCCTGACAGCTTGTGTCCCCAGCAGGAAAGGGATGGGATGAGTATGAAACCTGTATTTTGACTGGCAGAGGAAAAGATGATTTTCATTTGCATTCCTGTGGGAGATAGTCTGGTCAGAATGGTTTTGTGGAATGGCCTCAGTCCAGAAACTCTGAGAAGACTGATACTGGCTGCAAGACAGACCAGTTGGATCTCAGGAAGTGTCAGCTGGTGCTTATGCTGATAGCCCAGTCTGGTGCAAGTATGGAACACAAGTCATTGCTTTTGCATTCTGACTAAACCCCTGGTGTGTAAGCTGGCCAATGTGTTCTTTGAGACTGGGAAGCTTCACTTGTTGGTCACAAAGACATATTCAGGAGCAAGAAGTGATTTGTATTATATGTGCTTTGATCCCTTAAAAGCAAGTTTTCATCCCATGCGCATTCCTAATTCTGCACTGAATATCAATAAATTCTTCAGGAAATGAAACCATTGAAAAACTATTTCCATCTCCAAGTGGAATCTGCTGTTTGGAGGTGGATGATGGAATATTGCAGTTCTTCAGGCCAAAACATTGTGTGTATTTTGTAGCAAGAGTGATGTCAGTGGTTCAGCAGAGTTTTGACAGTTTTAATATTCTGTCATTATTTTATGGTAATTTTTTCTAGTTCCACATTGAATCCATACTTCTTACATGCAACATTTATGTGTTGTCTGAAAATGTAGGATGATTATGCATTGTATAAATTGAACAACTGAAAATATAACCAATATAATTAAGGAATGTTGGTTTTGTTCTGTGTCAGTCTCAAATACAGTGAAAGAGGACTGGCATTCCAGAGTCACCAAACTGAGAAAGATGGTAGATCAACTTTTCTGCAAAATGTATGGTAAGTGCAGTATTATTATCTTCTTTTCTGAATGGCTTTGTATTTCTTGAAGGTTGCTTTCATTCCTTTCTTTGAATGTCTGCATGAATGAGACCTTTGTTCAGATTTTTTTTTCCAAATATCTAAAATTCTGGAAGTTCAGTGAAAAATAATGTTTTAGTTTACTGCTTATACAGGGTAAATTCATAGTTTTAAAATAATTTTAACTCTTACATATACAGCTCTTCTGATTGCTCTTGATTCCTTCCTGTTTGGATTTTTTTCCTTCGGTGGTGAAACAGCTGTTTACTTATATCCACTGCAATATCATCATAATTAGTATTAAAACAATTAGTATTAAAACATTTTTGGGTGAATTTTTATATTCTGTCAAATATGAAGAAAAAAAGTCAACTTTCTAAGACCTAGAATAAATTTTTTTCATGATACTCTATAACAGATTAACAACTTTGGATAAAACAAATGTATTGTGACCCAATAAGCAATCCAGTCTGGTATTGTGACTGCCCAACAGCAACATCATAGAATATGGCAATTCTTTAACATTTTTTTACATGCAGAGACTTGGGTTTTGTTGGATTTAGATGTCCTGCATTGTTCCACATTTTAAGAGCACAGTTGCAACAGCCTGAGGAATTGGTATCAGCTAGCTTTTAATAAAGGTTGATTGGCCAGTCTGTCCAGTTACTGGATGTATTTTGTTCCAACAGCCAAGGCTTTGGGGAGCAGTGATCCCAGAGCTGTTCCATACAAGAAATTTGAAGCTCATCCAAATGACCTCTATGTTGAAGGGCTGCCAGAGAACGTCCCCTTCAGGAGTCCCTCCTGGTATGGAATCCCTTGCCTTGAACAAATAATTAAAGCAGGCCACAGAATAAAATTTGTGATCAAAAGGTAAGTCTAAACATGGAGGGTTTTTTAAGAAAGAATCCAAACAAACACCCTGTGTGTAATCAAGCACTTGGTTTCATTAAGTCATGAAGCATTTGGTCTCTAGTTAACAAATAGGCAAATGGAATATTTTGCATTGTAAAGTGGGCATTTGCAATCCAGACAAATATTTCAGAATATGTTTTGCATATCTGTTAACATGTTGACATGTGTGAAAAACATAATGGAAAAATTCAAACTCTTCAATTCATGTCATAATAGGTAGTGGTATTTAATTTATGACAAGAATAAGCACATTATTTGTGTCCTGGTTGCAGGCCAGAGCTGCTAACTCACGCTTCAAACGAAGGTATCCCGCACAGGTCAAACCCTCAAGGTAAGACAGGTGCTGTCTCCAGGTGGGAATGGAAGGGTGGAAGGCTTTGATGGGGAAACACATCTAGATCAGTGCAGCATTTTTCAAGAAGGAACCCATGTGAAGTGTGCTGGGATATTCTTCATGAGGGTTGGAAGGAGTGAGCTGATCACTGTGAACATGGATGGCTGCTGGATTCTGAAATCCTGATGCAGTCCCAGCTGCCTTTGAATAACTAGCCTAGGTCACCTTCAGAGCCCCAGAGAACTGGAGTTACTGTCCTGGCCTGAATCAAAGGTCTGGAGTCCCTTGGGATTTCACAGGTGACTCTGAGCTCTTTCAGGTCTCTGTTGGTAAGGAATTGTAGGGACTTCTTGAAAGCATGATGTGCCTTTAACAGGAAGAACCACTAAAATAATTTCTTTCTGCATCTGAAGGCTCTGAAGACCAAGTTGTTCTGCTAGGGTCAGTGTTTGAAATTTGTAACTACATTTAAATAGATTTTTCATTATGTAGAGGAAATTACGTGTATTATTTAGGCTGCTATTAATAATCATTACTCCTTGTGTGTCCCTGTCTAATCAGATGTAATTGTGTTGTTAGTTTTCATGTTCTTATGTTGAAAGAAGTATGTTCAAATGTACCTCTGTATCTAGAGCTGGGTGATTCTCTGACACCCGTTTCTGGTTTTCAGCAAGAGAAGATTGGAATTCCAAGATCACAAAGCTAAGAAAGCAAGTAGAAGATATATTTAGTGTGAAGTTTGGTAAGTTAAATGCTAAATGAACTGTTCTGTAATGCTGCTGCATTTTAAAACTCCTCTGTTTAAATGTTACAGAATTTACTTAAGCATCAGAAGTATACTAGAACGGATATGGAAATCTTGACTCCTCTTACCTATGTTTTACTTACTCTTTCCTATAACTGACATAAATGTTTTTATAACAGCATCCTAGGCCATTATTTTTCTGGTTGCGTGACGAGATGATTGCACAAAAGCTTTTGGATGAAAAGAAGTTCTCAAAATAAAACATTAGGCACTTTAGGCCTATATTAAATGTTATCTGTAACAAGATGGGCCAAGTTCCCATTTGCAGTTACTGCACAGAAAATAATAGGGAATCTGTTCAAATACATTTAAATATTTCTATTGTTTTTCAGGAGGCTTGTTAGCTTTGAGTAGCAGAGCCTCTGTGAGACGAGATTCTTAAAATCACTTGAGATAAAATTCCACCCATTGAAGTTTGTAATACATCATTTAATCTTTTATTTTCAGCTGAAGCTCTGGGGCTTTCAGAGGTTTCAGATTCAGTGAAAGTTCCCTATTCTGTGTTTGAATCACACCCTGACTCCTTGGTGGTGGAAGGCTTGCCAGAAGGAGTCCCCTTCCGGAGTCCCACGTGGTTTGGAATTCCACGCCTCGAAAGAATCATCCGTGCGAGTACCAAAATCAAATTTATTATTAAGAAGTAAGTTTGTGATCCAGTTATTGTTACCTCTGATTTTGAAGTTACTTGACTTCATTCCCAGCAGCTCTAGGCTTTAAATGCTACCTAAACTCTGCTTCCATGAAACACAAAGAATATTTAGCACATATGTGGTCCTCACACAAGGACATACATTCCTCATTAAATTTCTGTAGATGTATAAATTGTGTGTTTCATGCATCAAGAATTGAGGGGGGAAAATGGTCTTGCACCTGGAAGCTTAGTTCCTTGGGGGTTTTTTTTATTTTTCTGTATTTTTCTTTGCTTGAAGTAAACCCAGAAGAAAATTGCAGAATAGAAAATACAGCTTTATGTTTTCTATTTTTTTTTGTGGTTGTAGTAGATGGAGAGTTATCCATGCTTCTAACAGAATTTCCTTGTAGAGAGCTGATGTTATGTGAATTGGAACTCAACTGAATTCCAAGAAATTGGTAACTTTTTGCTGTATGACTTGTCTTGCAATTGATTGGATTTGTTCTGTTCAACTTCTAGGCCTGAGCTTATCATTTCCCATTTGCCTCTAAGACTGGCTAGTAAACTAAAGAAAAAAGGTAAACAATTAAATATTATTTGCTGCCATCCATTTGTAAATACTTCTTTTCTACTTCCCTAGCAGACTGAGAGCTCTTTGTGGTTGAAAAAGACAGGTGTTGTAAATAAAAGGCATTATTTAAGATGATCTAGCATAGTAGTCTCTAAATCTGCTGTTGAGAAAGACACTCAAACCATAAATATATCTGCTTTTCTACTTGACTATTGTAGTACAGAAAATGGAATTTCCTCAATTTTGACAACTTTTATTTCGCTTTTAATGGCTTCAACCATTTTTAACTGAGAGCTGTGAACTGCTGTAAAGAACAATGGTGTTTTATAAGAAAAGAATGAAAGAATCTTTTGTCTGTAGAAAATTCAGATGTTAGTAATTTTTGGGGGTTTTAGATAATAAAAAGTAACAAAACTCTCCTTCACCCTTAGAAAAAACAAAGTCTTTTGTTCTGAATTCATGGAAAATCTAGATGTGTTTTTTTCAAGAGCACTAAACCTACTTCTTAAGATTGTGAGCATCACTGTATTGTTCAGGTTTTACTGTGCAGACTCTGCTTAGTTCAGTCTGTTAGAATTGTTAGAATACAGCTGTTCCTTTGTTAGGCGTGCAAAATTTGTGCTTTACGCCTTGTGTTCTTTTGGCTTCCAGGAATTGGTCCTTCCAAAGATCAAAGGACTTCCAAAAGGTCACGAAGCTCTTCAGAAAATTCAAGTGTCCCGGAGATTGAAGTTACTATTGAAGACAGTATGGAAGAAATAAATATTCTTCTGATGTTCTTTTATTATATTCTTCTAGATTGTCTGTTCTTCTAAGCTTTCATAGCCCATAAGTAACATGCACTTCATGTAGCAAACTCTTGAGGGCTCCAGATACACTTCAGTATAAAAGCATCTTTATTTTTCATTTCTGAAACAAACTGGATACTGTGTAGGTGATGCTTAGGTAAAATGTTGCAGTTTGACAGCTTGCTTGGGCCCATTATTCCAAGCAGAGGTGTGGGAACTGCTGTAGTCCTGAGCAGAGAGATCACAGATGTGGTCAGTAGCATTAAATGCTTAAATACAACTCTAGAACTTCCTAAAGGGTGGTTGTTTTTTTGTTTTTTTTTATTCTACTCTTGATTCAGAATTGAAGATTTCTCTAGTAATCAAGTTCGATGCATTTTTCTTTTTGTATGATGTCTTGTTTCTGCTCTGCCTTAAATATGTAATGTCTCTTCATAGGTCCTAAAAAAGACCAAACCACAAATGCAGAAACTAATTCTCATACCGATGACTCCAATGAAAATTTGAAGCCACAAGGAAGAGAGTTTTCTTTTGGTAAGTGTTGAGAGAACTAACACCCATGCATTCTTTAATGTTGGTATGGAACATCCAGATTACATATCAGATATTTTGAGTTCATATTCTGATGTACAGTTAGTGAATGACTGAAGTCCTCCCTTTTGTGTACATTCGGTTCTTCATTATGTGTAATAATCTGCAGTAGAGAAATACTGGATGATGTGTGGAGTGTGCTGTACAAATGCAGCCCAGATCCATTAGATGTCATTGATTCAGGTACAAAGGCAGTTCTAGATTTGTGCTGCTCTGTTACTGCACAGTGCTGCAGACCCTTGAAGGACTTTTCTGGTGCAAAGTACCATCAAGTGCATAAACCCAGCTGAGATGTGCATAAATTTCATAAACCCTCCACAAATCTGAAATATTGACATCACTGTGCAGAGATACCTAGGTGGGATGTAGGGATCAGGAAGGATTTGAACCAACATTAGTAAGCCATGACCTGTCTGAGCTGATTGTGCATGATTGCCATGACTGACCTCTCCAGTTGTAGAAAATCAGTAAAGGAAAAGCTGGACAGGGTTGAAAGCCCTGAAAGTAGTTGTGTCCATGAATGTAGGCCAGAGCTTTTTGGCCATGGAGGCCCAGGCCTGTTAGTGCAGTGCTCTGGAACAGAAATCTCAGCATTGAATTTGCAATCCAGAAAAATTCTTCATTGTCAAGTGAGATGAGTGACTGCATTCAAAGTAACTCTAAGTAGTTCCATGTCTCAGTAAACCTTTTTTTTAGCATACTCACATTCTGAGTTTATTTGCTTATATTTGTGTAGGAATTTGCTGTTATTAGCTTTATCTTTTTTGTCCCCTATGCTTTCTTTTTAGCTGTATGGTCAAAAAACCTATAAGAAATTAATTATTTACTCCTACAAGTTTAGAATTAATGAGATATTGATTTAGCTACTGATTTAGGGTGGTATTCATATTCAGAGTTGCAAACAGTTTTCTTGGACTTTCCTGTTGCTTGCTAGACCTAAGCTTTTTTTTTTAAATCTGCAACTTTTTTAAACTTTAGACTGAGGTTTTAGTTTTGTAGACCAGCCATGGCTCACTTAGTGCAGCCACAAGTAAACTGGTTTGGAAATTGCTCTGATGGCTGTCAGAAACAAAATGCTTAAATTAAATGGACTTCTCATCTCACCACTAAAGTAGAAACTGTGCTAGAGATTAAAGTTCTCAGGAGAGAGGCATGTATTTCAGGGCTGTGTCATTGAACATAAGAGGAACTTTCTGCCACTGTTTTGGGTGGTTCAGATGAGTAAATTTTCTGCTATCTGATAGTAAATTTTATGCTATCTGATAGTAAATATGGATCACTCTTGGATTAATTTTGCTTTTAATTACATTTGATTTATTTAGTTACAGTATCTTTCAAAGCTTCAGGAAAATAAGGATTGATGTGGATATAGTTTTGCAGAATGAAAGCCATTTTGCACATTTTTACTGCCATAGTAAATTGGTTATCAAGCATAAGAATTTATTAAAGATTTGTTAAAATGTTATTCAAAGACTGATTCATTGTGTAAGTGTTTTTCTAATTCTTCCAATTTCTTCCTGGCAGAGCTCTGGAATGCCAAAATCAATGACTTGAAGCAGAAAGTAGAAGATCTTTTTAATGAAAAATGTGGTATGTTTATTGATTCTTTATTACTGAGATGTCCTTCTTATGAACATGCAGTTAGATAAATGTATGAGAGGTGTTCATATGTTTATTCCAGAGCTCCTGCAATCCTTGTGTACCTTACAGTTTCCCATCTGAGTTCATTCTCATGTGCTTGCAATCCAGTGTCACATTTCCACTTGTTATTTTACTTGGGTTTGAAAATGGAGAAGTTGTAGTTGGATTACAATTTTTTTAATGAGCCACAGAGTGATATCACATACTGGCACATCATTTTGAGCTTTCTGCACTCTGCTTATAGATGGGACTTTGGCTCTGCATGACTGAAAATGGGTTATGGGTGGTATCTGGAGAAATTGCTCAATTATATTCCAACAGTTAGTGCAGGCTGTTTGGAAATGAGTGACTTTTGGAAGTAATGGCTTCTCATTACTCATCTGAGTGTGGACTCTTGAGCAAGAGCATGAATCTCATCTGTCCTTGGTACTGTTCTCTAGAAGAGAAAGAGGCAGAATGCATTGCCTTCAACAAAGTGTGTCTTGATTTGAAAAGACAGGTGTCTGCTAAGGAAGGGAGAAGCCTCTCTTGAAATTGAAAATGTAAAACCCCTCCCTCTGAATTATTGTAATTTTGAAATTAAGGGGCTCTCAGGCAAAGATACGGGGTTAGGAATAATAGTTCCTTGTTAGGAAAATTAAAAATGCAGTAATACAAAACAACCCTGCCAGAGTCAGAAGAGGAGCTGGCCCCCTGTGTGTCAGGGTGGTGGCACAGTCCCATCCCATGGGGGCTCAGCCCTCCTGCAGTGCCAGCTGTGCTTCTGCTGGAGCAGGGATCCTGCACAAGGCTGCAGTTTTCCTCTGGAGCTCCAGGGCTGCTGGAGAGGTGCCTGCTCTTCCTCTGGGAATGCGGGGCAGGAGAAAGCTGCTCCTCTGGGAATGCAGTGGGCAAAGGCTGCTGTGCTGTTCCAGGCTCAGATTGTATCCAGGTAGGAATGCTTGGCTCCTGCCCTGGGCGGAGCATCTCCCCATGGGATGCTGGAATTTGATCAGCCATGCAGGGACACTCAGTGGCCATGGACAGGAGAGATCTCCTGGAGGGAGGATTGGCTGTGGGAGAGATAAAGAAAACTGCCCCATGGACAGCAGAGAACTGCCCCAGCTCTGACAGAGGATGATGGAATGCACACCCCCACCACATCTTGCATTTGCAGGCTAAGACAAAAGGGGCATGCAGATAGGATAGTCATGCATGCAGACCAAGCCAGTGGCATGAGCTGGTTGCAAATTACTGAGTTTCAGCAAATTATGGTAAGATTTACTGCAACAGAAAGTCATGTTTGAATTGTTAATTTTCTTCCTGCATATTCATAGCTGTCACCAAAGAAGGCAAAGCCTGCTGGTAAATTGATTATGCATGTGCCAACTACTCTATTCCATTTCCAGCAGGGGTATGCTATTTCTGTACACATCAGTTGCCTAACGGGTCCTTATTTGCTCTGTTGCATTTCAGGGGAAGCTCTGGGACGCAGTGGGCCAGTGAAGGTGCCATATGCACTGTTTGATTCCTACCCAGAGGATTTCCATGTGGAAGGACTGCCTGAGGGCGTGCCCTTCCGCCAGCCTACGACTTTTGGGATTCCAAGACTAGAGAAAATCCTGAGAAATAGACCCAAAATAAAATTTATTATTAAAAAGTAAGGCTCCCATATGTTTTTAATAATCTGTTCTATGAGAATTGAAATGTAGACCAAAAAATGAAATTGTGTTGCCAAGTTGCTAAATTACTCTATAAAATACACACTGCAATATTTTTATTGAGGAAATGGTGGGAAAGCTCTTGTGCCAGTGGAACAAGATACAATAATCTCTTTGTTCTGACAGACTCTTAGACTGCTGTGAGAGGAAGAGCAAGTCCATATTTCTTAATCCATCACAATTATCACATCATTGGTTTAATTCCTACTGCAAGGAGCACTTATGGGCTACTCATAAAGCTTGCTGGTTGTGTATTGGGAGCTGAGGAGTGGAGATTATTTTAATGACAGCTGTAAGAATTCTCTTTCTTTTGCCTAGAACAGGTTTAGATATTCCTGTGCCAGTGCAGAAACAGTGGCAAGAGAAATTACAAGGACAGATAGTGATAGAACAAGGGAGATTGGCTTTAAACTGACAGAGAGCAGGGTAAAATTAGATGTTTGGAAGAAATTTTCACTGGGAGGGTGTTGCCCAGAGAAGCTGTGGCTGCCCCATCCCTGGAAGTGTTCAAGGCCAGGTTGGACGGGGTTTTGAGCAACCTGATGTTGTAGAAGATGTCCCTGCTCGTGGCAGGGGTAAGGTTTTAGGTTCCTTCCAACCCAAACCAGTCTAAGATTCTGTGATTCTGGGAAGTTATGGAGCTTCTCAGTCATTGCATTCTTGACTGACTGTTTGGCTGAGAAGATATCACTTAGTTACCATTTTTAGAAAATGGGATTTTCTTTAATGTTGATGTTATAATTTTATTATTGTATGTAAAATGTTCAATCTGTTTTCAGGCCTGAGGTGCTTGAGGCAGCTATCAAAGGAAGGTCTGATAGAAGCACCCAAGGTGAGTTTTGCAGCTGCTTAACTTCCCAAATAACAGTTTATTTCAAGGGTTAAATATTAATTATGAGAGCAGCATGGTGCTAATAAATTCCTGAAATATTTATTCTACATTGCAGTTGCTTGGTTTGTTTGTTTGTCTGTTTTCAAGATGGGAAAAGCACTTACCAGTTACAGTTAAAATATAGCTCTCACAAGGGAGTATTAAGTTTTTTAAGTTATTCACAAATAATTGTGCCTCTAATGTATTCTTTACTACATTCTATCAAAATGTAGCCAGCAATGTAGGATTCACAGGATTTATTTGGGTCTAGAGATAAATTATTTGCTCCTAGTGTGTAGATCATCTAAATGACACAGGCACCAGAGACAGGAGTGCAGATAGCCAGTAGAAAATTATATCAGGTAGGTAGGTCATGGAATAAATGCTTCCATTTTGAAACTGAAACTAGGTCCTCTTTGAAAACTTTGCCAATATTTGTTGTTTTGCAATATTTTCTTTATAGATGAAACTGAAGATTTTGACCTCTCTATAAATGTTTTCTAAATTAATCCTCTTAGGAAAAAATAATTCCTCCAGTAAAGCCAATACAGCAAGGACCACAAAAAACACAGTGAAAGCATCTGAAGATGTTGAAGACCTAAACATTGTTAAAGTAACCATAAAAGGTGTGTATACTGTCTGGTTTCACATCATAATACTTGTGCTTCTATTCTTCGTGATATCTGCTTAGTTTGATATTTTCCTACAGTCAGGCTGGTTTGCTGAAATACAAGTACAGTCAAGAAAGAACCTAAGTTACCTTTTGGTTTTGCTGAGATATAAATATTATCTAACACTCATTAATATCTCATCAGTGACATCTGTAGAATATTCTTAGTCCAACCACCTGTTAGAAGTATCCACATTTTTATGATGCAATAAATTAAATATTGACTTGCAGTTCTTGGCAACTTGCAGATGTCAGTACTTGAACTGAATTGAATGACCATGCAGGCTGAACTGCTTTGTCTTAACACCAATTACTGCTTTTTTTTGCTGCATGCTGTGGCCATCTGCTGAATGATCACTTTGCTTTTACCTTCACATACCGTTCTGTGTTCCATAAGAAAGTAAAATACAATTTGTTGGTTTAAATTACTTTACAAAATCATCTCTAGACATTTCTAGATTCATCCCTGGAAGTGTTCAGGGCCAGGTTGAGTGGGGCTTGGAGCAACCTGGTCTAGTGGAAGGTGTCTCTGCCCATGGCAGGGGTTTGGAACTGGAGACTTTAAGGTCTCTTCCAAACCAAACCATTTTAGGATTCTGTAATTTCTTAGCAACCATCTATTTGTGTGTATTTCTACTATTCAGTGTTACTACTAAAATGAGGAGCAAAGACAGTGCCTGTTTAGAAGCTCTTGGGTATACCTGCTTTGAGTAAACATGTATTGATAACAAGCTTCAGGGGTGGAAATTTGTGCTTAATTCTCATGCTGTTCTAACAATTTCTTCCAGATGATGAAAGTGAGCGACTGCCAAAAGCAGAAAATGCCAGACAATTGAGAGAGCAAGTAAATGATCTTTTTAGCCAGAAATTTGGTAATTGCTTCTTACTCCCCATTTTTATATAGGTGTGAGTGCAATTAATGTTGTTCACAGTGCAGTTACTGAATGAATATTCACACACAGTGAATTATATCTATGGTCATTAAAATGAACAAATTTGAGAATTGTATATGAATGTTGTGCTTTGACTCCAAAAAGAATCTTTTGTAAGTGATGTAGACAGTTTGGTGTTTTAAACAAAGTCCTAAGACTCTAGATTGCTTCATGGTTCCCCTTCCCTTTTCCTTTTTCCTATGTCAACATGATGGATTTTGCTGGCAGTCCATGATTCTTCTCAGGGCTTCATAATCCTGACCTCTTAATACTTGGGATTAGAGTAATTTTAAAAATGCAATTTAACCCTTTTGCTGTGTATAGTTTTGTTTGGGTTTTTTTTACTTTGCATTTTATAGAAGCAATGACTTTAGTTTCCTTATCTGAAATTCCTTCACTTGGGCTTTATTGAATTTCTTTTCATAGCATTGCAGGAAATGCTGTTTTCCCTCATGTAGCTATCTCCTTTAATATCCTGTTCTGTACTGCTCTCTAAGAGCAGAGTCTGTGTTCTTCATGTGCTGAACTGTCAGACTTGGAGCTGTGACTGATGCTCTCATAGTAATGTTCATGAGTGTAATCCAGAGCCTCATTTCTAACACTGTAATTGTTTCATTGTCAAGTGAAGGTTGATAGTTTCAGATCTGATAGAAAGCGTGGTTTGAATTTTTTTTAATCATCTGAGGACTTTTTCGTCAGTGTAATCATAAATACTGTGGGTTTGAAAATAAACACGACCTCTCTCACTTAGGTGAAGCCACTGGTATGAATTTTCCTGTGAAAGTTCCATACAGAAAAATCACTAACAACCCTGGCTGTGTGTTGGTGGATGGAATGCCTCCAGGTGTGGCATTTAAAGCACCCAGTTATCTGGAACTCAGCTCAATGAGGAAGATTTTGGATTCAGCAGAGTCTATCAAGTTCACTGTCATTAGGTATGTAGTTGCCATTAATTAGATTGTGAGTACAGTCCCATAGCTGGAATAAATGTGAGAGAATAGAAGTTGTAGTCCATCTTTAAAGAGGTGTTGGCTCTTTTTGGATAACAATATATCAGGTCAAATGAAGCCCAGATGTTCCTGGCATGAATGAAGGAGGACATGTCCAATTTAATATGACAAAAGGCATATTACTAATACTGCATATTACAGAAAGCTGTCTTTTGAGTCCAAATCTAATCATAATAGCTAAAAAGTCCTATAGTTTTCTGGGCCTTGCTCTCCCAGTCATAATATCAAGTTTTGAAACAAGTCCAGAGCTCATTGGTTACTATGCAATATTTTAAAATACACTATTGTCCAATTATAGTATAAGGGAGTTTCATTTGCATGTGTATATCTCCATAGATACACACACACATATCCAGTGTTAATTTGTATGCATTGAAGCAAAACAGATCAAACTTTGGAATCATTCTAAGGGGGAGTTGAAAATATAAAATTGATCCATTTCTGTAACTTCTCAAATCACAGATGACTTCACAGGAGTTTAGAAGCTTCAGTTTATCCTTAGAGAGAGAAGTTCTTAGATTTTACTAAAGGGTCTGAACTCTCAACATTTAATCATGACATATTCTAACCAAAAAAAGGACTTTGATGTGGTTTTGAATTGAACCCTGAAGAAGAGGTGATTCCTTGCTAAGTAGCAGTGACCAAGGGAAGGGTTTAGGTCTTCCCATACATGTTACTTTTCAAAATGCTAGTTTTGAAGAACCAAAGTGCCCAAGAGCTATACTCCTTCTGTTTTACTTGCCTTTCTTTTCATTTTTTAGCATGACCTCTGTTGTAGAAGGTGTGGGGAGGTTACATTGGGAGGAAACACCATGCAGTGCATTTTAGAATCAGTAATTTTTTTTTTTTCCAGACCATTTCCAGGACTTGTGATTAACAATCGTAAGTATTTATGAGACAATGATGACAAATGCATTTTTATAACCTACCAAGATTCATTTTCTACATTGTGTCTTAGTGGCAGAGGCCCCAAGTTGTTAAGGTCTCTGTATAACTCTTGCCTCTGTATTTCTTATTAAGATTTCCTGACTAAACATGGATGTAGAGTTAACTTGAGGGCAGGGGGAGAAATTTACATTTAAACAGCATAAGATTAGCATTGACTTGATATGAAAATGCAAGACTCTGATTTTGTATTTTTCAGCTGCAGAGTCCCAAAGAAATTTAGGATCCTGATTGAGCAGCACACTTACATGAGAGCTGCTGTGTTGTAGGTTTAAATCCATCACAGTAGCAGTTAGCAAGCAAGAGCTTTCCAGTAGCTGCACAACCGTGTTCCAGTGAAAAATTCTGCATTCTGCTGAAACTGTAACTTTTTAGAGAGGCAGACTGTAGTCAGCTGAAGTGCCATGGCCAATTTGGCCCTCACAATGAAATTGTTTGGGGTAGTGGGAGGGAGAGGTGTAGTTAGTATTTTGGTTGCTAAAATAATTGCGACCTGGTTGCTAGATGTAATTTAGGAGAAAACACAAACCACAAAGACTGTCACTACAGTGTCCCTTGTGTTGTGTTCTTTATGAACCAACGTCAGATTAGAAATTCAGAGGCCAAATAACCTGTCACAAACTGGCCTTACCCAGCTGGAGCCTTAGAACCCATTGTTTGTTCAAATACATTCAGCCACCAGTGTATTCCAGCTCCCAAGCTGAGGTCCATGCCCTGCAAGCAGGAGATGTCCTCAGGAGGATACTGTAGCCAGTGACTCCCACTGACCTGCTCACAGACCTAGGTGCACTTCTGAGGTGGCAGAGGGGTCTCTCTGCAAGGGAGAGCCTTCCAGGCAAGTAAATGTGTAATAGTATTTCCAGAGAATTCAGGCAGAAAAGAAAGAATCCATTGAGCTGTTGTCAGTTCAGCCTAAGTTGTCAATGTGTATTGGGACTGGGGGAGCAGATTGGCCATGGACCACATGAGGTGTGGGCATTATCTGTGTCCACTAATTGTCATCAAAATTATCTTATACTGATGGATACCAAGGTGAATGATTGAAAGGCTCTGAGCCAACTGCTTATAAGTATTATTTATTATTTATTCTTCATATAAAGAACATGTGGAAACTTTAAAGTTTTGCTGCTTGAAGGCAAGACTGGGAATGTTTTTCTTGTAACAGATAAGATTGAACTGCATCTCAGTCACAGTGTTGGTGACCTGTTCATGTGAGAAGTTTCAGTATTTGCAGATTCAAACATTTTTCTTGTGTTGCATGTGAACCATTTTCATTGTGAAGTAAAACAATGTTCATGTTTAATCTTAGAGCTGCTAGAAGAAGCTGAAGCAGAAGCACCAGCAGCAGCCACTAGCACAGCAGTACTACCAGGTGATGCAGTGTGACACGTGTCCTTGCAGGAGGGGTGGGGTGTGCACTTCTGCATCTCACTGGCAGATATCCTTACAGTCATGTCCTAGGTATAGAGTGCTCATGATGAGCCATTTCATATTGAGAAATGAATAGCTGTTAACTTCAGTAACTGTTAAACTTTAAATAACTTTAATAGCTGTTAAACATTAGTGGAAAGTGCCTCTACTTTCTTCAAGCTGTGTCATTGGTGTGTTCCTTGATTTGATTTTTACAGATGATGAGTGAGCTGGAAAGAAGGATTAGTGGGGGCAATGTGTAAAGGCAATTCAGCATCCATTTATTAATGTCTGCTTAACTCAAATGTGTGCATGTCTGCATGTACAGCCAAGTGAAGTTTGCCTGCATAGCTGGCAGAGGGGTCTAGGTGGAGTTTCTGCCTGCTGCCAAGCTCTGTAACCCCTGCTAGACTGCATCTGGGAATGCACACACATCACCTGTCTTAGTCTGAGCAGAGAACTCGCTTTGGGCTGTGAATTAACTAAAGGAAATGTTAATTTCCTTTAGTTAATGTTAAGGAAAGGAAATGTTAATTTTCCTGCCCAATGGTTGGGCAACTTAGCTTTGATCCAATACAGCTTTAAATGTCCATATACCTTTTAAAATTGTGTATGCTAAGTTGGTGTAGTGTGGGGAAAGCTTCTGCAATTGACTGAATGAATCATTACACAAAGAAGCTGGGAAACTAAGAGAAAACATCTGATAAACATTTTAAGAGTAAGGGACACTTTTATGATGAAAATTATTGTCGAGAAAACTTCTGGTTCCTCTGTTTCCATGTGGAGGTGTGGGAGGGAGGAGATCAGCTGCTGGTGGTTTGTGAGCTTGCTGTAGTCTGTTGGTCCTTAACATCTGCAGTGTTAAAATGTTTTTCCCAGAGCATGTTCATCTGCAATCCCTGCAGACACAGTAGCAAACTCAGCATGGAATTAAAGCCTACTTCTTGTCCTCTGTTGTGCACCTCCCCACTCTGCCCCAAGTACACATACTTGCCATCAAAGACAGTGCTTGGGAGAAGTGGTGGCTCTTTCTTTAAGCTGTTCCAAATGTGGTGGATCCTGTGCAAATGCACATGATGTTGTTCTGGGACTTGGTGATATCTCTGCCACAGTGAATCATTCTTAGAAGAGAAAGTGTTACATAGCTGAATGTAATAAATGTTTGGGGATATTTTCTATTTTGTTGCAGACTATAGAAAGCTGCACAAATTTATCTCAGTCAAAGAGATATGAGTCTGATTGTTTAAGAAAAATTAGGTGCTTTTTTTGAGGGAAAACTTAATTTCCCTAATCTGATTCATCTTGTTGAAACGATATTCATATTCATTTGACTGTCTTTTTTTTCATTTAAGAGCCAGCTGAACCAAGCCATATAGAAGTATCTCTAGGAGGTAAGTGTCTTCAGTTACTATCAAGAAATATTTTTAAGTAATGCTGAACAAAGTTGCATCTGTTTTTAAAGTCAGGTCAATCAAAACCAAGAAAAGGTCTTTTATTGGTTCCTGGTACATTTCTTCATTTATAGTAATATCATGCTGCATCATGTGAAAAATACTTAGCAGCAAAAATTACTATTTAAATAATTTGACAAAGGAGTTCTGCAAATTCACCAATAACTTAGGTGAGTCATGCCTATACATAGGCTCTGAGTGACTTCATATCCTGAGTGATGCATCTAGTTATTCAGTGCAGTAGTTTCCACAATTGATGCAAGTGAGTGATTGCCATCATCAGGAACTCTGAATGCCATATTGGCCTGGATACACTGTGCTGGGGGCAAGGGAGTGGAGCATTGGTGTTCTTCTAGCACTTAAACTCTGGAAAACATCCAACTTTCCTATTGTCCAAGAATATACTTGAACTGTATCCTTTTCAGATAAGAATCACAGAATCATTTAGTTTGGAAAAGCCTTCTAAAAGCATCAAGTCAAAATGTTGCCCCAGTACTGCCAAGCTCACCACCAAACATGCAAGTGCCACATCTACACAGCTTTTAAATGCCTCAGTCTCAGTGACTCCAGCACTGCCCTGGGCAGCCTCTGCCAGGCCTTGACAACCCTTTGGGTGAAGAAGTGTTTTCTAGTCCATAGATAAATGTAAGGGAGCTGTAGGTTTTGTATCCCCCACGTGTTTTTGCACATGGTCTTGGTGAATCAGAAATACTGGACTGACCTGAGAGTTGGGCTGTTGCTGTGTGCTGTGCTCCTGTAAATGCTGCCTTTGCCTCACCCCAGCCTGTCAGCAGCCCCTGCAAGGCCACAGCTGTCTCTGCCGTGGCTCCAAGGTCACCCAGGGGGCTCTGTAGTTTGCTGGGGTGCTGCCTTTGTGTCAGGTGGTCCCAGGAAGGGTTTGCTGATGTGTCTGTGGCAGCCAGCAGCCCTGGGATGGCAGCTGCTGTGCATCAGCACTTTTCATCTTGAGACTCTCAACTTTGGCTCATTCCCTAATCCTGCTTACATTGCACCAAAAGAGAAAGCAGCAAATCTCTGTGCTCCTGTTCTTCTCCTGCCTTTTTCATGGAAATTCCCTTTCCAGGCTCCATTGCTTCACTCCCCCTGTCATGTCATTGAACTCTAAGCCAAGAGAACATTCTCAACCAGAATGAGTGTTACAGGCTGAGTTACAGGTTCACTCCAAGGGTTTTAAGTCAGTCTTTCTTGGAGTATAGACTGACCCTGTTGCAGCAGTTAGACAGGAAGAAGGCAAATGTTAGAGTCACAAATGTTAGCTGCAGATTTTAAGCTCATAGTTTTGAAGGCTGGAACATCAGATATCTTTATCATGCCAAAACTCGATGGGATTGTTGAAGCTAGATGGTGCAAGAGAAAGACACTTGTTCCTGAATACTGTCATGTGGAAGAGAATCAGCTGTGGGCCTTCAGTGTGATGGTTTGGAAGAGACAGAAAAGCAGAGTTATGAATTTGTCATCCAAAACTGGCTTCAGACACTGTAACTACAGAAATGGTTTTGTGAAAAGGCATGCAGTGGCAAAAATCACCTCAGAACTAGGCTGGAAGGTATAAAATGATCATGTGGTGAAACAGCCTGGCTTTGTAGTGATGAATTACTCTCACACCAAACCTTCCAAACAACTTCAGGGGAAACCAATTTCCTTCCAACATCATATTGTCTGTAAAAAGAACAGAACCAGGCTCTGGGTCATATGGACAGTGCTACACAGACATGAGATTCCTTTGATTTACCTCCAAGCATCCCTGCAATGAATAAAACTGTATCAAAAGGTGATGAATGCTTTAGCCAACATGATTTTAAAAAAAAACATATCATACTGCTTTCCTGTGTGATACTGTACTTTGAAAATTAGCTAGGGTTAAAATTTATTTTGGACAGACTGAAATAGAACAATGCAGAAGTCTGTATCTAGTTGAGAGAGAAGCAGTGCTACTAATGCCAATTTTATTTCCATTCATTAAGAACTAGAGTGCTCTAAGATCCTAAGGTGCTTTACATTGCAGTGGAAATGGTAATTTTCACAGAATCAGATTGCTGTGAATATGCTTTTATTTGTTATTATTAGTTTAAAGAGATAATGAATGCTTTTCATATTTTTATGAATTTTTACTTAAGTACAACAGTAACAAAATTGGTGGGGAAGTTCCACTTTTTTCATTCACTACTACTTTTTTAACAGATAACACAGAAACAGAAGAAAAGTTTCAGCTAAAGCATGAACCAGACCTGACGTCATAGACCTCATCCATACTGGGTAAAATAATTTAGTGTTTCTTGAAGTCAACACCGGTCAAGGAATAATATTTTTATATTTTTTGCTGGGGAAAGGAGAGATGAAGTGTAATACTGAATGTCAGAAGGTGCCAGTACTTTAGTTGGGAATTATTCCATGTGTCTCAGTTCCCACATATAAGATGTCAGATGTTTTGCACTTTCTTATCCAAATACAATATAAAGCACATTGTTCAAATTTGTGAGGAAGTCCTAGAAAAATGTGGCCTAAAATGTGTGATGGTAATCAGAAACTTCAGAAGCAGAACAAGTGAAAGTTGAGGGAATTAGTGTTTATGAACAGCTCTGACACAGTTGTGTGAAATCTCCAAATTGTAATTGAGCAGGAAAGCTCTTCACTGTGATTGCAATATTGTCTGAGCTTGGGACACTCAGTAAAGCTATTAACTGTGATGACAAACTAACCTCCTTCAAAAGTTTTCTTTATTTTCTTTTCATAAATTAAACTTTTATGAAAAGCCTAGTTTAATTTACAATGCCAATTACAAATGTCCAAATTTTTCTCTTACTCTATTTTTAACGTCACTTGTTCCTAAAAATTATGTTTTTGTGGTGGTGGAGAGCAATGTTAGCAATGCTATCATATCACCAAATCCAAAATTCCGACCCACGTGGTTTGGAGTCTCTGTGCTTCGTACAAAGAACGTGGGAGTACTTCTTCCCATTTCAGTTTTTTGGTAATACTGAACCTCAAGTATCTTCCTCACTATGCAGTGTTTGATTGGTGTAAAGTTAAATGAAGCATTGGCTAGGGGAGCCTGTGGGTTTCTTTCCTGGCACCATTTCAGTTTTTGGAGCCCAGGGCCAGCCTTGGCCCTCCACTGGTACAGCATGAACACAGCCCAGGACAATGAAGTGATGTGGTGGAAAGCTGCAGGAGCTGACAAAGCAGCATCCCAACTGTGCCCTGGGCACTACAGGCACAGCAGTGGTGCTCTTGTTCAGGCAGTGAAGTCTGTGTTGGAGGTACTTGTCATCAAACTGGCAGGATAAAATATACTAAAGGACAAACTGATTCGTCATGGGACACACTGCAGGCAGTGAGATATAAAAAACCATCTCACTTGTCTATTAAAGGTCACAAAAATGTTGTCTGAGCAATGGCTGCACAATTTGATCCTGAAGGAGTTCAGAGTTTTGGATGCTTTAGGCCATCTGCTGAATTTATACTAAAATAAATATTTGTTCTAAATTCTGACAAGAGACCACTAGAGCACACTTTTAATCTCATATTTATTGAGAGCAATATTCAGTTTCTGCATGCTTGCTGAACCTAGGCCTGAAGAACAGGAAAACAGAATACAAACTGCTCATAGTTGTAATAAGGCACGAGGCTTCAATGAAGCTAACTTAATTTTTTTAATTTCTCTTACCTTGTCAGAAGCTGCCCCTTCTGAGAGGAGCCTGCTCGGCCTGTCTAGAGCTGTGTAATATAACTGTATAAGAGAAGTATCTTCTATACAAACCCTTTTGTACTATTATATAAAATGTCTACTTTTTCAGCAGTTCTGTGAATTGACCTAATAATGACTGTAGATTTGGATTGTCTGAGTTTACTTTGGAATATATTTTAACGAATAAATTTGATGCAGCGGTGCTGGGGAGATGGCAGGGATTATAATCAACAGGGACTTAGCTCAGGCTGTCTGTACTTTCCAATAAAGCTGAATTTCACTGTACCTGAATGCATCCTAACTTTTGTAATGAAAAATTCCTGCAAAGAGTTCAGTTTGTTTACTTTGAAGAAAAAATCCTCTACATTAATTTTCAGCTATTAATGTCTCATTGGACAACAGTATCTGTATATTTGAGTTATTTTTTCCTATTATATCTATTACAATTAATATGTTTTTCCTAAATAAAAGATTAAATTATCCACTTGATGGTTAGTGTGCATTAATGAGGTAGACTGTGAAATGGTCAATATTCCACTGTGTGGATTAGGAACCAACTGAAATTAAACCTCATCATAGTTTGTTCTGTTAATTCAAGGTAGTAAGTACATGTTATATCAGAGTATCACACAGTTTACATATGATGGGTTTGGTCTTACAGTCCTGCCATAGGCAGTAGTTGTGTGGGCTTGTGTGAGAGCTTTTCTGCTGAAGGCTGTGGGGAAGCTCTTCTGTTCACCTAGAACTGGTTATGGAAACTTGCTACAACCTGCTCTAAGTCCTATTATGTCAAAAACTCTGAATATTCTGTGAATATAATAATTAAATTAAGTCCCCTGTGGTCCTGGTTATGGGCCACAACATGTAAAAACATTTTTTTTGGTCAAATTTCATAAACCATAGGAGATGTACAGTTCTGTCTGTATGATAATCTCTAAAAAATGCAGATTATTTGCAAAGGTTTCTATTTTACTGGCTTGAATTTGAGATGATTGCATTATGCACAAATGGTAAATTATGTTCCCTGATGAAGAAATAAAGACCTTTCTGATGTTTTTCAAGACTGTCCATGCAGTTATGTCTTTTACAGCAAATCAAGTCCTAGCAGTAATTCTGTAGGCAGGTAGAACATGCTGCAGCTTGGTTATATCCTGCCAGCAGAGAAGTAAGGTCCAGTCTGCAATCCAGCTCTGGGTGGGGGAGGTGATTGGACCTTCAAGGAAAATTTTGTAGCCTTAAATTCAATTGTGTGCAGTTTCTGTTCCATGGGAGCAACCTGAAATTCAGCAGGTAAATTCAGAGCAGCACATTTTTGTCATTATGGAGATAAGGGAGACCCTATAGGACATCTGCTTGTGTTTCACAACATGCAGATCTAGGTGCTCCCACTTGAATACTGGGACCTTGTGCTGGTGATGTCAGCAGGGGCAGCTCCATGCTGAGGCATTTTGAAAAAGCTCGTCCTGGTCCTACCTTCCTTCTCTCTGGAGAGGAGCTGGTGGTGACTGGTGCCTTGCTGCCTTCCTGCCTCAGCAGCCAGCCATTCCCAGCCCCGTGGAATGAGTCCACCTGCTGAACCTACCTGTTAACCCAGCCACGTGGGCACTGCCCACATTGTAACCACCAGCACATTTACCTGCTGCTCACTTGAGCAGACATGCTGAGCCAATGAACCTCCAGCAGTAGTTCAGGACCAGGTTTCACACTTGCTTCTGGACGTGTTCAGAATGGGGAAATGACATAATGCAGCTTTCCCCAGGTTTCAGCTGGCCTGACTTCCCCTTCTGAAGAAGCAGGATGGTTCATCCCTTCTTTGCTCTCTTGAGGAGGCACTTCCAGCACAGCTGCCTGCCCAGCTGTCTATTGCTGCTGTTAGTGCTCACTCAAAATCAGGGCAGTGTCACAGCAAGGGAACTGGGAAAATAAATAATTCCAGGGTATTGCCTTGTCAGGTGTGTAACAGCAGAGTGGCTCTACTGAAACTCTGTATGCAGGAGCTGAAAGAAAAACTAAGTGAAAGTGTTTTGCTGAAAGGACTGGAGTTTTTACACGGTGGGCATTGTGAATTTTGCTGCTGGGTGGGCAGTACTGCTGATGGGTTGGCACTCAGTGCTGAAGGCTCTTTGGTTTCAGACATTTTGGGTTACATCCAGTTGAGAGAAATTAGTCTGATAAAATAATTACACCAGTATTTTTACCTTCCAAATATCAATTCAATATTAAGAAATTACCTACAGTCCTAACAGTTAGCAGACTTTTAAGATGTTGACCATGTATAAAAATCTCATTAATTTTCAAACTAGTAGTACATGAGATAGGCCCTAAAAAGCTGTGGCTGTACTAATAAATAAATGAATGAATAAATTAAATTACAATAATTTACAAGAGCTCTGAGTAGTTTTTGTGCCAGCAGGGAAGGTTTGTGATGACGAAGGAGCAGACAAGTATTTATTTCCCATGTTTTACTGAACTTTAAAAGCCTGTCCTGTGCAGTGGACTGGCTCCTTTCTCTTAAATGGGAATTTTGCATCCAAGATCCAAGTAGTGTAGGATTCAGGGTGTCCATGGTGGAACTGGGCATCCCTGGGATATGGCACCCTGGCTTTTCTCACAGCATACCCACCAGCTGAGGTCCAGTGTCTCTGTGATGCAGTTGCTGGCCAGTGTTTTTCTCTTGGGAGTTGAATTTTTCCACATATAAAATTTGAACCTCTTCTTTGTTTCTTTTCGTGTGTGTCCCGTCAGTGACCCACAGCCAAGGAAGAGGGCAGGCTCTCATTTCTGTGACTGTGTAACAGCTCTGTGCTATCAGTGACAAAACAAAGGCCTCCCTTGGCTCTGTAATGAATTAAGCTGAAATTTAAACTACCAAAAAATCAAAAATTTCATTTTGAACAAAGATTAGGGTGGCATTCCTTCCATCTGCTCTTATATCCTGAGAGGTTTTAGTACTAGTTTTGGGTGGAGCAGTGCCAAAAAGAGGACAGTCCATTTGCCTAAGAAACTCTTAGCCTCCAACACTACAACAGCCTTGACTGAAACCCATCCTCTGAAGTCCTGTGTTGCTGTTCCCACTCCACAGCAGCGGGGCCTTGCTGAGAGCACTGCTGCCAGCTTTGGCTGGAGGACTTGGATCTTCTCCATCTCTCTCAAAATGGGATCCTGTGTTCAGACCCCAGCCTTGTTTCCAAAACCATGTAATTTTAATCAGTTCATTAACTCAATAAACTTACATGGTGGTTTGACACTGGCCAGACGCCAGGCACCCAAAAAAGTCACTTACTTGCCCTCCCCTGCCACAGCTGGGCAGAAGAGAAAGAAAATTTAATGAAGGCTTCATGAGTTGAGGTAAGGACTGGGAGAGAACACTCCAGTGTTGCAGTGTGTTGTTTGGTTTTGCTGGAGTTGGTATGTTCGTTTCCCCCAATTATTAAAGTGGTTCGGTCTTGGGATCCTCCTCCCTCCCCGGTTAGTCCCTCCCCAGGTACAGAGCTGTCTGTTTGTTGTCTCCTCCCCTGTTGCCATGGATTTTTCTGTTAACCACTCCCTGAGCTCCTGTCCATCACCCACTGACTCCTCCTCTTATTCCAGAAAGTTCTCCTCCATTCAGTGGGTGATTGGACCAGAAACACAGCCCCTCCCTATTACATCCCTAATTAGCTAGCCGGTGTGCCCTCATGAGTATGCTCGCTCCTAAGTTCTCCCTCATTGGTTGTTGTATTGTCCCCACCCAACTGTTCACCCCCTTTATATACTATTGTATCCCCTTGCTCCCGGTCTTCTCTCGGCTGGCTCTCCTGGAGGTAGTAAAAGCTCTGGATTTCACCCCCAAGAGGAGTCCCTCTTTTCTTCATTCCTTCGCCTTCCGCGCTGATCACCGCTGCTTCCTGTCGAGGCGCTCCCCGGATGCCCCTGGCACGTTTGGGAAGTGCCCCTGCTGCTGGCTGCCGTGCCTCGGCTCGGCCGGCGCGGTCTCCTCCCCAGCCCTGGCGAGTAGAGGATTTCTAGCAGCAGCTCAGCACTCCAAGGGCAAACCAGACTTGGCTTAGAGATACAAAGTGAATTTGTTACTAACTAAATTAGAGGACGATAATGAGAAGTAAAGTAAGTCCTTTAACCACCTTTTTTGCCCCTAACCCTTCCATCCTTCGCACCAACAGTGCAGGGAGACAGGGCAAGAGGATTTGGGGCAGTTCATCACCCGAGATCATTTCTGCTGCTCAGGGAGAGGAGTCCTGCCCCTGTGAGACCATGGGGTCCCTCCGGCTTAGAGATACAAATTGAATTTGTTACTAACTAAATCAGAGGACAATAATGAGAAGCAAAGTAAGTCCTTAAACCACCTTTTTTGCCCCTAACCCTTCCATCCTTCGCAGCAACAGCGCAGGGAGACAGGGCAAGAGGGTTTGGGAGATCATTTCTGCTGCTCAGGGAGAGGAGTCCTGCCCCTGTGAGACCATGGGGTCCCTCCCATGGGAGAGACAGTTCTTCGTGAACTTCTCCAATGTGGTTCCAATTTCACAAGCAGCACTCCTTCCAAAACTGCTGTGGCATGGGTTTCTCTTCCCACAGGGTGCAGTCCTCCAAAGACAGGCTGCTCTAGCCTGGAAGCAGGGCCCTCTCTCCTCTGGGTCTCCCACTGGCTCACAGCCTCCTCCAGGCATCCACCTGCATGGGCACCTCCCTCACAGGCTGTGGGTGGATCTCTGCATCCCCCGTGGATCCCCATGGGCTGGGGGTGGATCTCTGCATCCCCCAGGGATCCCCATGGGCTGGGGGTGGATCTCTGCATCCCCCAGGGATCCCCATGGGCTGGGGGTGGATCTCTGCATCCCCCAGGGATCCCCATGGGCTGGGGGTGGATCTCTGCATCCCCCAGGGATCCCCATGGGCTGGGGGTGGATCTCTGCATCCCCCAGGGATCCCCATGGGCTGTGGGTGGATCTCTGCATCCCCTGTGGATCCCCAGGGGCTGCAGGGGCACAGCTGCTTCCCCATGGTCTCACCATGGCCTGCAGAGGAGTCCTGGCTCCAGCACCTGGAGCACCTCCTCTCCCTCCTTCCCCACTGGCCCTGGTGTCTCCAGGTTTTTTCCTTCACATGTCCTCTTCTTTGTCTAGGAAAAGCTGTGCATGCCCCACTTTGTTTTGGTTTTCTTCTTAAATATGTTATCACAGAGGTGTTACCACCACCTCTACTTGGCCAGCAGCATGTCCATCCTCAGAGCCATCAGGGCTTGGCTCTGCTGGACATCTGGCAGCTTCGAGCAGCAGCCAGCTCCGGAGCCCCCCTGCTACCGAAAAGCAGACTGTGCAAAACGGAAAACTTGGCTTGTTCAGATGGGATGTTTCTCTTCTGAGAATTTTCTTCTAAAATCTTGTTTCTTGACATGTATTAGACATGTGAGACATTTGATGGAACACTCAGCAGTGCATCACACAGAGTTACAGGTGGTGTTTCACTGTGAACTAATCCTTCATGGACAGTGGCATCTAAAACCTTTCATTTCTCACATCACAAGATGAGGAATGAGGAAACAGGAAGGAACTATGAATTAAGTGGTTTCCAGAAATGTACTGTCTGTAATGCAGTTTAAATTTAGTACAAACAATTTTAATTATGAAAGTAGCTGTTATGACAAAGTTTATGGTCTTCTGCATAAGCAGCAGTCATCTGGTGACTAACAGAGCAGAATCCAAACAGCCCTGGATGGATTTTTTTTAATATTTCTGGTTCTGTAATATGCAAGGAACTTCCCTTGCCTATAGGGAAGTCCCCCTGATAAAATAATAAGAAACCAAATGTAAATGACCATTTACTATTGCACAGCTGCAAGTACCACACCCAAGTTCCAGGGGAGGGCTACAGTTAGTATTTGATGTTTTTAATGTGGCCAGAGCAAGCTTTTGTCTTTACAAGCTAACAAGGGCATTGGGCTGTTCCTGTGCCAGGGCTTCCTGCTGCTGCTCAGTGGGGAGAGCCCCTCTCAGCTCTGCTGTGGTTTGGGGCTGCTGCCTGCCAGGGACAGGGGTGCTACCTCTGCCTGAGGCATCTCTGCTCCTGGTTGAGTGTGGGCTGGGTTTGCTCTAACACCCAGCTCATGGCACTGAGCTGGCCTGCTGGGGACATTGGCAGCACTGGGGCACAGGTTTCCAGAGGGGATGGAGCTGAGTGTTCACAGCTGGCTGGAGCTGGGCTCCTCCAAGGATCCTGTGGAGAGCAGGGCTCTGCCAGGTGACTGCCCACCTCTGCTGCCCACTGTCATTGAGGGTGCCCGTGGTGGGGACAAAAGCGCTCCTGGGTACACCTTTGCTTTCAGGCAGTGTGGAATTGGTCCCTGCAGCTCTCACATCCCTTCAGGTCTTTCTGCTCAGGGCTGAGGATGGAGAAGGAGGAGGACAGGAATGCAGCAGGTGCACTGGCATTTCAGAACGGCTTAGCAGGGGACTCTCCTGCTCTCCCAGCGGGACACAGGGGTCTGTCTCCAGCCCACTCTGGGGTTTCCCTGTGCCTGGGGTCCTCTCCCATTCAGCCCTGTGCCCCTGTAAGGTGGTGAGCAGGGCTGGGACTGACTCAGGTCCTCGGGGGCTCCTCAAGGGAACCTTTTGGTGGCAGATTTTGAAGAAGCTGCAAGTGACTGAAGGGAAACGGTGATGCAAGGGGAGGGTCTCTTGCACACTGAGCCCGTGGCTGCCCCACCCTGGCTGTGCTGTCCCAGATTCCCCACCTGCCAATCCCACACACAGAAGACAGTACTGCCATTCCTGGGGCTCAGGCAGTGCATTACATGCTTTATTCAGCCGTTCCAGCTCTGATAGAGAGGGTGAAGGCACCTCTGGCTGTCATATCCAATATCCAATATCCATATCCATTGCAGGCCTCTGGCTGTCATGTCCAATATCCATATCCGTATCCATTGTCCTTGACCCTCTGCTGCAATGCCCTGTGCCATCATGGGGCAGCATCAGCAGTCAGGGGAGTCCTTTGGATATCAGGCCAGCCAGCCTGGCCCTCACCCTTCACTGCCCTGTGATTCCAGAGGTCCCTCCAGGTTATCCCCGAGGCCTCCCAGCTCACCTCCTCCCCAGCCCGGAGCCACTGGAGGGGCTGGGCTGGGCTGGGAAGCGCCGGCTCGGTACAAACCACAGCGAGTGAACAATTGCGGGTGCGATTGCAGCGGCAGTTCCGCTTCCCCGGGGCTTTAAGACCAAGCGGAGCTGAGCGAGGGCAGAGGGGAGGGGACAGCCCGGACAGGCAGGAGCAGGGTCCGGAGTAGAGCACCGCGGGCAGGAGCAGAATGGGGGACGCCTTCATCCGGCACATCGAACTGCTGGGCTACGAGAAAAGGTTTTTCCCCAGCCAGCACTATGTGAGTACTCAGCAGCTTTCTGGCATGTGAGGACTGAGGACTGGCCAGGGTAAAAACCGTGGCCAACAAATGTCCTGAGGTAAATGTGACTGAGAGCCTAAACGCTTCCTTTTAAGGGGGTCATGGCTGTTAACATCAGCTGCAGGCAGCCAGAGACTAAACTGTCGTGAACACACAAGACTTCAGGCACTTCCTTTGCAAGCCATTGGCTACTTTGCAGTCTTGGAAAGGGCTTTTTCCTCTTTGTTTCCCCCCACCTGCGTGGTTCTGTCCCCTCTCCGACCATTCCAACTCCCCTAGTGCCCAGTTTATTTGCTGGCAGGGAGAACTACTTGCATTGGGGTGGTGGAAGGAAAACATTCAATTTTATCTGAAGCTGGACCATCCACAGGGCTCCCTGGGCACAGTGGGGAGTGGTGTCCCACTTGCCTGCAAAACTGCAGCCTCTGCTTTGCTCCTCAGGTCTACATGTTCCTGGTGAAGTGGAATGACCTCTCCGAAAAGGTCGTCTACCGCCGCTTTACTGAGATATATGAGTTCCACGTGAGTCCTCCCAGGACACATAGCCTTGGGGTGGGGAAAAGGGAGGGCGAATGCCATCTGAAATTGCCTCAAAGCAAACCTAGTTCAAAAGAGGCTCCTGGGTCCAGTTCTTCAATCTCTTTTGCCCCTTGAAGGTGGGAGCCAATGGCTCTGTGTCCCTGGGCACACAGTGCCGAGGTGTGGGATCCAGCCAAGACATGCTGGTGGCAGCAGGGCGAGCACCAGGAAAGGAGTCAAGCTGGGGGCAGAGGAGTGGGTGTCACAGCGTGCTCCCCTGGTGCCATGCTCACTGTTGTGCCTGGCTCTGCTCTGCAGAAAGCGCTGAAGGAGATGTTCCCCATTGAATCCGGGGACATCAACATAGAGAACCGGATCATCCCACACTTGCCAGGTGAGGGGCAAGCCCCATGGCTGGGGGGTAAAGAGAAATTGCAGCTAGCTGGGAAATTCCCTGGTGGGTTGAGCTGTGCTGGCTGCCTCCCTGTCAGGGGGGTGGTGCAGTATTTCCTGTACACCAGGCTTGAAATCAAAACCCCAGTAAAATCTGAGCAGTGGCAGTGGTTCTTCCCAACACTCAGCAGCCCTGCAGACCCCGTCCTTGCTCTGTGAAGGCATCCCAGAGGCACATCCAGAAGAATCAGCTGTGACTCCTATGACCCCTGGCTGGTACAAAGTGTCTGGCTTTGGGGAGGCTGAACTGAGTGGAGCTGAGCTGAGCCCTGTGTTGGTGACACCATCACTGGTGTTCGCTTAATGCCCTTACGGCAACACAGATACTTTGTAGGAGGAAGCAATGCAATATGTCTTCAATGACAGAGAATGAACTCCTGATCCGAACAGCTGACACTGTCTCCGAGCAAGGAGATATTAGAAAGCATGTTAGAAAACTTCCCCATTTTATTTAATTTCCTGCTTTAAAGGAAGCAGAAGGGAGTCTGAAAAAGAGCTGCAGTTGTGGTCAGCATCTCTGGAGGAGGAGTAAGCCTGCACCATGCAGTGTGGGTGCCAGTCTGGGGGGGCTCCACTGCAGCTGGACTAACACCAACCACCATGCTGGGCCTCTTTCATCACGCTGCCCCCCACCGTGCTGGGGCTGGTAAAAGCATCCTTATTCCATTTGGGGAACTGAGAGCACTGAGGACCAGACAGGTGTCAGACTGCTGGGGGGACATGGGGTGCCACTGACCACACAAAGCACCTCCCATCCGGTTCAACACTGCTCAGGGTTGGGATTGCCAGCAGTATTTTAGAGCTCTGGAGTCAAGAGCACCATAATCAGGGGGGTGGGAGGATAAACATATCTCCTCTGACTGCAGGCTGGTCCCCTGAGCCCCTCTTGGTGCCCTGGTGCATCTGCTGTATTTGTGGCCCAGCAGTTGGGCTTAGTCTGAGCACACATGTAGAACTTAACCTAAAAATGAAATAGGGTCAAACAGGATCATTGCTGGGCTTGCATGAGCTGTGGTCCTACAAAGCTTCACCTTATTGGCACAATGCAGCCATGCAGCACCTTGGGGCCAGACCCACTTTGCCAGGCAAAATTAATGATTCAGAGCAGTGTGCTTGGGAAACTATTAAAAAATAAGGCATTCTGTCTGCTTTTTCTGAGCCCTTTTTCCTCTCCCCCAGCCCCAAAGTGGTTTGATGGGCAGCGCTCAACTGAGAACAGGCAGGGCACACTGGCTGAGTACTGCTACACACTGGTGAACCTGCCCCACAAGATCTCCCGGTGCCTGCATGTGGTCAACTTCTTCAAAGTCCGTCATGATGACATGAACCCTGTCACAGACAGCCAGTGAGTCCAGCTGCCTGCTATTTTGAGGGAAATCCTGCGTTCCTGGCCTTGGATGCTGGCAGTAGCCTGCAGGGAGGGTGCTGATGGATAGGGCTGGTTGGCATTGAGCTGCCTTTGCTCTGACCTGTCTAGGATCAAGAAGCCTGAGGTCTTCCTCCTGACAAAGGATTCCAAGAAAAGCCTCACTGGTAAGAGGTCTCAGAGGGCTGCAAGTGGCTGCCTCAGCAGCAGCAAAGCCTGCTGGGGAGAGAGGATGTCATTCCTTGGCATATGCCCTCACTAAGAACATGGTTGCTATGCCAGAGCTGCAGCTGTGGGAAGCCAAATCCTTAGAGGAGGAATGAGTCATTGTCCTGAAATCCAGTTGGTTTGGGGTTGAAAGAGACTGGGAGGGCACTTTGAGCTGTCCTGGGGCTGCTTTTGGCCTGCCTGGAGTAGGATGTTTCTGGGTTGGGGGCTGGAAGAGGGAACATCTATCACTTCTCTCATGCAGACATCACGGGCCCCATTGTCCTGCAAACGTACCGAGCCATCGCTGACTATGAGAAGAGCTCCACGTCTGAGATGGCTCTCAAGGCTGGGGACATGGTGGATGTCGTGGAGAAGAGTGAGAATGGTATGTGTCCATCCCCCTGAGAACCCCTGAGGGCCAGCGCACTCCCTTCCACAATTTCAGCAGGAATGAGTCCAAACACAGCATGTGAGCTAGTTATGGCAGTGAAGGCTGAGGATGA
The DNA here is from genome assembly GCF_017590135.1 of Pyrgilauda ruficollis. Taxonomy (NCBI): domain Eukaryota; kingdom Metazoa; phylum Chordata; class Aves; order Passeriformes; family Passeridae; genus Pyrgilauda; species Pyrgilauda ruficollis. The sequence goes on along the minus strand of NW_024528710.1, from coordinate 2,841,111 downwards.
GGGGCAGTTCTAGAAAACTGGGCAATATCCTGGCCATGCCTCAGCCTGTCTTTCTGCCCAGCAGGAGCACAATGAATCGGTCAAGTTCTCTGGTTGCACCATGTCAACAGAGACTGGCCCCAGCACTGTCCCTTTGGTCCAGGACAAGGAGATGCCTACACCTGCCCTGGCCAGGACAGACCTGGTGCCAGTCCCCACTACACTCTCTGCTCCTGCCCATGGTTGCTTTCTTTGCAGGCTGGTGGTTTTGTCAATTGAAGAATAAACGAGGCTGGGTACCTGCTGCCTATCTGGAGCCACTGGATGGTCCCGATGAGTCTGAAGAGCAGGAACCGAACTATGCAGGTAAAATACTGGGGTGACCAGGGTGTGTGCGTGTGTCAGAGCACAGCCTGCTGCAGCTCTCCACTGTGACAGCTGCAAAGCTGGGCAATTCAGACTGAGCAGGATCACTGGGCAGGGAGATGCTGCTGTAGGAACTGCCAGGAGGGATAAATCTCATGGCTTGGTGTCTCAGTGTCAACCTTGGGAGCTTCCCATGATCTGCAACTCAGCATTAGATTTGTGTTTTGGCTGATCTTTACCCAGTGGCCATGCTGAGCTGGCTGGGTGAAGGCTGAGGTGCTGGGTTAGCAGAACAGCATGGTGCAGCATCCAAATCAGGCATGGGCATTCACAGTGCTTCACCTCTGTGCTGTCCTTATGAGGGCCTGGCCCTGCTCCCTGTCCCCTGCACTGCCCTGCCATGACAGCAGGGCTTTATCATGTGGAACAGAGGAAGGATCCTGCAGACTTGTGCCAATTGCTCAACAGGCTTCAGCTTTGAGGGTTTCACAACACTGGAAAAGGCTCTATTAGCACAACACTTCCTTATTTTACCACCTGAATTCTGAACACACTTTCGAGCAGAGATAGGAGTGCTTCCTCTGCATGCAAAAGCTTTCTTCTGGAGAGATGGTGAAGGGGCTGGGATGAGCCATGGGTAATGACAAGACTGGGGGAAGTCTGAATTCAAACCTGAAGCACCCTGAGTCTTGCCTAAAATGTAGGGTGCCTCCTAATGCTCTGGTGCCTCCTCTTCTCAGTGGCTGGGGAGGTTCAGCCCCCATCCCGGAGGTGTCAGCACATGATCCACCATCCCCATTTCATGTGTAGGTGAAGCGTACGTGGTCCAGAAAAGCTACACTGCTGTGGAAGAGGATGAGCTGACCCTCAAGGAGGGTGATACCATTGAAGTCATCCACAAGCTCCTTGATGGCTGGTGGGTGATCAGGTGAGATGCCATGAACAGGTCAGGCGAGCAACACTCAGGCAAAGGGAAGGGACATCCATGGTGCTCCACATCAGGGCTCTGAAAGCCATGGTGTCTTTGGTGCCACTGCCCAGCACTTCCTTTTGCAGGGCTGCTCCTCAGAGTCTGTTCTTTTCCAAATTTTAAACATTTCAGCTGGAAATTCCTCTCCTGAGGGCTTCAGAAATATCCAAGAAGGAGGCAGATGGAAAAAAAGCCATGCATCTGTTATTTTGTCTCTAATTGTTCTGGCACATTTTGCTTTGCAAAACCTCAACTTTCATCCCAGCTGCAAAGAATATTCGAGGTAACATGGCACCAGTAAGGGACAGGCCTGAACCATGAGTCATGGAAGGTGTGAGTTGGAAGAGTTCAAGGCCAGGTTGGACGGGGCTTGGAAAAGTACTTCCCCTATTCTAGGGGAAGGTGTCCCTGCCTGTGGCAGGGTGTTGGAATGAGGTCCCAATTCATTCTGGGACTACGTGACCACACACAAGAATGATCAAATCTCTCTCCTGGACCGAGGAGGTGGTTGCAGAGCCATGACTGCAAGTGATGTTCCTTTGTGTTGCACTGCAGGAAGGATGAAGCCACAGGTTATTACCCCTCCATGTACCTGCAGAAAGCCGGGGAGGTGAACACCTCTGTGAAGAGTGTGCTGAGGAACCGGGGTGCTCCTCCACGGAGGTAGGAGAAGCTCTGTGCAGAGGGCAGAAGAACATCTCCCCCTTCCTTGAGGGAGATGAAATTAAACCAGGCAGGGTGTTGTGGTTCACCTGCTTGCCCTGTCTGTGAGGAACTGCCTGGAGAAATATAAGCAGACACAGACAGAGCAGGGCTGTACTCCCACCAGCTCTGTGCTCCCCAGCTACCACAGGCACCCCAGCATTGTTGGTGCACGGCTCCAAGATCCTTGCTCCAACAGGTCCACCCATCAGGTGTATTTCTCCTTGTCTTTCTGCAAAGTTTCTTTTCTGGGCTAATCTTGTTTAATTTTCAAATTGGCCATTTTCTTGCTTCCTGCATGTGTGCACTGAATCTTTCAGAGGCAAGGAGAGATTTGACTAAATGGAGCTGCCAAGTGGCCTAATCTAATGGGAGGATTTGAGCTAATGCAAGGGATTGTATTTTGATTAAAAAGATAAAAAGCAATAACAACTCATGAATTCCAGTGCAAAGACAATGCCTAAAAAGGACAGAATTTGCTGCTGTCTCTTTTTTCTGCAAGATGACACATCAGGCCTGCTATAAAATCTCTCCAAATCCAGTTTTGCTGGAGCATGGGTTGAGTTTGAGACAGTGTAAAATGGTCCAGATCCACCTATTTGAACACAGAGATGTTTGCTGGTAGCCTTGGGGAAGATGAGGTGGCCTGTTCCGAGGACAGTGGCTTGTCCCCCTGCCATTGTGACTGCTGCCTCTGTGGCACTGGCAGCCAGGCCAAGCCCTGTTGTCAATGTGGTGACCTGTTATGGGCAAGAGCTTTGCTATGACTTGGGGTATGTGCTCAGACCGGGAAGGGGCTGAAGGCAGAGAAGCACATTTCTTTGAGAAGAGCAGGAGGACAATGCCATGGGATGGACATCAGGAACCACTTCAGTCCTGCCATGGCACTGAAGACAAAGCAGGGGCCTCTGTCTGCCTGCCCAGGGAGAGTCCCCAGTGCTGGGGTTTCCCCTGCAGCAGCCCCAGGCTGCTCAGCCTTTCACTTCTCTCAGTAGTTTCTGTCCTGTGGGTTGAACACCGCCCATCTGGGTGCACACTGACACATGCTCCATACTCCACTGCCCTGTACCTGACCCTTGAGCTTCAGGGAGCCATGCCAAGCCCCACAGCAGGGACCTCAATTTTGTGGCCAGGATAGGTGCTGTATGTTCATTCATCAAAGAGCTATACATCACTTCTCTATGGGCTTTCTTGGCTAAACCTCATGCCCATCTCATCCTTCCAGTCTTATGCCCAATCTTCCTCACCAATCCCTATCATTACTTTCCAGACTTGTGCTCAGGGCTCACCCTTCAGTGTTTGCTTGCAGAGCACCATCCAGCTGCCTCTGAACACATTGTAGATTGTGTCTCCCTGATGGCTGCCCTCAACGGCTGGCATCCACCAGGCAAAAACCAAAAGCAGAAACTGGGGTTTGGGTGAAGCAGAGGAGGAAGTGTGGGGAAAGGAGGGGTGTGCTGTGAGAGCTGCCAGCATTAAAACTGAAAGTTTTGTTTCTCACTCCTTCCAGATCCACCATCCGAAATGTGAAGAGCATCCACAAGCAGGGCCGGAAGCAAATCAGCCAGGAGACCTACAGGAGGAACAGCAAGAAGTACATCCAGAGCCAGCGGAAAATACGGGGAAATTCCCAGAACAAGGCCAATGTCATCAGTAAGTCTCAATGGAACTGGAATCCTGCAAGCATGACCCATGCCCCCCACCACTGCTGGCAGCTGGAGCAGGATGGCACACTGAGGTGACACCATGCCCACCTGCCCTTTTCCCATGGGGAAAGTCTGTGCAGGGAGGTGTTTCTTTCAATGAGTTTTCTTACCCCTGGCTATAGGTCAGACACAGCAGAATATGGTCCTGGAAGAGGTCAGCCCACATTTGAAACCTGTGCTTTCCTTTGTTCCTAACCTGCCCCGTGCTGCCATTACCACTGCAATTGCCATGTATGTTGCTGTCAGCAGAGCCCCCAGCAGGAAGTGTTACATGAAGAATCATAGAATTATAGAATTTGGTTTTGGTAGGAAGGGACCTTAAAGACCAATTCATTCAAAGCTTCCACTTGATCAGGTTGCTCCAAGCCTCATCCAATCTAGCCTTGAACACTTCCAGGCACAGGGCAGCCACAGTTTCTTTGGGTAACCTGTGCCCCACTACCTTCACAGAAAATAATTTTTTCCTAATATTTAATCTAACCCTGGCCTCTGACAGTGTGAAGCCACTCCCCCTCATCCTACCAGTTCAGGCCCTTGTAAAAAGTGTCTCTTCATGAAGAAGGAGGGAGGTAGTCATCGAGGCATACCCTTTAGATCTGCTAGTCCCTGTGCAGTATCCATGACCTTCCCAGAGCTAAAGATGGGCAGACCTCATGCAGACCTAGAGACAGGCTTTCCCTGAGCACAGCTCCCAGCAGGGCACTGCTGGGTGCATCCTGACACCACGACCTAAGGAAGACCCATACATGCAGCAGGGACAGGAGGAGAGGCAGGAGCTTTGGTGGCCATGATGTAGGAAGCTGCTGAATGTTCATGAGGGTGGTGTGTGGTGCAGAGATCTGACCCATCTGTACATCTTTTTTACTTGCAGTTGAGAAAGATGAGCCAGGGGACAACAAGCCCAAGGCTCAACCTGCTGTTCCTCCCCGTCCCAGCAAGGACCTCATCCTGAACCGCTGCACTGAGAGCACATGGAGGAAGATCCTGTGAGGATCCTGTGAGTCCCCACACCAGCTACCCAAAGCTTCATCTCCTCCAGCGCCTGTGCAGCTAGGGCTCGGAGCCGGACCAGGGATCCAGGTGGTTCTGGCAGCCACCACAGGCCAGGGAGGCTGCGGCCATATCAGCCCAGTCCCTCCTCATCCTCCACCTCAGCCCGCCCACGGTGTCCTGAGAGCACTTGGAGGAGGGACCAGCCCTGCTCTACCAGCTCCTTATAAGCACCAAGTCCTCATCTCTACATGCCCTTCTATTACCTCTTTGTATTTTGAACTATTTTTGTGGTTTTCATCAATAAAGGAGAGATACTTGATAGACCCTGAGGAGCAGTGTGGGCATGGCGGGAGGAAAGGTGCTCCTCCCGGTGGATATTGGGCAAGGGGCTCTTCCAAGAAATGCTGGCAGTGAGGAAATTTAGTTGGGGGGATAAAAGGACAGCAGCTTCTTCCTGGGAGGTGGCTGCTTGGCTCCCTCGAGAGGACAGCGAGGGCTCAGTGTTGAGACAGGGCTGCTTCTCACACGGAGCGTGGTGGGACGGCTGCACTTGCTTACCGCCCCAGCCAGCCCGGCCACCGCTGTGCCGGACGGGGCCGCCTTTGGGCGGGATCTCGGTTTGGCTTTGGGATGGCGCCGGGTCGATGTGTAGGTTTGTGCCTGGGTGTTTTAGTTTTGATTCTCTGGGGCTGGGTCTAAGTCCACACTGGGGTCTGCGGGTGTGTTTAGATTTAGGCCTAGGTCGGGGTGTAGGTTTAGGTGTGAGTGTGGGCCGGGCTAGGCTCAGGCCTGGCTGTAAGCTCAGCCGCAGCTCAGGGTCTGGGCAGGTGCGGACGCTCCCCTCAGAGCGCGGTGTGGCCCCTTTAAGAGAAGCGCGCAGCTGCCGCGCGCATGCGCGCAGGGGAGCTGACGCTGCGGGGGCCCGCGAGTGAGCGAGCCGAGATGGCGGCGGCCTGAGGGCAGCGATGGCGGGGCTGGCGCGGCGCCTGCTCTGCAGGGGCTTGTGCGTGCCGGCACGGCCGCCGAGCACCCGCCAGCTGCGGGAGGCCGAGGAGGCTGCCCCGGTGTTCCAGTACGTGGGGAAGGCGGCCAGGCGCAAGGACCGCGTGTTCGTGTGGGGCTTCAGCTACTCGGGCGCCCTGGGCATCCCCAGCTTCGTGAAGCCGGACGCGGGCTGGAAGAAGCCGCGGCGCATCCAAACCACGCCGTACCGCTTGGAGACGGAGGAGAAGGTGGGCCCGGGCCGGTCCGGCGGGGCCGACGTGTCTGCCCCGGCCTCCGCAGCCTGGTCAGGGCTTAGCACAGCCGAGAGCGGCCTTACTGGATCGGGCTTAAAGGCTTTGCCGTGATTCTGTGTTTTCTGTCGGTGTAGTGGTATTGCTTGGGATGGTGACTGTTTTAACTGCAGCAGCGTATAGTTTAGTAAATATGTATTAGTAATTTTGTCAGAGGCATTAGAGAGCCAGGGTGAAATAGAAGCATTTTTCCGGTAAAACGGGCCTCTTCAGCTCCGTGGCTGCTCCCACCTGACAGACGGGAAGCTTGTGTTGAAAATCACGTTATTCTTCTGCCTGCGTGTTTCACTCGCGCTCTGCTCTCGAGTGCAGAGGAGGTCAGAGCGTTCATGGAATACCTTGGCGTTGGGAAGGGCTCAGAAGGATCGCGGAGTCAGCTCCTGGCCCTGCGCAGGACAGCCCAGCAGTCCCGCCCTGCCCTGAGAGGTGTCCGAACCCTCCTTGGGGCCGGGGCCGTTCCCTGGGGAGCCTGTTCAGTGCCCGACACCCTCTGCGGGTGGAACCTTTTCCTGAAATCCAGTCTAAACCTCCCTTGGCACGGCTGCCCTCGGGTCCTGTCGCTGGTCCCTCGGGACGAGCTGCAGACCCCAGTGGGATCTGACCTCAGTCTCCATTTCTCCCGGGTGAGCACCAAGTGACCACAGTTGCTCCTCATGTGGCTCTTATGCTGGGCTTTTTTTGTCAAAAGGAGTAAAACATGTTATTCTCTTAATATCTCTGTATTTTTCTTTTTTTAATTTTTAAAATTTATTTTAATCTGCTGATGCAGGTCAGCAAATAGGTCTTTCTGTGGTGTTGATGGGGCCAAGGTAATGCAGAAATAAAGATGTATGCAGACAAAACCAAAACCTTTAAGGCAGAATGGTTGGACCTGAGTTTTCACCATTGTGCTTATCACAAAAGATTGATAATTTTTGGAAGACCATAGATGCCATGAATTTGGGCTGCATGTGAATGTAGCTTAATGAAGAATGAATGCTGATGAACAAGTAGCCTGGAGTGAAATCTGCTTTTCTAAGCCAGTTTCTAACTGAATGGTGTGGGTTTTGTCTGCCTTCAAAGATATCCTCTGCTGCCTGTGGTTATGGATTCACACTGCTGGCTTCGAATACCAGAGACATCACCAAAGTGTGGGGCATGGGGCTCAACAAGGATTCCCAGCTTGGATTCCAGAGAAGCAGAAGAGATCAAAGTAAGGATTTAAGTGTTTTAAAGGGTTTTAAGGGTGACACTGCAGTATGCCTGTGGTACAGGAATCTCCATGTGTTTGGAGCTGTAAAAAACATCAAGAGGCTTTGATGCAGTCCCAGGCTGTGCTTTATATTTTTAAACAGATCTTTTTTTCTGAAATGTATCCATGTTTTTGTGTGCTTTTAATTGATCAGTGTGTGCCTCTGTTTTGTACACTGCACTTAATTAGTTTCATCTGGATTGGAATGTAGTTGTTCATTCTGCAGAGTGTGATGTTGGTTAATTTGTGGCTTTGAATCTGTAGTTTGATAGAAGGCACAGTGTAGTTAATAAAATCATTTTGGCAGGATGGTGTGCTTGCTTCTGTTGCCTTTGCACTTAAAAACTAAAGTCCTTTAGTCCTCCTTCCCTCCCTGGTTAGAGTTTTTTTTATACAGTCTGTGGGGTTTTTGTGAAGCTGTAGGGTTTGTTTTAAATTCCTTCAATAGGTTGCATTTTGAAGGAAAAACTTGTTTTTTAGTCATTTTGTCTTACACCAGGCTCTCAAACTTATTTAAGGCAATTTCTGTGCAGAACATTGCCACCTACCACTGAAGACAGGAAAACCACAAACTTTCCTCATGGAATGGCTGACTGCATAGACATTCCTCCATAAACAGTTCAGGAAAATCACAATAAAAGCAGTTTTTGTCATTATGATGTATAAGAGTGTAATCCATCAAGGTAGGGTGTGTATGATATGGGCAGAAGATTAAACTTTGTGGAGAAGCAAAAGAAAATTGCAGCTACAGTGCAGCATGGTGAGGTTTGCAGTGGTGCTGCTTTGTGGGGCACACTGGCTAGTTCTGTGAGAGCGTGCACACGCAGCAAGTGCGTGCTTAAACAGCAGCTGCAAAATGCAGGGGCTGCACAAGCTTCTGCTCACTTCTGCTTTTAAAGGTTTCAGCTCTTGCTGGGTCTTATGTACGTGCTGATGTCTTAGGAGTGTCTTGCAATTACCTTGTTTTCCATCTGACCTGGAAATTATTTTTGTCAGAGAATCCAGAAATAGGTTAAATAGTTTTGCAGTTCAAGCCCTGCTAAGTAAGAGAGTGTGTTTGGCAAGTTGAAAATGTGAAGATCAGTGGGATTGCTACTGCTTCATGTTTAATGTTCCACCAGGCAAGCTTTCCTTTGGGATGTGTTGCTCGTTGCTGTTTTACAGACTGACTTTGGTGCCTGCTGCTTCCAACACTGTGTTGCTGTAGATGCTTCAATTCCAAGGGAATTTGCAGCCTTCTGACTTTTACATGGTTGCATCTAAACTACTGATATTTCACACTCACCCCCCTGTTCCTTACTCCTCATTGTCTCTTTTCTCCAAATCCCCTCAGCTATCAGTGATGGTTATTACAGATCCCAGTGGCATGTGTCTTTCTGCAGGAGGGAACAGAGAGAGGAAAAGGTTATTTTGCTTTGTGACTTCCAGGTGTTTCTAGACAGACAGAGAGTTGGTTGTGTTTAAGCTCTGCTCTGTTGCATGGCAGATGCCCACCATTGGTAAGCTGCCTGTTGTGCTGCCTGTGCTCATGTCCAGTAGTGTCTTATTGCAAAAGACCTTGTGTAGACTTTTAAATTTTAATTTTTTTTTTAAATCTTAGGGGTTTTTGTTGTTGTTGTTGTGGTTTTTTTTTGGTTTGTTTGGGGTTTTTTGTTGTTATTGTTGTTTTAGTTTTATTTTTATTGAAGGCAACGAGAACCAGTAAAGCACTGCTGTCTGTGTGCAATATTGCTTTGGGTCCTCCAGGATTTGATTTCACTTATTACAGTAACTTTGATATCAAGACTTTTTATCTTTTTATCATCTCCTCTTAACTATTTCCCTAGTATTGATTTACAGTTTGCTGTTCTTTCCCCCCCTCCCCCAGTTGACTGTAATTGATTCTGTGTTATTCAACTTACTAAATCTTTTTAAAGTACAGCATGTCATTTTTCATAAATGTTAGATATCTTATTCCCTGTGGGCCTAGCTAGTCTTTCTTGCATTCCTTATTTCTGAAAATGCCTGTAATCTACTTTAAGATTTTTTTGTTTACCTTTCCTGATACATTTTTGTGATTGTTGCTCTTGTACCTTGTTTGCAATATCCCCAGTTGCACAGAATGTTTGTGCATGGTATTAAGCTTTAGTAATCCAGCTGTATTCACTGAAGTGGTTGAACACGTGAGTGAAAGCCTCAGTTTTACAATTCTGCCACCTGAAGCCATAATAACATTCACTCTCTAGTTATGATGGACTTTTGTTTAGGCAGTGATTGGCTTCAGCTATCTCCATAGCTTTTATCTTCTCCTTTGCTCTGTGATAAATCCCTGTCAGCCTCTTTGGTTAGTGTCTTGGCTTTCCAAAATGTATCTGCTGTGTAACAAAGCAGAAATGAGTGTGTGAATGTACAACAGGATCAGCAAATGTATGTTAAATTTACTTTGTGGAAGCTACTGACTTAAAATTGTTCTCTTTTCCTTAAGCCAAGGGCTATGAATATGTCCTGGAACCATCTCCAATTCCATTACCACTGGAGAAACCGCAGCAGACTCGAGTCTTGCAAGTGTCCTGTGGGAGAGCCCATTCCCTGGTCCTGACAGATAGTGAAGGAGGTACAGTGTTGCTTGTGCTGGTGATCTCTGTGGGTGCCTGGCTATGCTTTTACTAAAAGCTTGAAAAAAACTGTCTTCTGTCCTTTAGAACTATATCCCAGGTGGGCTGCTTGCACTGTAAATGGGATGCAGGCAGCTGTTGGCCTTTGTGGGATTGCTTCTGTGAGGGAAAGCTGTGAGCCTCACTTGGCTCAAGTTGTAAATGTGTTGGGAGCTTTTTACTACAGGGTTTGTTTCTCTAACCCCAGGCCTGGTGAGTGCAGCCTGTTTGTCTTGTTCACTCAGATGTGTTTTTGAATGCAGATTTGGGTGACTATGCCAGTACTCCTGTGTTACTTCCCCTTTAAGCCCCAGAGTACTGTATTTATAAAAGCAATTAATTAATTACTAGTCCTTTATAGAGAAGATCCTGTTTGTGAATTGTCTCTTCACATTTCTGGGAGCTCTCTGGTGCAGTGGCTTCAGTGCAGCACCAAGTGATCCAGTGCAGCTTCTTACTGGGTGAGCTGGTTGTTTCATTGATTCCCGCTCCTGTGGGAATGCTGATCTGTTTCTCAGTGTCTTTGGCAGTGGCAGGATGAACTGGGCAGTTCCCCACTGTGACAGACAGCGGGCTCAGGTACTGCTGCTGTGCCTGAAACAATACTGCTGGCTGTTGCAGGTGAAAATTGATTCAGTCAATTTCATTCAAATGGACTTTGAAAAAAGCTTATGCCAATTTTTACATTGCTGTGCTCTACCTTTCAGACTTAGAACTGTGTGAAAATATTTTGAGAACCTGAAAAGAGGCTTTCAGGGGATTGGGCAGTAATAAAATTAGTGTGTTTTATAATTGTTTTTCAGTTTTCACAATGGGAAACAATTCTTATGGACAGTGTGGCCGGAAGGTTGTTGAAGACGAAGTTTACAGGTGAGAATTCAAAGATCCTGAACTTTGTTATTGTTGGAAACATAATTGCATGAAAACAACCCTGCAGAAAAACCTGAAGGTGGAAAAGGTCTGGTAGTATAAGCATGCCAATTAAGATTAAGGAGTCTGAGAACAGGCTTTTGTCCTGCAGGCATCATACAAACAGCCTGACTTTGAATCCACGCTGGGCACTAGCACTCTACTGACAACATTCACCAGAGACAAAAGAATGTCAGCATGGGACAGTTCTTGCAGGGCATAGTGAGAGAACCCAGCCTTCATAAATTGCTTGAGGTAATTTGTGTTAGTAGTTGGGCTTTCTCCCTTTAGCTGCTCAGAGTATGTGTGCTGTTCCAGAGGGTGTTAGAAGTGCCATTTAATTATGAAAGAGGCGTCCTCTTGTTAAGTCTCTGCTGTAGCTGCCTCTTGAGTCTGTAGTTTCCTTCATTGAGTTTTTGTGGGTTGCACCAAAGCATAGGCTCAAAGTGCTCTGTATGATAGAGTAAGTGAATAGTGGGAATATGTTGAGTTTCTGATTCCCTAGTAGGACCAAAAATTGCTCTGTCTGTGATCCACAACACTTGGTCTGTAAAGTTTGAGAAAATAGCTGTAATTAGGTAGCTTTTGTTAGTCTTGATACTGGAAGTCAGTGATTGAGTTGTTAATAATTCCTGGTATTGTGAAAAAATGACAGGGATGTTAGCCCTACACTGTGCTCTGGGATATCTGGTTTATCTCTAGCTAAGTGTAGTGTTTATCTGGGTACTGCAGTATTATGTGTGCTCATTCTAGACTAGGGACTGTCTTTGAGGGTTGCCCCTACCCCCAGTCACAAGAGCTTATATTTTAAAAATGACAGTTCTTAACTTCTTAAATAAAAGAATGTAGAATTATGTTCCTTCTTAGTGCAGGTATTTTGCAGTGAAACTACATGCAAACAAATTTCTCTACTTGTGGTAATAAAATGGCTTTCAGTAGAGGCAGGTTTACCTTTGTGTTTTTTTGCAGTCTTCTGAAATCCTCTGTGTTGCCTTTTCTCTTCTTGGTGCTTGTTTGGTGTCCAGTGGAAGCCATCTCATTCATCAGCTGAAGGAATTTGACAGCAGAGTTGTCCAGGTGAGAGGATCATCTGAGCTCAGTCCTGAAAATGGGCTGGGAAGCAGCTGAACCAGGCTCAGAGCGTGGCAGTCATTGGTTTGAAGCTGAGTTGAAGCCAGTAACAAGTGCAGTACCCCAGGGATCTGGGGTCCAGTCCTGTTCACATTTTCACTAGTGATCTGGATCACAGAGTGTTCCCTCAGCAGATAGCAGATGATATAAAACTCTGAGGAGTGGCTGATAAACCATCCAGAGGCTGGAGAAATAGGCCTACATGACCCTCATCAAGTCCAGCAGTGGAAATGGCCAAGTCCTGTTGCTGGTGAAGAGCAATTTCAGACACCACCATGGGCTAGGGGTGACTGTCTGGGAGGCAGCTGTGTGGGAAAGACCCTAGGGCACACCAGGCTGACCATGACCCTTGCTCTATGCTCAATGTGCCTTGCTCTAGAGAAGGCTAAAGATACCCTGGGCTGCAGTAGGAGGAGTGTTACATGCAGGTTCTTCTTTTCTACTCAGCCACACTCAGAGTACTGTGTCTACTTCTGGGCTCTCCACTGCTCTTTACCTGTTGTCATTTCTTTTTCCCTTTTCTCACTTTTATATTGCTTAGGAGTTGAAATTCTGTCTTTGCCTTTCCAGAAATGAGCTGTGAAACCATCCAGTTAGACTAGCCAGCACTAGGTCAGATTCCTAGGAGAGCAAGGGACTGCAGGGCAGCAGAAACACCTGCCATGGCTCCCAGGCACAGGAGCAGTTTGCTGGTCTGTCTGTGCCCCTGTAGCCATACAGGGGCAGATATTGCTCCTGTTCCAAGGAAGGGTCATTCCTGTATGCCCACCTGAGGAGACTGTGCTGTGGTTCATCCTAAAACTGTTTTGAATTAGGCTTGTAAAACTTCTATTTGGACTTGTCATGGTTTTATTTTTTTTAGGGGGATTGAATAGTTGGTACCTGTTTGTACTTCGATAATAGTGGTTGTGCACTTAATATTGGTAGTCACTTCTTAACTTGTTGACTAAATCCCTTTAATCTTTGTTTAATTTTTAATGTCTGCTTTTGAATGGCTTTTTCCTTGGCTTTAATTCGTGCCAAGCCTGTGGCAGACATGATGGCTAGTTCAACATAAATGTAGATTTGAGAACAGCTGTATGCCTCGAGCACTTACATGGCAAAGAATCCATAGCAGTTTGTAGCTGGCATCAAGAATTATGTGGTTAGCATCCTGTGATGGGAGAGCTCATTTACTCTTTGCTGCTTTTATTGTGTTGTACAGCTGATTCAAGCTTTCCTTCCTTGTTTTGGATCTTAGAACAATTCAACTGCTGCATCACTTTCCATAAAGAAAATTCTGCTGTTTTTTGTGTTGTATCTTGTGGTTCTTGGCCTTCCCTTTCTCAAGAGCAATGTGATCAGGAGAAAAAGGTCAAAATCTGAGCTGATGGACATCATAGAGGTTCATTGCTCAATTTGTCTGTCAGTAATGCTTCACTAAATCAAGTCTGAACATGTAACCTTTCCTGACTGACTTGTTGTTTGTGTGCAGGTTGTGTGTGGGCAGGACCACAGTCTGTTTAGAACCAAGAAAGGGACAGTCTATGCATGTGGATGGGGAGCTGATGGACAAACAGGTAGGAACTCCGCTCAGCTTGCTTTTCAGGGAATTGATGAATATAGCAAACTGTCCTAATTGAGAAGTTGTGATATATATTTGTCATGTATGTGTGGACAGAAAAGGGCTGCTAATGTTCCCAGTTGTGTGTAGATGTTTTCAGTACTCTTGTGTAACAGACCGAGACAATCCAGTTCATTTTTTGAGGACCTTTAGGATGCCGCCCTGGCAATCCAAGCATGCAGTTGGAGGAGAGTGTATCAGCTGTTTAAAGCTTCCAAGGGGATGTGGAAGTGACATGGACAGCTTTGCTCTTCAGTTTGGTGGCAGCTTTGCCTTCCTGATTCTTGTTTTGGGTTCTGTTCTGCTCTTTTGAGCTGACGAGCGCCTTGGTAGCTGTTGCGTGTTTTAGCATGAGATCCTTGGGCAGGCCCTTTTTGTGGTGGCTTTTGCTACAGAGAACTTCCTCCTCACAGTCATTTCTACTGTTTATTCGTTTTGCTGCTCCCAAAGCTGAGTTCTTCCCATGATTCTTTTGTGCCAGCTGTCATCTACATTCTGGTCTCTTTTCCAGGCAGAAACTTGTTGTGTAAAGTGTTTGCTTCCAAGCCTCTTGTGCGATTTCCCCTGCTGTTGTCTAACTGATTGCAGTGTGCTATCACTCATGGCTCTCCTTGCAGAAGACAGGATGCAGCCAGTTTGTGAAACTTTATCCCTGTTGGGATACCTGCCTGGCTTGGTTATTGTTCTTGTGACCACACTTTGGTCCATGCAGACAAGAGATATGAGATTCTTCAGGGTGTGATTTTGTAAAGTTGTTGTGTACTCCAGAGAGGTGGCTTTGGCTAGGGGAAGTTGTGTTTGCTTGTGTCTGCTTGTCTGTTGCAGCTGGTGGACAGAAGCAGTATGGACAGAAAGATTTATTTCAGAGGAAGGGTGATTTTGTTATAGCATGACAAAAATGGTCCTATGCAGGCATTAAAAGTGTGTCTGGAAAAAAAATTCTTCATAATCTCTACTTTTTGTCCTTTCAGGTCTTGGACACTATAACATCACCAGTGTTCCTACTAAGCTGCGTGGTGACATTGCTGGAGTAAACATTGTCCAGGTCTCTTCCTATGGGGACTGTTGTCTGGCTGTTTCAGATGAAGGAGATGTCTTTGGTTGGGGAAATTCAGAATACTTGCAGTTGGCTTCTGTCACAGAAGCCACACAGGTCAGTTGAGTCTTTTGTGCCAGTGTAGCATAACTCAGCTGTCATCTACATTCTGGTCTCTTTTCCAGGCAGAAACTTGTTGTGTAAAGTGTTTGCTTCCAAGCCTCTTGTGCGATTTCCCCTGCTGTTGTCTAACTGATTGCAGTGTGCTATCACTCATGGCTCTCCTTGCAGAAGACAGGATGCAGCCAGTTTGTGAAACTTTATCCCTGTTGGGATACCTGCCTGGCTTGGTTATTGTTCTTGTGACCACACTTTGGTCCATGCAGACAAGAGATATGAGATTCTTCAGGGTGTGATTTTGTAAAGTTGTTGTGTACTCCAGAGAGGTGGCTTTGGCTAGGGGAAGTTGTGTTTGCTTGTGTCTGCTTGTCTGTTGCAGCTGGTGGACAGAAGCATTATGGACAGAAAGATTTATTTCAGAGGAAGGGTGATTTTGTTATAGCATGACAAAAATGGTCCTATGCAGGCATTAAAAGTGTGTCTGGAAAAAAAATTCTTCATAATCTCTACTTTTTGTCCTTTCAGGTCTTGGACACTATAACATCACCAGTGTTCCTACTAAGCTGCGTGGTGACATTGCTGGAGTAAACATTGTCCAGGTCTCTTCCTATGGGGACTGTTGTCTGGCTGTTTCAGATGAAGGAGATGTCTTTGGTTGGGGAAATTCAGAATACTTGCAGTTGGCTTCTGTCACAGAAGCCACACAGGTCAGTTGAGGGTGTGTTTTTATGTGTTTCAGTTGAGCTGCTGGGCACAGAGTTAAAAATTACATGTTTCTCCCTGTTCTGGATTCTTTTGACAGCAGATACAAATACCACTAGCAGGCTGCTTTTACATAATCTTACAAAACCAACCTGACAGGTTTGTGTAGCTTTAGGGGGCAGTATATTTCCCCACTTTGATAGGCAAAGGTTTGTGTCACATCACCCCAGTTTGTTAGCCTAAGAACTCCATATTTTTTTCTCCAACCTATGGACTTTGCACCAAATTGAGACCCACCTCAAATGCTTTTGCTAATTTCAGGACAGGAATTAGTTTTTTGGCTGGCTAATAATCTAGGATTTCAAGTGATCCTACTTTGAGCATAGTGCTGATCTAGATAGCCCTTGGAAGTCCCCTGCAGTCAACCTTGTGTGCTTGTGAATTTGTCATGGACATCCTTAGTGGGTTTATAACTGAGTCCTGAACAAACTGCAGTGTCTCACAGATAAAAAGGTTTTTTGAGCAAACTGACATGGGGCGTTGATAGAGTGCTGTCTTCACACTAGGCATTGTACTACTGAGGTAATTAGGCTGTTGGTCTCATGTTACAGCTATTTTAGGAAATGGAGTCAGGAAACTAATCAATAATCAAGCTACTCTTGGCAGAAGGCTAAGAACAGACAATTTTATTAGAATAGCTGTAGCAAAATTTTAGAAAGCTTTGTTTCCTGTGCCTCTCCTGGTGTAACCTTAGTGTAGGGCTAAATGCTGAGACCCATAAGGCCTGAGGACAACAATCAGATTATGCAGTGTAGCAGTTTTCCTGGCTGGGTGTGTGAAGTAGGTCTGTGGCATCTGAAATGGATGAATCTCATTTTTGGAAAATGTGCCAGTCTTAGCTAAAATATAGATGCAGTCCAAAGTGTAGAATGGCAGAGCTATGAAAGTAAAGATTGCTCTTTACATACATCAAGCTGTGTATGTATGTTGTGTTGGACTGTACCAAATAAGTACCATTTTCTTTAGGTAATTTTTCCCTAGTATGTTAAAAAATGCCACTGCAGACTGAATTTTAGTGATCTAATCCAGTGTAAAGACTTGAAGACATGCTTGCCTATTGACTTCCCCATTGTGTCTGACTTTAAAAGCCAGGGATAAGAAGCACTTATTAGTCATTCTCAGCCTTGTTGCCATGCATGTAAGCTTTCTAGTAGGTAACTTTTTCCACCTTGTTCTCACATAATGAATTTCATGTCGATTTTTTTCTTAATTTGGGGACTTGCACTCATTTTATTATTCAGGCAATAAAGGTTGTATCAGGAATCCAGTGTATGTAAGCTTTAACCAGAACTAGAGAACAAGTTAAAATGTATGTCTAGTTTGCAGTTTACCTTGTCTCTAACAACTCTTCTGCAATCTTGTACAGGTGAATGTTCCCAGGCATTTGCCATTCAAGATTGGGAAGGTAAAGGAGGCTGCCTGTGGAGGGACTGGCAACATTGTGCTAACAGGTAAGTTCATTTCCAGAATCATTCACTTTGGTGCAAGGCTGCACAGTAGGTGGATTGTAACATTATGAAACAAGTATCTTGTTTTCTGGAAGCAGGGAAATACTGTGGGAGGAGAACTGGGAGACTGAGAAACACGATTTAAGAATGTACTAGAGGAGTTGTTTTCACTAGTGCAGAGCATTGCTCCAGTGTGTGCTGTTGTGAGTGCTTCTGCAGACTAGAGCAAGAGCATGGCAGCTGTTTGCTCTTCTGGTGTCTTTTGCTGGTCATACTGATATGGCCTATAATGAGTGTGGATATAGGGAGGAAGTAAGGCAACACTTGAGAGAAAGTAGAGCCCTTCAGACTCCACATGAATCTGACATGTTTATAAATAATCAACTAGGATGGAAAGAAGAGAGTTCTGAAAACAGTGGAACTGTGCAGCAGGTCCTTAGTGACTGTTCTTTGGACTGTCAGTGTCTGGGGAGCATAGCTGGAGGGTTGCTGCATGAAGGAATGAGGAAGGGGATTGTATTTTGTTGAAGGATTATCTCCATGTAGATGTTCATATTTATAATGGGGGTATTGTGATGACCAGAGCTTCTAATATGAAAGGACCAGAGCTAGCTGACATAGAAATTCACTCTTTCTTACACTGTGCAACTGTTGCCTTTCCCAGGCACCCAGCTTAAGGCAGAATGCCAGGCAGTGACATCCAGTTTGGGTGTGCATCAAAGAAGAAAGCCATGATAATAAACTCTCAACCTCTGTCCCATCAGTCAGTATTTTATCCAGCTCACTCTTGTGTTGGCATTATTTCCCCATGGAAGTTCTGCCTAGGGGGCTTGATTTGCTTACACAGCTTAGAAAAGATTGAGACATTTGGATGGGAATGCATTATTTGCAGATTTTAAAATAATCAAAAAGTGTTAGACTGAGTTGGAAGACAGGAAAGTATCCTTTGGTTCTGATTAACTTTTGGTTGTGGCATGAATTTCACAAGCACAGACTTTCTTACAGAATGTGTTCTTATTGTAATACAGAAGAAGGAAATGTTTTTGTCTGGGGATATGGAATTCTTGGGAAAGGACCAAACCTAATAGAGACAGCAGTGCCAGAGATGATCCCAGCCAGCCTTTTTGGCTGGTCAGACTTCAGCCCAGACACCCGTGTTGCTCACGTTCGCTGTGGCCTCAGCCAGTTTGCAGCCCTTACAAGTAAGTTTCTCATCCTGCTCTCGTGGAGAGGTCATGTTGCTGTGTTATTGACAGGAGAGAAAAACAAAAAACCAACCAAACAAACCAGAACAAATCCAAAACAAAAAGAAGCCCCACGCCCAAAAAATGCACCCATCTTTCTTGAAACTGAAGGCACACTGGAATGCAGCAGCAGGGAGCCAGACAGCACATGTACAGGTGTCAGCATGGTTCCTGGCATGTGCTTTGTGCTAACTTATGCTTTAATTAAGAAAGTGTTATTTGTCTTAACACAAAAACTTTTCTCATGCACGAAATTCAGAAGAATTTTTTCATTTTGCTGTATAGAATGAGTCAGTCTGCTGCACTTTAGCAGTTTAGAAAATGAATGTGATGAATCAACAAACTAAAACTGAGTCTAAATGAAGCTAGATATCAGAGTTTCCTGGCATTTCTGGCCAACTTGAGTTAGCAGCCTGAGGTGGCCAGATCCAAGCATTTAATGTGCAGATGTTGTGATGCTGTGCTCTGTGCACCCTGTGTGAGTTCCCAGCCTTCTAAGGGTTTGAAATTTGAAAGTCATTTAAAATCAGACAGCAGTTTCAGAGATCCAGCTGGCAGCAGGAAAAAAATGCCAGGGCTGAGTCCTTTGGGACAAGCAGTATGTGTGACACTCTCTGTTTGCAGAGTGCTTGTAAGTGGGCTCCCCTTGGTATTCAGAATGAGTTAGAAACACTGTTCTGATTAAACAGTTAATCATACATAAAAATTATGTTATAGATTGTGTTCTGGTTGTTTCTGCTGTGGAGCTGATCCAAACACTTCTGAGATGTGTTTTCCTGGGGAGTTCAAAACTCTTCAGCTCTGAACACCAATTTTTGCCTTCTCCTAGCTGTCATTAGAAGGTCACTTCTTTCAGACAGTCAAATAAGCAGTCTCCAGGTGATGGCTTGGGACAGATCTCACTGCCGGGCTTACTGGATTTGCTCTGGTGGTAGCTGAAACAGATCAACTGCAGTTTAACTTTCAGCACAAATTATTCACTTCACAAAAGATTCCCTGGAATTTCTGCTGCTGCACTCTTCCTTCAAATAAAATTCTAAAGCAGGTGGTGTAAGGGGGGGAAACAAAGACTTGTGCACAGAACTTGTTTCTTTTACTGCTCATTAGGCATAATTTTCTCCAAACACAAGTACATTTATTGTACATTGAAGTAAATCTGGTAGCTGTCATACTGCTTGTATAACCCTGTGTACTCCCAGAAACACTGTAGCCACATTTACCAGCATCACAAATAGAATTCTTCCTTTTTAATGACTGTTCTTTTCTATTTTTTTTTTCCTCCTGTGTAGACAGAGGAGAGCTGTTTGTGTGGGGGAAGAATCTAAGAGGGTGCCTGGGAACTGGAAGAATGGAAGACCAGTATTTCCCATGGAGAGTAAGGATGCTGTATTAAGGCCAAGAGTATATTCTTTGGCTAGTTTTTGTTATCCTGAGGGCAAGGATCATCATTTGCTGTGTGGTTTTGTTGAGTAATTCTCAAAGGGGTGGAAGGCTAAGATGACTGTAGAAGTGCTTTGTTTTCCAGAGGTCCTGGGAATGGAGGTATTCAGTAAATGTTTTAGTCTGCTATGCCAGTAATGATCTTGAATCCTAAAACAGCATCTGGTGCTGTGCCACCACATCTGAACAGTTTTTATCTCCTTCCCGTCCACCATCATCTGCTTGCTACCCTTCCTGCCTCTTCCTTCCCCTTCTAACCTGCTCTTCTGTTTGTATGTGCTGCAAAGAAAACCATCAGTACTGGTCATCTGTCCAAATCATTACTCACCTAAATTAGGAGAACATTTTGGTCTGTAGTGGCTGCAGGTCCACATAGTGGTGGGCTTCCTTCCCATCTGTGGTGGTGGGTCACTGGACTGACTGTCAGGTTATCCAGAAGATCCTTACTCACCTGTGTTCATAGCTGTCTCACAGTGCTTCCAGTTCCACTGCTTCCTCCCAGATGGCTCTGAGAGCCAGACTCAGTGCATGTAGAAGAGTCTTTGGTTCTGGAGTTCAGCATTCAGCCTAGCAGATGCTCCTGGTCTCCATGAAAGCCAAGCAGGAGATGAGGGAGGCAATCAGTTGGACCACCCTAGAGTCCCTGTCTGTGTGTCTGAACTTGCTGTAAATGTGTTTCTGTAGTATGCTTTCTTCTTTGTTTAAAAATGAACAAAACCAGACCAGCTCTGGAACATTTGCCTAAAATCACAGTGCTGTGGCTGGAATTTCTGAATTCATTTCCCCAGATGTGGACATTGGGGGTTATGCTCTTTCAGACAGCCAGCTCCTGTCTGACAGTGCTGTGGCGGTGTGCCAGGATCCTTGTCTGTGAC
Organism: Pyrgilauda ruficollis; assembly: GCF_017590135.1. Taxonomy (NCBI): domain Eukaryota; kingdom Metazoa; phylum Chordata; class Aves; order Passeriformes; family Passeridae; genus Pyrgilauda; species Pyrgilauda ruficollis. Next base: position 2,820,668 of record NW_024528710.1, on the reverse strand, counting down.
CTCCTGCCCTAGAACTAGCTGCTGTCCTCTCTCTTGGCTCTAAGGAAGAACTTGCTTTTTTAGACTCTGCTTTCCTCAAGTTTGAATTCAGTTTTAAGTGGCTGATAAGTGACTAATAAGCTTCAGGAGTGAGGAGCTGGTCTCTTAGCATCAAAGCACAAGCTGCCTTAGGCTGAGTTGAGCCTTTGCCTTGTTCCAGTCCTTGCTGATGAAAGAGGCAAATATCCCTGTGGTGCTTGGGCAGATCTTCCCAATGTCCAGATTATGCTCTTTCAGTCATGCTGCTTCTGCTGCTGAACAGATGGGCTGAGGCTCCAATCTCCTCACTGTCTGCTGGTGAGCCTGCTCTTCTTTCTCCTTCCAAAGCTTTATGTGCTTCTGTGAAGGAAAGAGAGGAGTATTTCACAGCTCAGTGCACAAGCCTGCCTGGTGCTGAATCTTGCTCTTTCTGTGTTTCCTAGTTGGCACTTGCATTGGTACAAATCCCTGTGAAACTAGGTGGCATGTTGAGTGGAAGGAGGATGAGAAACAGGAAATGCCAGGTGTGAAGTACCAGCTTGATAACAAGGCACTCTGCTGTGTTTCATGCAGGTGACTGTACCCGGTGAGGTGGTGGATGTGGCCTGTGGAGTTGATCACATGGTAAGCATGGTCAGGTCTTTCACCTAGGAATGCTGCTGGGTCTCAGCACTGCACCAGGGCCATGCAGGGACTTGGTGACAAGCTGCTTGGAAAGGAAAACTCATTTTAGGAAAGCAAGTGACTGTGAGCAGTGACAGCCATAGCAGTGTCTGCGTGTGTTATCATCCCTGCATCACTGGAATGCTGTGGCCTGGCTGCAGGAAGGAAGCACATTCCCTGAGGAGTGTGGAAATGCAAGGAGTGCTCTGGCTCCTTCCTGATGAGCTCCCAGAGGATCTGAGGCCCAGCCCCAAGCTGGTGAGCCCCTCTGTGCCTGAAGATGAAGAGCATCTCCCTTAAGGAAGACTGGCATGGGATGAAATCTACAGCACAGGACATTGATATATGGACATTTCCTGTCACCAGCTCTGGAGTGTCAGTGTTGGGCAGAGCCAAACTATTTCTCAAGGGAAAAGTTGGGTGTTTCTTAATTACTGTTATGTGGAAGAGAGGTCATGCTAGGTCTTGAAGCCCAGCACAGCTGTCCTGGGTGGCCACCCTCAGCTGCACTGTGCTCAGGCTGTTGTCCTGTGCAGAAACTGGATGCACAGCCCTTGCCTGGAGGCAGTGATGTATCTCTGGGCTGTTGAAGGCTTTCTGTGGTAGTGCTAAAGACTGAACACCAAAGGAACACATTCAAAGAGTGAGAACCTGTTTGCAGGGGTAAGTACTATCAAATAAGACAGCAGGCTCTCTGTGCTACAGGAGAACAGATGGATGGTGACAGCAGCCAATGTAGCTTATTGAGGGGGCTGGAAACAAAGCCCCTGATCAGCTGCCTGCAAAATCAGTGCTCAGGCGTGGATGTGAGCAGTGCTCGCTGCCCCTCAGGTACCTTTTTATCCTTTTGCTGATCACACATGACCATCTTTAATATTTTTTTTTATTTCCTGCACCCTTTCTGTTTGCAGAGGTGTGGCTCTCAGTTGCAGTTAGCTGGGGATTTCAGGGTTGCCTAGCAGGGGAAGGAATCTTAATGGGTAAGAAGCAGAGCTTCATTCCTTGGTGCCTTCATAGCAGTAAGGTGATAGAGATGGGATGCAACAGCTGTGTGTTTCTGTGTTCCTCACTTACCCAGTCTCACACCCCATGTGGGAAACTGTCTCCTGTGAAACACTCCAAACATCAGGCAGAGTTGTGTCTTTTCTCTCTGTGTGGGATACTTGTAGTGTGCAAACTATTTTGGTGGAATCCAAGCTAGTAGATTTTTAATAAAGAGATTATAAAATCTTTATCAGTAGTAATAGGAATGTTCTTGAGCATGATCTGCTCATGCATTGGTTGGATCTACATTTGAACTGCAGCATTTTGGTTCAGTTATGTGACAGGAAACCACTTCTGTCAGCTGAGCCAGCTCCATACCTGCAGGATTTATAGGGTTGTAGTCAGGCATTGCAGCCATGGCCCCATGGCACACCACATATATTGGCTTCATTAGATGGAATTCTGTACCAAAACTCAGTGTGTACACTTTACCTTGATTAAATAAGTTTTGAAGGGTTTGCATAAAATACAGGAAAGGTGAACCAAAGGACATGGAAATAGAGACACATCTCTTGAGTTGCTGTTGATGTTCCTGTGTAACAGGTATTGCTGGGTGGGTGAGGCACAACAGAAAGCTGCTATGAAACTGGCAGCCTTCACTACTCTGAACTCCCATTTGGTTGGCTTTAATTTATGCCTGATTCTATGTGCAGCTTGGGCAACTTGCAGTGCCCAAGCATGTCTTGTTGGCCTCATGGGAGTAGGTTTACCCTTTCAACTCGAGGAGGCTTATTAAACCATGGAAAACATGTACAAAAACTCTGGTTAGAAAGGTGTTACAAACAATTCCTTTCATGGATGTTGCTGTTGAGGTGGCTGGTCAGTGCTGGCTCTCAGCTGCTCTCATTCCCAGCTGTTTCCCAGTGCATCTTGGGGCTGGCCCTTCTGAAGAGCTGGGTTCAGTCCTTGTGTTGCATTCTTGCTGTACAATAAATTGCAAATTCTTTGTCTTAATGAGATGCCAGTGAGGTCTTCAGCCCTAAATAGAGGTGTTGTATGGCTTAATGCAGTGGGGTGTTTGTGCCTTCATTATGTGCTTGTGGGCATTCTCAGACATGTTGCTTGGTGGAAGCAAGGTTAGTGGCAGTGAGGGCAGCCTGGCAAGCACCAGCACTTAGCCATGTTTTGGTTACAATGTGGGGGAAGCATTTTGATCTTAGCCAGGTGCCCCCCAACCTGCTCTGTCATCCCTCCCCCGTCAGCAGGACAGGGAGAGAGAATCTGAAGGAAAACGTGGGTTGGAACAAGGACAGGGGACCTGTTGCCATCATGGGCACAGCAGACTCACGCTGGGGAGATTATTTTATTGCCAATGAAGTAGAGCAGGGTAATGAGGAATTAATATATCTGAATAGAAGTCAAACAGTGCCTTTCCCACACATCTCCCTTCTTCCCAGGCTCAGCCCTGCTCCTGACTTTTCTACTTCCTTCATCTCCTCTGCTGACCCTTGTATTTACATGGTTGTCTGTCACAGATTCTTACTCCTTTCTTCTGGCTGCTGCTGTGGAGCAGCAGCATTTTTCCCCATTCTGAAATACAGTTCTTTGAGAGCTGCTCCTGCTGTTGCTGATGGCTCAGTGTCAGCTCAGAAAATTAAAATACCCTCTTCCCTGCCACACCCCCGTGTCTGTTGAAGGCAGATCCAACCTGTGTGGGTTATGCTCCTGCAGGATCAGGGCCACACAGGAGCCCAGCAGTGCTGGAGTAGCTTCAGGTCACTACCATTGTGAGCTGCAAAGCAACTTTGCATCATTTTGTCCTTCAAAGTATAGCAAAGTAGACGGCCCAAAATATACCAGCATCCCTAAATATACCTGCAGTGAGGGAGTGTATGGGCCAAGGATGCGCATGGGGAGCAGCCCAAATTAGAACTAGAATAACTTACTTGATTTGGCATTGATTACACAAGTGATTTGCCCTCAGATCAGCACTGTGCTGGTGTGTTTGGCTTAAAATAGCCCAGAAGGGCTTCAGGATGGTGCCATGGTGCAGAGCCCTGTGCAGGAACAGCTCCAAGCACTGCAGTGGCCCAGCAAGGTTGCCACGGTGGCTGAGGACTGCAGGAGCTGCAGGAAGGATGGGGAGAGGTTCAGTCCAAGTGCTCCTGTGCCAGCTCAGGCCTCCTCACCCCACCATCCCAAGGGGTCCTGGCAGTTCCCTGCTGGAGAGCTGAAGCCAGCATGGCCCCTGGGCTGCCCTGCAGCCCCCACACAGCAAGGCTGGTCTCATCTGGCAGCAGACTGACTGCCCCACTGGGGATAAAACACAAGAACACCTGTAAGACAAAGATTATCTTAGGCCTTGCTGTGTTACAACAGACTTTTCTCTACAGGATCCTTCAAAAACAGATGAGTCAGAGAAATAATAATTAGCCTTTGGCATTCAAAATACTCCTGAAACAATATTACTTCACTGTGCTTCATCATAACTCATAAAAATTATTTTTGTAGCATTTTTTGCAAGGGGCTGGAATCTCCCCCCATCTCCCTCCAGTGCCTCAGCACCTCCTGCTCAAAGGGGTGAGCCCGGGGAGGTGAGGTAAGAAAAACACTGATGGGAGAAGGCATCAGTGTGTTTGGGGTCTGGACACCAGTTTAACAGCCTCAGTCCTCTTATTTACCTTGAGATGCCATTTGCTTTTGTGGGGAATTGTAGGCAGTGTTGAGATTGTGTGGCAGTGTCTGTGTTGATTTATTTGGGTTTTCCTTTTACTTGGATTAAACCCTTGAGGCAGTGCTCTGCATTAAGGCTGCATTCCATATTAATAATCCTCAGTTAATTTCTTACATGAATGTTTTAACACTTGGTCACGAGAGTAAACAATGGATTACACTACACTAAAAAGGAGATGCTTGCCTTGACTGCAGTTTATGTAATGAGCTGCTTCCCCTTACAAATCCACTATAAATGGTTAAAGCTGTAATAGGCTGATGTTATGTCTGATTTCACTGTTTTTCTTGCACACTTCACACAGGTTGTTCAGCTTTTTCTTGCAGACCATGTGCCTGCCCTAAAATAGTCCATGAGGAGGCTGAGTTTGTTCCCCTGCCGCTGCTGGGGTGCAGGGCTCTGGGGGTGTCCTGCCAGGATCTCTGGGGGGGCTGCCCAGGCATCTTGCACTCTGCATTGAGCAGCTAAAACTACATCTGGCAAATGCACTAGCAGCATCCCACTGATGTCTTATTTTAAAGGAAGAGGATAGGACAGGTTTGGTGGTTTCCAGAAAAGAGCTGGAGGATGGAGATGGCAGTGGGTTCCATCTGTAGGGGTACAGTGCACCCTGAGATGAGACCTGGACACCAGAGAGGCTCAGGGATGTCTGCTGGGCTTCATAAATTGTGTGTGTGAGAGTGGCACCCAATATGGCTGCAGGTGAAAGAAATGAGAGTTACATCTTACAGACAGTGCCAAGCTCTGCTTTATTTTCATCAGTTTGATCAGTACAAAAGCAGACAGCATAAGTTTCACTTTTTATTCTTTTTCGATTTAATTACTTTACAAAGTACAAAATATACTGTCATTTATTTTGGAACATTAGGATTCTTTCTTTTTTTCTGTTTTGTTTTTTTCATACAGTACATAAATCTCAGCTTTTCAGCATAAGACCAGCAAAGAAAAGCAGCATGTGCACTTGCTGGAAAAGCAAAGCAGCCACTTCTCAGCGCCACACAATGTCCAGTGCATGATCCCAAGCTGCTGCCACCACTCCCTGTGCCTGCTGGTAGAACATCCCCCCCGTGCAGAGGTCATGAAGGCAGCTGATGCATTCAGGCTCCCCTGTGCCTTGTACCCCCAAGCTTGCAGGAACTGCCCACCCACACATGCAAGGCCTGGCCCCGCTGAGCCCATGGGCACATGGCAGGTGCAAGCAGCCTTTCCATGGCTGCAGCCCAGAGCAGGAGGTGTGCCAAAGGCCCCTGCATGGGCAGGATTCCCCCACCCTGTCTGTTTATGTCAGGTCTGGTAATTAAAGGGAAATAAATACACTTGGTTTTTCTATCCTCCCCAGTGAAAGGCTGCATGGGGTTTCTGAGAGGTGAGTAGGAAGGAGAGGCTGCAAGAGTTTGGGGTTCCCAGCCCCACTTCAGCCTGTTTGGTGTGTGTCTGAGGCCAAAAGTGCTATTTCACTTACAGAGCAAATGATACATAAATAACTTATTAAATAAAAAAGTCCTAAAGATTCGTGTTTCCTCCCCAGGCTGGCCAGCACAGCTGTTCTAAGTGGCCAGGGATGAGAGCCAGACCCTGATCCAAGCTGGGCAGCTTCTGCACCAGGAGCATCTCTGCTCTCTTGGCAGTTCTAGAAATTTGGGTTAGTGTTGTGTAGGTATGCGGAGGGAATCTGGGCTCCTTTGGAGTCCATACAAAGGGGAGAAAGAAATGCTCAGACTTGTTCAAGCCACTTGAGGCACTGATAAAGTGGTGCTGTGCCAGCCCCTTGTAACCAGCCCTGAACTGCAGCAGTGCAGTGGGGCTGTGACCTGCCTCTGTCACCCTGCAGGGTGATGGCTTGCTGAAGCTTAGCCCAGAGAAACCAAACTAAAAATCTGCCCTAAGCACCAAGGAGGAAATGAGGCTCCTCCTCCCTCTGTGCAGCTCTCCCTCAGGTTATCCCTCCTGGCTGCCCACGGTGCCCAAACTGCAGGAGCCAACCTGCCAGTGCCAGACTCACTGCAGGGTGGGGCTGCAGATGTGCCCTGGGCACTGGGCACCAAGACCCAAATCCCAGCAGCAGCAGGAGCTGCTGATGGCTGGGTGGTGGGAACAGGTGAACATGTCCAGAAAATTGAGGTGATCACCCATCCTCTAATTCTGATGGAAACATGAATGGGGAGAATGGGTTATGTAAGGAGTTAACAGTAAGGGAATGAGACAGGCTCTTGCAAAGGCTGGAACAGAGCTTCTGAAGCTGCATCCTACTGTGAGTTACTGCCTGGCAGCCTCCTCTTCTGCCTGTCCAAGAGCCATGGTTGTCCTGGTGCTTGGGTCATCAGCAGAAGTGTCCCCTCTGTCACTGCCACCCCCAGCTGCTGCAGAGGCAGTGTGGGAGGAGGATGCACTGGCAGAAAACTGTGGCTGCCACTGTGCTGAAGTGAACACCCTGCTCCTCAAGTTCATGTCTCACAAGCCCCAAAGTCAAGCCTGGAGCCACACACAAGGGAGGGATGACAATGCCTGGCCACAGCCAGCAGGGACAGGGGACACAACACTGCTGGCTGTGACACCATAGTCCTGGGCTGGAAAGAGGCACTACCCTGTGCATTTCCAGGCATTAACCTGGGCACTAATGGCACTTGGATGCAGTTCTCACACTATTATCAACAACCATTGGATTGGTCAGATTATTTTTAGCAGCAGTTGCAGGAGGATTTTGGGTGAGAGGTGAGGGCATGGATCCAGCCCAACCAGAAGAACCTAGAAGAGCCTGCCCTGGGATGCTGATTTTCTGCCATGGTATCACTGGAGCAGTTTGCAATTGGAGAACAAATAAAAACCTGAAGGAAGGAAGCACTGACACATGGGACTGGCAGGGATCTGGGTAGGTGGGGTTTGGGGAAGAACGAGGGCATGACTCATGTTTAATTCTATGATAGGACTGAAAAAATGGCTGAGGTCAGTGAGCTGGACCCGACAGTTCCTGATGGGTGAAGGAGAAATGGGGTGCTCCTCCTCCTGCAGAGCCACCTCCTTCATACTCTCAACCTCCTGCATCAGCACCAACTGACTGGCACAGGCCAGGAAAAGCAGAGGTTTGCTCCCAGGAAGGAAATGTTAAAACTCAGGATTTCTGCAAGAGCAGCCCTGGTTCAGTAGCCTGTCTGTCTGGAGGTACTGCTGCAGGGAAACATCCCATGCCCTGGGCTGAGCCCTGGTGGGAAGAGTCCTGTGCTCTGTGCAGGTTGGTCCTGCCTAGAGGCAATGTCCTGCAGTTGTAAAACACCACCAGCTCTTCAGGTAATTTCAGTGATCTCAAAAACTCAACCCCATCCAAGGCTGGCATTAGAAATTGCAAGAAACACCTGCAACAAAGGCTGCAGATTTTTTTCTCCTTTGCTCTTCGTATAGGAACCTGTCTCCTTCTTTCAATGTTCCACATGGCACACACTCCTGCTTTTGCCACTGACCACAAATCCACAGAGGAAACTGCTGCTTTTCTTCAGCAGAAGGGAAATTCCCTTTGCATTCCCTCCCAGCTGATGGGAATGGCTCTGTGTGGGCAGCAGGGACACAGAGGATGAGGGAGCTCTGGTTCCTGGGGCTCTCTCTCCCCTGAGACCTGGCCCAGAGCAGCATCCTGCTAGCCGGAGCCTGGGGCTGCTTCAGCCTTTCAGCTGACAAATGGGGCTGAACTCCTCTTTTAGGGCCCAAAGGAGCAGTAATGCTCACAGCAGCCAACCTGGCCAGTGGGTGCTTCAAGCAGCATTCCCACAAGACCAGGGAATCAGGTACCTGTAAAATGTTTTTCAAGTAACAAAAGAGTGAATAGGAATCTTCAAGCTTATTCCTGTAACTACAGAAAGCTGGTTTAAATCCTCAGGATGCTGAGAAGAAGCAGAAAGCCAGCCAGAGCAGGGGGACTCTGAACAGCAGCCTCCTATGGCATCTTCCATAGGTGCTGTGCAACAGACACTGCCTCTGCCACAGCCACACAAGGAGGGAAGAAGCAACCAGCCCCTACAAAATGAAGGATGAAAGGAGCCCTGGTTTTGGCATAACCTTTTAGGGTTGGGAGGACCCCAGTAAAACCACTGGGTCTGCCTAGAGAGGGACATGGCACCTGGTCAGCTCTCCTGTGGTACAGGCAGAGGACAGAGGGGGAATGACATGCTCCTGTTCTGCTCTCAAACATATTTCAATCAATTTCAAAAAATTTCAATCCTGCCAGATGCCTGATGGGCATCTCTGTCCATGTCTGCTCCAAAATCCACCCATAGTTCATTTACAGATATTTGCAGAAAGCTAAAAATGGATGAAAACAACACCCCCAAGGATCCCAGGGCATTAAACAGCTGTTTTGCAACTGTCCTGCTCCATGCAGCTGGGACAGTGCTGAGCTGGGCTGGCAGGGGAGGAGCTGTGTGCCTGCCATCCCTCTGCCACTCCCTTCACCTTGGCCACAAAACCTGGGCACTCTCAGCTGGGAGGAGGTGCCAGGGGTTTGTGTTCCCTTGGCCAGGCCCGCTGCAAACTCAGAGCTTGCAGAAGCACAGGTCATGGCTGCAAGAGAATTAGGGAGCAGGGGGAAGCTATTCCATGTAATCTGCAATAACAAGGTTATTTGTTAATTCATTCCCAGGCTTTGAACCTGAAATGAACAATGCTGTCTAGAGAGACCAAGAAAGGCTCCTGGCTTATACATGTTCCAAAGAGGTATTGAACCCTAAAATTCATACCCTAAAATGAGAATGTACTTTGACACATACTTCATCCATTTCCCTTCATACAGCAGGGGCTGTGCATTGCTCTGTGCTCACCAGAGCATCTGCAGAGGCTATTACTGCTGCAGCCAGGATTTGCTGATCAGCATCCAGAGCATGTCTCTCACTGCAGAACCCCTTTCTTTCCTTCACCTTTGCTAACGGGAGATGGTGGTTCAACCCAGCTGTGCTTCATGAGGATTAAGTAAAGAAGGAGGCCAAGGACAGCAGAGTAACTCAAGATTATCTTCACAGTCAAGTGTTTCCCTTCCAGGGAGCCTGGGAAGGTCCCACACCCTTGTGAGGATGTGCAGTGTTTCCACACCAGTTCAGTGCTGCCAGGATGCCTGAGGGATATTGCTGGCCCCTGACATATGGCAGGGTGCAGACAGACAGACAGATGCACTCATGGGGAGAAGGCCTGGAAATCTGGAGGCAGGTTTGCACATTTCAGCCAATGTAAATACACCCCAGTGCATGCTACAACCTCTAAATACTATTGGCAAAGGATTACTGGGTTTTACTGCTGCAAATAATAAAAGTTTAATCCAATCCAATGTTTGCAGGCAGGACTGGAACAGGTAAGTGAGATGCCTTAAGCTGCTTACTGGAGATGTCCACAACAGTGAAAGCAACAGAGAGAGAAGAAATCCTCATCAGAAAATGACTTCTTGTCCTTAACAGAATGCTGCTGGGGGACACCTTCTTTCAGGAATTAGCAGCAATGCTCAGCCTGAGGCCAAACAAGGAATTTCTCCCTTTCCATTGACAGAAAATACCAATTATCCAGTGCTGACAGGAACACTTGTGCTCAGTGAGCAGTGACTGTACCAATGCAGGACCCAGCACCTCCCATTCATGTTGCTGACCTCTAAATTAAGGAGTTCTGATGACCTGGTGCTCTTGAACAGTTGTGTGGGTGTATGGATGGGGAAAACCACAAGGGTGGAAGGAACCCTCTGGCCACAGAACCAATACCATCATTACATCAAAACGCACAGTGATTACTGGGAGTCTTCCCCAATGGACAGGCTGAGCATCAAGAGATATTTAAGTACTGGGGGTTTAGAGGGGTCATGCTGCCCACCCTTGCTGGGATGGTGTGACTGGGACAAATGCATCCTCTGGGATACTGGGCTGAGCATGGAGGCTGGGCAGGGTGGGGTGATCTGTTTCAGTCAAAAAGAAAAAAGAAAATGCTTTGGTGTTCAAAACAACAAGCAGAACTTCAGTATCTTCATATGTGCACAACAAAAAATAAACATATTAATTCTTTTGCATCACTCAGCACTCCACCTATCCCTGTTCTTCCCCTACCTTTCCCATGCCTGTCACTAAGAGGGATCTCTGCAACCCTGCACTGCCACAGAATGGATGGGTGGGACGATGCCAAGTCAGACCTAGATGCCTTCTGGAACAGAGGAGCCTGGGCTGACCCCGTGGCTGCTGCAGGTCAGCAAGGCCTGAAGCCCTGGCCCTTCTGCAGCCAGGCAGTCACAGCACCATCAGCTCACACCAGGGATGGGGTCCCTTTGTAAGAAAAAGAATTCAAGATTTGTATAGCAAAGCTGAGAAAAGACAGAAAACCACTTCTCAGAGGCAGGCTCTGATCAAGCACGTGCAATTCAGCCTTTTATGCCCCAGACAGCTTCCCAACCTTCACAGGATGTCAGAGTCACTAACCCTCATCTCACAGACACTGTGAGACTTGTGGGGCAGCCAGTGGGGGAATGTGTCAGCAGCTCATGCCTGAAGGCAGCAAATCCTGCAAATGCAGTGCAATGGCAGAGCTCTGAGCAGAGCTGCTCCCTGCCTTGCCTCTCTCAGGGGTCTACACATTCCTTAAAGCATCAAGAGCACCAGGGAAACAACTGAGTACTTGGGGAGCTAGGCTGCAGCCTGAGCAACCTCCTCTGCCACACACTCCCTTATCCTGCACTGCCTTATTTCCTCCCAGTGCTGGCAGGACAAAACATCATGCTTCAGAGAAATAAAACCTGATACACTTCTGTTGGATGCTTTGATTGGCTGAAGCCATCAGGACCTCCCAGCAGAACCTAGAAGTTCCCACACCCAAATCTGCATGGCACATCTTAAAAAGTACATCCCTGCTCAGTGTCATGTGCTGGCCCAAAGCAGGACCTGACACAAACAAGCTCTTAGTGAGAGAGGAGGATTGATTCATCTCTGACCAGCAGCCTGTGCCCTGGGAATGGTAACAGAGAACTTGGAGTTTAAAACACATTTCAGAGCAGCAGTATGATGAGTATGCTTTTTAAATGGCATTGTCATTAGGTGAGTCTACTTATGTCACCCACTGCAGGTGCCACTGTCTCTATGCTGCAGCAAAACCAAATATTTCCATTAAGGCCCCTCCCCATTAGGGAGGCTCATCCATGCCATCTAAAGCACAGCATTGCAGAAACTCCAAACAATGCCTGGAAAGAAACTGAAGGCTGCACAAACCTGTGCAAGGGTGCATTTGGGGGGGCAGCCTGAAAAATCAGCAGCTTCTAAGTGCCAAAAGGTCAGTGGCAAGGCAGCACCCCTCACCTCCCACCCCCCTTTAGTGAAGTGTAACTGAAATAGGAAAGCAGCATCTTTCCCTCCATGGATCCTAACAGCACTCCTGGTCAGCAGAAATCTCCAGTGGTGAGATGCAAAGACCACACACTTCCAGTGACTGGGTTCAAGCTGGGTTCTTCTGCTTTTAACAAGAAAAGACTCTCCAACAATTACATCTATTTAAAAATAAGCCACTGATTTCAGCTCCTCACAGGCCAACAAATGTGAATTCCCCAACAAATACCAGAGCCCTGCACTAGCCAGGGGCTGCCACTGCAGACAAATCCACCAGGGAATCAAATCTTGCACATGCCCCAGGCTCGAGCAGAGAGCCTAGCCCAGCCCCAGCTGCAGGAAACCTGGAGGAGCTCCTGCCCTGCTGGGGGAGGCAGGCAGAGCTCTGTGCCTGCAGGAGCTGGAACCCCACTGGAAACCCCAGCCAGGGTCTGGGCAGGCACTGTGCAAACAGAGCAGCCCTGCTTACAGGCTGAGGCAATTTAGGGCAGCAACTAAAACATACAGAGAGGAAAAGGAGTGGATTTCCTACAGTCTCTGTGCTTGAGGTACCAAACTGGAGAGGAACAGAATTTTCTGAAGCAGGGAGGGAAATCCAATGCTGCTCCCAGCAAGCAGAGGAGCCCCAGCTTTGCTTCAGGTCTACTCCACTGCTGCTCTTCACTAAACATATGTAGAGAAAAAGCAAAAGTGGAACTAATATTGCCCATTACTTGACTTAAAAATATATGGTGAATAAATGTGTGTATACAGAACTCACCACATAGATGCACACACAAGGGTGTGTGCCCAGAGCGCACACACATGCACTGTGTATGTGTGTGAGCCTATAGTGCCTGAGTGCACACACCATGTACAGGATACCACCCTAGAGACAAACATGGGTATTTATAGGTGTGCAATAGGGACTCACTGTGGATTTCTATGGAAACACTTAGGATGAATATTTATGCACACACTTGCTCAGTAGAAAGGAATTTGTAGTCACATTCTAACTGGGTTGAGGGAGAAGGACAAAACTCTAATAACACAGCTTGGACAGGCTGAGGCTTCTAACAAAATAAAGGCCTTGGAGAAAGCCTATCCCTTTCTGCAGGGCTGGAAACTTTTGCTTTTTGCTGTTTGGTGAATTTTGTGAGGAGAGAGAGCACGGGGAGGGGCCTGCAGCATTGAGGGAATCCCTCACTCCAGCAGCCATGGCCAGGTGGAACTGCCCAGAGCTGAGCAGGGATGCTGAGGGCAGCTGCAGGTAATCCAGGCACCCAGCCCAAGGGTGTCCCACTGAGACATGTTCCTCCTTTATCCACACAGTACTGAACAGCAAAATGTCAGGGATACTCAGATGTATTATCATAAGAAAAAAAAGTAAAAGAGTCTTCCTTTAAAAAAATGAAAAGTCTTCTTCCCCACTTCAGAGGCTGTGTGCTGAGAGTGGGAGCTGTGGAGCAGCTTTAAGAGCCCCCCTACTTTGGGTTCACTAAGCACTGGGGTGTCAGTAGTGTGGTGGCATCATTATTACTATGAAAATATTTAATGAAGCCCCTACAGAGCCCTTCCTGCAGTGTAGGTTTCACATGCAGCACTGCTGTGCAAGCCTGCATTGATCCTGACTGCAGGCTGGTGCAGGAACAAGGTTCCACCAATTATGGCCACATTTGGAGTATCTCAGCTCCCACCAGAAAAAAATATGGAAGGAATATTAAAGGGAAAGCATCAAGTTGTCTGAAGCAATCTTCTTGGATGTCAGGACAAAAAGATAAAAGGAAATAAAAGGTGAAGCCAAGGATGGTGGCAGTGTCAGAGTCCCTCAACAGCATTTTACATCCTGTGAATTTTTCAGGCCAGCTCTCCCATGTTAGGACATTCAACCTTCCTTTGGAAGGTTTGAAATACCACAGATCTTTCTACAGATTTCACAAATATAAGGCTGATTCCCTTGGGAAAAAAATTAAATTACAAAAATCAGCCTCTAAAATAGCCTGAGTGCAATGTTAGAAAATTAAAACTAATTTTTGTTGTTGTTGTTGTTTTCATTTAAGGCTCAGTAAAGTTGTTGCTTGTTTCAAGTTACTTCCTTCCTATCCAGGCTGAAGTCCTTTGGAAGCAGCACTGGCACATGCACAGCAACACTTGGTACTCTCTGATGCCAAACCTGGCATTTCCCAAAGGCTGGCAAAACCCCAGGGCAGAAGGCAGCCTGTCCTGATGACTCTGGCATGATGGCACCATCCATGCACACAGCTAAAACTCAGCCTCAACTCAGCTGAGCAGAAACCTTGGCTGGCAACTCAGCAGCTGAACAGCAACTCAACATCCCACTCCCCCCAACCCTCTGACAACATCTGGGGTGAAAAGCCACCTCTGGCCTTGCTGCCCACTCCAGCCCAGCTCAGTGCCCCAGCACAGGGCAGAGCCACAGCAAACATCTCCAGATGCTTTCAGCACTGCACTGTGCCTGTCCTTGTGGCAGGACACAAAAGCATCTTTCCAAACAAACATCCAGAGATGCACAGTGCCATATCTAGAATAAACCTTTAGTCCAGAAATCTGGAAGGAATACAAACATATCATGGGACAATTCTGAAAACTCATGCAAAGGAACAGCAGAACACATGAACATGTGCCCCAGTGTTCCTCACCATGCAAAGGAACAGCAGAACATCCTGTTTGGTAAAACATGAACATGTGCCCCAGTGTTCCTCAGCAGGGATGCTTCAGCTCCAGTAGGGCCAAGCAAGGAAAGTCATCCATGCTTTTTTCATGGATGCTCTGACTCATTGTCTACATACCACAAAACATCCCACTGGTGAAAAATCAGATTTGAAACTCAGTTTGAGTCCAGCAGCATCAGAAACCATAACTGCTTGGCCCTCCAGTACTGTGAATGCAGAACTAATTAACCAGCTCTGTGTGTGTATTTGCTTGTCCTACACACCAGTAAAAACCATGCCCATGGCATGATCCCAGGTGTTTGCTTACTGCCTCCAGATTAAACCCTGGCTCACAGCTGTATATGGCACAGCCTCAGGAAAATCCTGCCAGAGGCTGTCTCTGAAGCATGGCTGGAAAGCCCTGGGGAAAAAGGCAAGATCTGCAAATTCTTTATGTCAAGCCTGAAGTGGAAGAAGTTAAGAAATGCAAGATAAGCTGGGGCTGGTAATCACAAGAGCAAGGTCCTCTGCAGACAGCTTCTCCTCTCACCAGCCCTCGTTGCATGTCACAGTGGAGCAGAGTGCTGGCACCCACACCCTGGGTAACACTTCTCTCCCAGCACTGCTCCTCCACAGTGCTGGCAGTGGCCATGGCACAACCTGGACACAGGTGCCACTGTGGGCCTTGATGCCAGGCTCCTGCTGGCCCTCAGCCCTGGTACAAGCCAGAGAAAACACACTACTGCTTCCCCATGGCAAAAGCCCCATCATCTTCCTGTGCAGGACCAGATGCCAGCAGGTTTTAGGCATTTTCAGCACCACTTTACTTTCCCCAGGCAGCAGCAATTTCCACCTGTGTGATGAAAAACTGCAGGAGGGTCCCCACAAGACTCAGGCACCCTCCTGGCCCTAGCAGAGGGAACCTGCTCTGGCTCTTGGCCAAGGTGGCCTGGATGTGCAAGAGCAGCTACCCAGGGATCCTGGGCAATCCTTTATTTCCCCATGTGTGCACACTGGATGGGAAAAAGCCTGAGGGGACAGGAGAAAAGAGCCCTTCCTCCTCTTGCTGGCCCTGAGGAACAAGGGCTGGGGGAAGGCTCTGATGTGGGATAAGAGGACAACAGCTGTCCTGGAGCAGGGGATATGGCAGGAGAATACTCGGAACAGTGAGGGAGTGACTGGAAAACATTGACCCAAACCAGCCAAGTTTCAATGCAGACACAAGTCTGGGTGACACCACCTGCCAGGAGCTGGCCAGAGCTGAGCTCCCCCGCCCAGGCTTTCTCAGAGCAGCCAGGCTTTGACAACAGGGAGAAAGAAAAAGGGAAATGTCAAACAATTGGATATTTTCCTCTTTTCCAACACCAAATTGTTCTGTCAGCAGAAACAGAACCCTCTGCATCCTATCTCAACACAGGCAGTGATGGACAGGCCTCAGAAGTCTGATGCAAGGAGACAAGCCAGTACTATGCGACGTCTTTTCTGTTTAATTCCATATTTCACTTTGTTTCTGGTGTTCAGGGCTCTCTGAGGCAGCAGCCTGTCCATCTGCTCTTGGCCCACCCCACTGCTCTCACAGTGTGCCCAGGGCCATCCGTGCTGGGTGTCCCTGGGTGTCCCCAGGTGTCCCCGGGCAGCTCCTTCCACACTGAGCACAGCCAGGGTTCACTTCACCTCGGAGCTGAACATCAGGAAACCATACAAACTCCCTCTCCTCCTGCCCCTCATTCATAAATTTAATAAAATAACAATAATAATAATAATAATAATAATAATAATAATAAAAATAATAATAATAATAATTAAAACAAAGGCTTATTGGAGCTGTTTCTGCTCAACTTTCCACAGTCTCTTTTCATGTCACTCTCTGTAATCAGATTTTTCAAGAAATACTGTGAGAAAAAAAGAATAATAATAATAATTATTATTATTATTAGAATAATAAAAAGCATCTGGAACCAGCTCAGAAGATTTCTAATGCTTTTCAGCTTGACTGACTTGGAGTGCATTGACCACACCATTTATATTTTCTTCAGGTACCTGCAAAAAAACAAAAAGAAAGGTCATGTTCCAGCAAAAGGGGTGACAAGGAAAAGAGAGGCAGGAGACAAAGCCAGACCAGTCCCAAGGAGGCAGACACTTTGCTTGTTTTTTGCTTACACCTGAAGTAAGGGCTTTGCTTACACTGAGAAAGGGCTCCAGGTACAAGGACAGCCCTGTTCACCCATGGTACCCCCAGTGCAAACACTGAGATGCAGAGGGTTTGCTGTTGTGTGGTGGCTGCTGGTGGGAAGCCAATTATTTTGGGGTTTCTCTTTCTCTCTGCTCTTCCTGTCCCCTCCTTTCCCTTCCTTTTGCTGGTGAAGCACTTGCATGCCAGGAGCTGACTCGTGCAAGGTGCCTGTGCTGATGGATTTATGTGGCTGCCTAAGGGCTCCATGAGGCTCTCGGGGCACCCTACAGGACTGGGACCTGTAAATTGGGTGGGAAGGCCATGGTGGGTGACAGGAGAACACACCCACCAAAAGAGGAAGAGAGCTACCAGTCTGTTTGTGGTGCTTTCTTATGCAGCCTTGTGAGGAGACTTAGCCACAGAAGTCTGTATTATTCATGGTGTTTTTTTCATGCTTACTGCAAGAAAAGCCTCTTGTAACAGAAGATGCAAAAAATCTCAGAGTGACTGTCATTGGCAGAAAAGAACATCAAAAGTAAAGTTACATCTGGCAGAAAAAGTGTGTCTGAACTCTACATAAACTCCAAGACACTGGCAGCTCTTGAAAAGTGGAAAGAGGACTGAGGGAAAAATAAATTATCCCTAAGTTGCTGCAAGAAGCCAGTATAACTCATCTCAAGTAAACTGAAGAAGGAACTGTCTCCTCTACAAGGTATTTAAGGCCAAGAGTACAATACCTGGATTCACTGGACACTCTCAAGAGCTCAGTGGAAATACAAGTGCTTGTGTCTTTCTGGTGAGGCTTTTAATAAAACTGAGGAAAAAGCCCATGAGAAATAACAAGAAAAATGTTCCATTTTCCAACAGGATGATGGAATAACAGCAGTCAACTCTGATGATGTGTGAACAAAAGTAATTTGGAAAGGAAGAAAATAATCTTAAAACAAGTATACAGCAAACTCTTCTGGTTTAGAAGGAAAACACCAGGACACCTCCACCACAGGGAACAGGACTTTTGAGGCAGGACTCTCCACTGCCTCCCCTCCATCATTCTTCCCAGTACCCTCACCACTGCAGTGCAAGAAGCTGTTTGACTCTTTTCCTCCATGTAAGATAATGAGAAAAGACATAGTTATCAATTTTTTTAACCACACTCCCCTAGCCATCCCCAGTGATGCTCAGTGGGTCTCTGTCTGCTTCCTCAGCACTGGATGGAAGAGGAGGAAGCAGCTCTGGCCAGCTGTCTTTGACCTGCACAGACCCATCTCCATGAAGCACAGTGCTCCTTCACTCCCTGCAAAATGCCTGACCCCCTTAACAGCACAGAAATTATATGTCACCCTACAAATGTTTTCTCCAGGACAGATGTGCAAACAGTTTTGATCTGTAGGACCCATCTTAGTTTGCCACCAGAGGAGGAGTCCTCCCCCTCTCTGCCCCTTGGAAATGACTCCTGTCCCAAGGCAGCTGGTGCACTGTGCTCCCTTCTCAGGCAGAGTGCAGATCAAAGCACTGACCATGAAGGAAGAACCAAAACTCCAAATTACACCCCAGACACAGCTCCAGCCTCTTCAGAAGCAAAATGCTGGTGAAAGAGAGCAAGACACCTGTGAACATGAGGCAGTAAGAGCAGAGTACCTGGAAAGGCAACTCTTCTTCCTTGCTCTCTCTAGAGGGAGCTGGTAACCATGATTCTCTCCAGCCTGACCCTGCATCACCCAGGGGACATGCCAGAGACCTGGAGGTTCCCATCTCAACATTGCCTCCCAAAGGGATTTCATCTCAAGCACAAGTCCTGATCACCAGGTTAAATATCCACAGCTACAGCATGGCAGGAAGACCTGAGTACTACACTCAGGTCAAATAAAAATTAAGTAACAAAAACCACCTTAAGATGCACAGGAGAAAAAAGATCAGATCAAAGGGAAGAACACATTTTTGCACAGTACTTTAAATTGCTGACAACAGGTACTGAACTACCTTAATTAAAGAAAGGGAGAATTTAGAGAAAGGGTTCAAGATACATTTACTCCTCAAGGAATGTCACTAGAAGTCAAGGTATGTGGGTAGCAAAGTTAAAGAAAACATGACAAAATCTAAGTCAGGGTCTTGGCCAACAAAACCACCCTAAAGACAACAAGCACCCAACCCAGCCAGCACACCCAGAGAAAAGTCAGGCACAAAATGCACCTTCCAAAGGACTGAAGGGTTTGACAACTGGAACAGCACTGTCCAGGGGAAAAGGCTTTTTAAGCCATACATAAAGAAAACAGTAAGTAGCAAAGAAAAACACTGAAACACTGCTTTGAATAAGGAAGACCTGCAGACCTGATGGCCCCCCTAATACCCTGCCAGCTGCTGGGAGCAGGACCTGTGGGGCCTGGAGGCAGCAGGATGAGCACTCTGAGAAGGTGGAGCTGCCTGCAGAGTCATGGCAATTGTGTGGTGTAAGTTTTCAGCTACAGATCTATTTTAGCTGACAGGGCTGAGCTCTCCAGATATGGCTTGACATGTAGAAGCACTCTGCACCTTGTGCTCTGCACAAAAAGTGCACACCTGGGGCCACACAATGGGCAGAAATGTGAGGCAAAGCTAACAGTATTGATTTTTAAATGGTGTTTTATTAGCATATCTTATCAGCACAGTTAATATTAAAAAAAATAAGACAAACATATATAACACTCTGACCTTTGCTATCTGAAATAATATTTACTTTTACTCTTTACACACATGACCTATCAGCTGTGAACAGTTCACACCAGCTGTGAAAAAACAAAGTAATTATAAAACCCCCAAACCTGCTTTGATCTCACTAGAGCTTTACAGGTTAAAGGTAGGACCTGAATAGTGAATTTGCAAGTGATGGAAAGAGAATTTTAATGCAATAAAGGGCACATTTAAGAAAAAAAATGAATAGTATAAAGCAGCTGACTCCCTCCTTCAGGACTGCGGAAATGGGTTCCAAGACAAATGCCATCCCTTTTGTGGCTACAGGCATTGCATTTTCCCTTTCTAGGGGAATTCCTCATTTTTGAGGGTGTCTTCTCTACAAAGGAAGAGCAGAGGTAGGCTTAGAAAGTAAAATATCCATCAATATAAAAAAGGAAGAGAACTCTCCAAGGGCGGCAAGACTCTCATGTTGGTGACTGTGCTGCAGCTGCTTATGGGCACTCATGAGAACAAACATGGGAACAACATTATCTGCTTCAAAATCACCTTCTCCTGCTGTGCTGGCAATTATTGCTTGTTTATCAAAACCCAGGAAGATGCAGGGACAGCAGAGCTAACAGATGGGTCTCAGAAAGCAAAGGTCAGGACAATGCAGATACCAAGAGATGAAGGCAGGGGTCTGCTACTGGCAGACTGTCCAAAAAGTTCTCAACACACAAAGGCACCTGTGATGACCCACCCTTAAGGGGAAGGAGCACCTAAGGAAGCACCTTCCTGAGAGTCTGGAGCCTGCAACTACTTTTGGAAGCAAATGGAAGGGTTTGTGGCTGTTTCTAATAGAAGATACAGATGCAGTGGAAGGAGCTGCTCAGGGAGGTTGTGAAGTTTCCATCACTGCAGGTAAGGACTGAGAACAACACTCACTAACACAGCTTTGCCTTGGGTAGGGCCTGGCTTGGTTCAGGAGCCTCTCACCCAGGGCAGGAGGCTGAAGACTGGAGTTTGCTGGGCTACACTGGAGGCACTCCAACAAGCTATCCAGATGAGAAGTGACATTCTCATAATGTTTTCTCTTAAGGAAAAGATCTCCCCCACTCCAGTATGTATTCATACTCACCAAGGCGTGATCAAACTTAAAAGTACTGATGTAGTAGGCTGGGATGTCGGCTGCGGCCAGAGGCTCAGAAATCTGAGCGACAATTCCACATTCATCTGTGGGGAGATAAAACACCAAACATTGTCTGGAGGGGCTTGCAAAAGTCTCAGAACTCAACAGCTCCAACATAGCTTTGCCTTGGGTAGGGCCTGGCTTGGTTCAGGAGCCTCTCACCCAGGGCAGGAGGCTGAAGACTGGAGTTTGCTGGGCTACACTGGAGGCACTCCAACAAGCTATCCAGATGAGAAGTGACATTCTCATAATGTTTTCTCTTAAGGAAAAGATCTCCCCCACTCCAGTATGTATTCATACTCACCAAGGCGTGATCAAACTTAAAAGTACTGATGTAGTAGGCTGGGATGTCGGCTGCGGCCAGAGGCTCAGAAATCTGAGCGACAATTCCACATTCATCTGTGGGGAGATAAAACACCAAACATTGTCTGGAGGGGCTTGCAAAAGTCTCAGAGCTCAACAGCTCCATGCCTACATATGGAGAAGTTTGTCTTCACAAACTCCAATCAGAAGGAATCTCTGTAATAAAATGTGATCTTTCTCACAAAATTAAATTTATAGACCACAACAATACATTGCACATTTAGTTTTATTACCTTCTTTTTGCTACAGAGAAACACACATTCTCCAAAGGCACAAAACCATTAGAACTGGAATCGTTTAGAGGTCCAAAGAAAGGCACTGAACAATGTTCAACAAGAAAGCACAGAGCCCAGCCCCATATATCCTTAACATCCATTTTTCTCTGTTATTGAACACTTGGCCCTGCAACTCTGAAAGAAGAGATGCTGACTGGACTAAAAGGTGGCATGGGAATTCATTGCAGATTACTGAAATCAGTGGTCAGAAAGCAATGTCATACTCCAGTGCAGTGCTTGGGTAATTCTGTGATTCTAGTAGACTTTTTATAGATTTATAGCAGTCCAGTTTTTCTTTTTAACCAGAGCCCCAGCTGTAGCCACCCCCAAAGTCCAGCAGATGAATGCAATGCAGCTGGAACTGTTGAGCATGTAGCACTTTCAGGAGTATATTCAGAAGTCAAACTTAATAGAAGTCAGGCTTCTATTTGAAAATCTCAGCTCACAAAGTCATGTTAAGCTGCTGGCTTTTAAAAAGCATCAGCCTCAGATGGATTTTTCCATACTCCTTGAAGGCCCTGAGGTGACTGACTGCCTGCACACCAACTGATCCTCCAAATGTTACTTACCAAAGCCAAGAGGCTGCCCACCAATCCTCACCATCTTCCAGAGCTCACCAGATGCACTTGTAAACAACAAATTATTAGGAAATCTGTAAAAAAAAAAAAAAAGGAACACCAAACATAGCAATTAAATCACAGCACTGTGTCAGATTCTGCCTGTGGGAAATCTGCTCTTCCTGCATCCTTGAGACGTTTGAAGCCAACAATAATGAGGCAGTAGCTTGGGCAAACTGGGAAGACTCAAGGCAGGTGGGGCAGATGCACCTGCCTGATCCCCCAGTATCCTATGGCAAATCAGCAACTCCTGCTGGAGGTGGGGATAGGTACCCAGAGAAGCACAGGAAAAAACTCATAAGCAACAGGCTGTGTCCCAGCTTTACAAATGTTGAAACTGTGAAGGTTTGATTTGAGCTGCATTTGGAAACAGCTGGGGATGGAATATGTTTCCATGCCTGCTCTCAGGAATGTGAAGGGTAACCACTGGTTTTATGTCTGAGCACCATCAGTGCTTTTTTCCATCCCATTCTGGGAGGTGCCTGGGACCACTGCAGAGGTCTCTGTTTCTTAGCAGAGGGAAGGAGACCCGAGGTTAAGAGAGTTACCCAAGGTGAAGCAGGCAGCCTGTGAGAGAGAAGAACTGGCTCCCCAGATTTCCCACACCCCAAGCTGAAGCTCCAGCCCTCTGGCTCCTCTTAAGACAGACATCTTACTGCAATAAGGTCAAAGAAACGTTCAGGAGGGCAATTTATTACTTTGAAAAACAAGTCCCTGGGGCAGGGGACTTGCCCCAAGAACCAAACCCAAACTGCACTGCATGTCAAAAGCAAATCTAAACACTGCTGAGTACAGCATCCCTCCAGCCTCCACACCTGAGAGCCTGCTGTGCTGCACAGCTGCAGACACACACACACTGAGGCTGACTGCTCACCAGCTGGCTCCTTCCTTGCTGGACAAACAAGTCATGGGCTCCCACTGCACAGTGATGACTTGGGACATTATCATCATAACAAGACTCCAAACCAAGCCCAGCCATGTGTAAAAGCAAAGCAGTAGGACAGCATCACGGACATCCCCACCCTGATTTTGGCCTTTAGCAGGAAAACTTCAACACCTACACCAGGTTTTCCTTTTGGGTTTTGTTCTTACATGCACAGCTAATGAGCAACAAAATAAAAATGCAAAAAGCACTTTGCTCCAGTATTCCTCTTCTGAAAGTGAGATAACTCTACATCACACTGGTTTGTGACTTCACTGAGGGATTGGACAGACCAGTCCAAAATTTAGACACTGGAACTAAAATGCCAGATTTTACTGAGAAAAGTGACAGGGTGTACAGGCCCATGACAACCATACAAGACAGTCCAAATAATTAACACAGAGGAGTCTAAGCTGCTCCCTGCTCCTTTGAGATCATCCCTTTTTTTTAAGGTCCAGGTTACTCTAAGATCAAAGCTCACCTCTGCTGTGTCTGGACATCCATGACCAGGGAGATGTAACCCTCAATGAGAGAAAAGGAGAAAAAGCGAATATGTCCCGAGTCTTCGTTGCCCACCACTGAGTCTTTTACTCTGGAGAAACAGAAGAGAACTATATTAACTGTGGCTAGAAGAGCACAAAAATAGGTTTTTAAAGCAGATATAGCCAGTGAAACCAGAAATGTTCTTACACTGACTTAGGGAAAGTGACACTGAGTTCTGTTGTATCATACTGATTTTTTTTATTTTGCAGGTGGAAAACTATCCAGTCCCCACAACTGACAAAACTCTCCATCCCTTCCTCGAGGTCACCTCACAAGAAGCTGTGGGCCAGGAGCCATGGGCACCAAGGGGCAGCAATCCCACCAGCTGTACATGCTCTGACCCTGTGTGGATATGCAGCACACTGACCACATGGCTACTCACTCTCACTCTGAAAAAGCTCAGCTTTCCAAAGCCAGCAGATGTCTTGGGCACCCTCAATCACCTGTTCAGCTTCCACCCATCAGGACAACCCTCTTGAGCCTATGAAACCTCCCTCCCTCAGTACAGAGCACCGGAGCAGCACAAGACCACAGCAGATCCCTGGAGCAATCTGTGCCTCCAGACACTGGGCACCTCTCCTGGAAGCCCATCTCCCTGCAGGACCTACCCATTGGAGTAAAACATGACATCCATCAGGAGTGTAGCAACAGTGGGAAGGGTATCTGGATCCAGGCTGGTGACACAGAACATGTTACTTGGGCTGGAAAGAGGATGAATGACAGGCCTCTGAACTGAAAGAGACACACACAGACACACACAGCTGTGAAGCCACATCTGCAGCAGGCTCCTGTCCCAGCAGCTGTGTTATCCATGCCCTGGCAAGGGTCACAGAGAAAGCTGACAGTATTTGTAAGGCAGTGCCTCATTGCTGAAGCCCTGCTGGCTCTCAGACAGCGAATGAGGGGCCTGTGGACAATCTGCTCCTGTGCTGGTGTCCCTAAGGTATAGGGTGGTGTTACCCTGCATACCCTGCCCAGCTCTCTGCTCTGAGGGGCTTTCAGGCCCTTGGGTGCATCCACATGACATGAGGGGCAAACTAAATGAGGGGCCAAGAGAAACTGAAAAGTGGAAAAAAATGCAGGCTTCCACCATTAAAAGGCAGGGCTATGGAAGGCTGTGGTTGCTGGCAATCCATCCTGTTTTCCCTTATTTCTGGGAACCTTTTTTGCCATAATATCTTGAAAAATTGAAACCCAGCAGCCACGCAGCAGTTTGTCTAACAGATTGCAGCCAGTGGCTGAGAAGCAGCCAGCATTTAGGCATACAACCAATAGACCAACACAGCAAACTGTGGATTGGTGCATTATCAACACGTGTTTCACTGTGCCCTTCTTGATGCTTTTCTTCTTTAAGACTCATTTTCTTAAACAAGGTCATTGTTAGCTCTTGAGTGATGAAACTGAGTGGCACTTCATAATAACTGATCCCTGCTTTGCCTGGTTATGGGCAAAAAATTACACACGTCTGTAGGCAAGCATATGTATGTAAGTTGTTCCTTCTTCTGACTGTGCCCTTTGGCCTGCAAATATCCTAAGGTTCTGTACAGCCCTGGGCTCATTGTGGCCTTGATCCTCACTTGCACTGAAGTGTGAAAGCTGAAAAACAATCTTCTCTGTGCATCACTGCAATCCTTAAACAAGCTTTTAGAGAAGCCATTTTCCTTTGGAATGTTGAAGCATGGAAATATGGGCTACAGACAACATTATTTTTGCAACTGCAACAAACTGTACTTTAACTTTCTGTCCTACCAAAGGCATGTCTTCTCTAGAAAAACTAGCATTAGAAGGCCAAAATTCAGCCAAACTTAATAGCACTGCTCAGAAAGTTAAGAACCTACTGAAATCCTTGGTTGTACTTGAGAGAAGCTTGTAAGATTATAATCTTACAAGAGGATAAATATTCACCCAAATGCTGAAGGAAGCTTGGAGGCAGAACTTCCACACCATGTGTCAGGGAGCTCAAATCCCTGGCAAGCTGAGCCTGTGCTGGTCCTTACCTAGTTTTGGTTTGACAAATCCATTTGTTACCCCAAAGTCATCAGCAGCCACAGTCTCCCCATTCACTACTCTGAGGATGGTGAACTCGGCAGCCAGCGTGTGCATCACGAAGGGCAGGTCTCGCTCACGCACCTGAAGAGGACAACAGGATGATCTGGTGATGGTATTATGGAATTATTTGGATATTTTATATTATGGTATTATCTGGATATGCACCAGAAATGACAAAACACTGCAGTGGAGGGTACACACTTTTAGTGTACAGCAAAGTGGACATGACTCCTGCTTGAGGCAGTGGATAGTTACCATTTAGGTGTATCTTAAGAGAAGTGATACTTGGTGGTATCACTGCGACTATCAGTAGGATTAAGCACCAGAGTGCTTTTATGACTGTAAAAAGAATGTGGAGATTTCTAAGCAGGAGATGTTTCACCTCTTTTCCAGCATTGCTGCAACAACTTAGCACTGCCTGTTCTTCAGTCTTGCTTCCTTGTGTGCAAGCACACACACTTGTGTGTGACACAGAAAGACAGTCTGTCTGTCTATAACCAAAACAACTTTGGAGCCTCTTGGCCATCACCAGCCAACATGACAGCAGACATTGTGTTCCTCTAACTTTCATAAAACCAATGTCTGAGTGATGGTGGGAAGTGCTACCAGTATCTCTATTCCAGGAGACACTGTTGTGTGGGCTCACCACCCATTAGACACCAGACAACCCATGACACAAATGCTTCATCCCATGGCAAAAGCTCCTGAGATGTCAGAGTGTCAGACTACAAGGAACAGAGCTCTGGGGAAAGCAGACTTTGGTACTTTTGCCACTCCCAGACAACTTGTTCCCAGAATTACCCAACTGAATTTTCATCTGGTGGCAATAACTCTGCCTGGTCCCCTCATGTCCTCTTACCAGGATGAAGTCCGTCTGATAGGTGGAGAGCATAAACACTGAGATGTTTTGGTCAGCTAGGGGTGCTATGACTGACTTGGCAATTTTGGTCACTCCGATGGGCTGGGAGCTAGAGAAACCACCTCCACCAGACACCACGTTGAGGGCAAGCCATGTTGCATCGGCCACGCTCAAGTGCTCCGAGGAAGGAAGCTCTGCAGAGACAGAAGGGGAGGACAGAGGTTTGTTTTAGAGGCAGAGAGAGCCAGGTCCACTATGTGCCAGTATGTGCTTAGCATAGACCTCAGTGCAAGGAGTGACATGAGCCCCCTTATCCCAACCTCCTGGCCTTCCCATGCTGCTCCACAGGCTCATACTGTGACACTCCTTCACATACTGATTACATCAATTTCCAGGCAGGATTCACACTGATTGTCAAGGACAACACAGGGAACTGAGGTGACTCAGCATTCACTTGAATGCCAGTGACCGATTCTGTTGACCTCCCAAAGGGGAAACAGCTTGTGGTGGTTGTGGTTACAAAAGGAGAGTGCCAACAGTGGGTCTAAACAAACAAAATGCATGGTGCATTCTACTCCCCTCTACATCATTCCTGACAAACTGTTCATTACAGGTCGCTTGCAGGAGCTGCCCATCCCACACCTGACACCCCAGGCTACAAGCTGGGTGTTAGATAAGGGAGAAGCAGCAAACCCTTCAAGGCAGGGTAGTGTTTCTTCTTCACACCAATGACTCAGCTGTGATAATTCCCCTTTGGGGAATCACCAGCACAATCACACCCATCCTGAAGGGGGGAATCTCTGCTAATGGGCCATAATGGGCACCACCAGAATAGGAGTTGTAACTTCGACCATCAAGAGCTACCCAAAATATCCTATGACTCACACTATTACATCACTCCACTGTGAAGCTCCCTGCCTGGGGGAGGTACTGAGCATTCCTGCCTGAACCTGAGCTATATAATCTCAACATTACCACCACCACTGGATGGATCCAGAGGACCAGACCTTCCACAGGACCACGGCATTTGACTGCAACCATGATTTGACAGGACCGTGATCAGCACCCTTCCCAACAGGGTGCCAGTTTTCTGTGTATCATTGCATTTATTGCAATCTTTCTACTAAATTGTAACTGCAACCTGGAATCTCTCTCAAGGTAATTCCATGGGGATTCTCCAGCCGGTTTACTTTCAAAGCAGCACAGTGGTCTTGGACTTAAATCTCTATCATACAATTTCTCCAAACATTTTACTCAAGCTGTTCTGGCCTCTTTTGTTTCCGTTTTCCCACTCTAAACCCAAATTTTGTACTCCTGGACTGCAGATGGAGATTGAGAGAGCAGCCTGGGCACTATCCCTAGTCTTTGAAGATGCAGAGCAGGCACCCTGTGCATCTGTGGGCTCCTGCCTCCATCTCTAAAGCAGAAGACCCACACAGCTCTGCAAGGGATGGATAGTGTAACACATATACTAGGGATTACAAAGTAAGCACATACTAAGATAATGCAAATTACTTTGGAAATGGAAAATACCAAGAATAATCCCACTCCACTTGCTTCTGATCTGTTGCGGTTAAGTAGTTAAAAATCTGCAGCTAAACAATTTAATACAAATTATTAACTGTTTTAAAAAACACTTAATGTATTAACAACCCAGAAAACCAGATGCAGACTTTGGAATGAATGCATACACTGCTCTAGGATTCTCTGGATTTTTGATTTTTGTTTGGCAAATTATAGAAACAAACAGTTCTGATCCAGACTAACAAATGCATAAGCCCAGCTAAATCTACTTGGGGTAAGGAACCTGATCCCAGATGCAGATTCAGCCAGCAAGGACATAGCAGATGTGCCAGAGGAGGCCTACACATTCAGCTCAGAGGTGAGATACAGCCCAAGAGCCTGAAAACACAGACCCCAGCATTGCTGCTCTTGCAGTCAGCACACTGGCACTTTAGGCAAGTGCTTGCATGTCTCCATGTCCACACACTCCAGGCTCCTCCATCCTTTCTTTCTCCTTCAATGAGACCTTTAGGAGTTGTTTCTGTACAGCCCCAGATACCGTGTAATAAATTCCTAACCTCACCCTCTCTGAATCCTCAGGCATCACTTCCCTGAGACACTGACAGCACTGAAAACCCAAAATGATCTGAATAACAAACACATTTTGCTCTCTTCAATAACCTCAATTGTGTGTGGCATGAAAACAACCCTGAGCATACACACTGCAAACAGTGGGGACACTGAGGGTTCTGCTTCTGCATTTTGATGTTTAGCTTCATAAGCCAATGTTTCTTTTTTAATAATCAGAGCTTACATGGGATGAAAACTAGACACCAGGGAGAGGAGGTAAGTTTGTGCATTAATCAACAGCATGTTATGTCAGAGAGATCTGTGCAAGGTGCTTGGAGCAAATTATTGCAGCAAAATACCATTTTATCACCAGCCCTTTGCATCAGAAAAACACCTCCAAATCCAAGCTTTCTGCATCACCTGGCATGGAGAAGCTGGAGCTCAAAACAACTGCTGCTGAGCTGCATATGTTGCAGGGTCCTGTTCTCACCAACTGATCCCACCTGCAGCAGGCACATCCCAGGTATGCCCAAACCCACCAATGACTCACTTCTGGCAGCGAGATCACAGCTCACTCCCTGCTCTATAAACAGAGGAGATAATATTCCTGCTTTGTACAGGTGATAAGGACTGCAAATCATTAAATACCAGTTTGAACACAATTTTGGGCCAGGGATGTGATGGAAGATGCAGTATTTTGTGGTGGAGAGAGGTATTATCCCATTTCACTCCAGCAGCAGCTGCGCTGGATGAGCTGCCCCAAGAAGACCTCATCAAGCTCTTCCTCAAGGGGAAGGAAAGCTGATTTGCTCATTGCGAAATTATTACGAACGAAGTGTTAATAATTTCTGGGTTTATGTGTTTAACAGGCCCTATGAAGTGTGACAAGGGCCATTGCATTTGCATTAAATAAGCCACATGGGATGGTGCTTTGCCCAGGAAGCTGTTGAATGCTGTAAACCCAAAGAGAGCTGAGAACACCAGTTGTAACATTAGCACAGACTCACGCAGAACAAGGTTATAAATAAAGAGCAAAATGAGGAATTGCCCACATTCCTGCACCAACTCACCAACCCCACCACTTTCCCCACAGGAGAACAGAGCCTAGGCCCCCAGAGCTTCAGCACTGCCACATCCCTTGTTCTTCCATTGGGCAGAAATCTTTCTGCTGGGCTCTCAAGATCCTCTTGCAATTGGTTTATCAGAGCACAGTCACTCCCACTTCTGATCTTGGGGGACATCTCAAGTCTGGCTGAGAAAGACCTCCAAATGGTCAGAGATTTGGGATTTGTTTATTATAATCAGGGTCTTCATTTTGACCTTTCATTGGGATGAAGCCTTAAGATTTTTCTGGTTTTGCTGTGTAAGGCTTTGCAGAATTGATAGCAGAAGACACCAGGAGCAGCTCAGCTGCCCGCAGGCCTCCATAACCATCATTTGCTGCCCAACATGACAACTACCACAGTCTGGAAGAGCAGAAATCCAGACTCAAGCTGTTATTCCATCCATGGTCTCTGGCATGGAACACCACCAGCCTCAACAAGATGTGATCATTGTGATAGTCCAAGATGATTTTCCCTGGCAATGCAGCACTGGGTATCAAGTGCTGGTGGTCTCCAAAAGCCTGTGGAGCTGCTCTCCATTGGCACAGGTGCCAAACTAGTGCCAGTCCCTGTGCAAACCAAACCCAGCCAGCATGTCAAATAACATTTAGGATGTGAGTAACTGCTTATTCACAGTACAGCTGATTTACAAGGCATGGAGTATGTCCAGAGCCTCACTGGCAGCCACAGTTGAAGTAGAGCAGTCTCCCTAGCACATCACCCTGGAATGTGAGGTGGTGAGTATCACAGTGGCCATAATTGGCTCCTGAACTCCAATAATCAATACCATTTCCAAGGAAGACAACAAACATTGGCTGAATCCCAAATAGGATTGAGCTGCTGCTGCTGGAGCATTATGCAATGCTGTAAATACTGTGAGCTGCTGCTCCTAAAATATCCTCGGGAGGATGCTGGGATGATGATGAGATTCCAGCCCATGGGTCTTTGCAAGCAGCCAAAGAAGTTACAGAGAGCAGGGAAGGAACATCTCCAGGTTTAAAACCCTGATCAGAGTCAGTCTGACAGTGTCAGTCTGCACAACATTAGAAAAACAACATTCTTTCTGCCTACATTTTCTATTCTGAAGACCCCTCAGTTTCAAACACCCTGCATAGCAGGAGGCACAGCACTGCGAGAGAGCCCTACCTCTCCAAAAGAACACTGGAAAATGTTCAGAATGCCCTGAGAAAGGGCAACACCACCAGAACATTTTTTCCTTTTCTGCACCTAGTTTAAATGGGTTCACATTTTCATGAAAAGTTTATAGCTAAGGGAGAAATAACTGGAAAATGCACAGTTCCACAGCAGAAATGCATTTCACCTACCCACACCAATAGCTGGGTGAGTCCTGTACTAAAACCTGCTAATGCCCTTCCCCCCACAAAGACACTCTGAATTGTCTTCTGTGGACTCTTGCAACTTCACAGCAATCAGACACCTCTCAGCTTCCAAGTGAAACTGTAGATAAACCATGGATTTTTCATAGTGCCTGGTGAGAAATGAAGACCCTCAGCTGGTTTCCTCCTTTGGTGTGGTATGTTGGATCATCTCCTAAGCACTTATCTTCACTCAGAACACAAATTTTTACATTATAGCAGAGTGCTCTGAGTGATGTGTTACTCCCTGGTTTATTCTGGTACTCTGAATGAACCAATTGCTCATTTGATTCATCATTATGAGACTTATGTTTCCAGCCACAGTTAACTCCAAATATTAAGAAATAACGAAATGAAAAAATATTGTGGACTTTCTGATCAGTGCTCTGGCTTTAGAAACCTCACACTGTACTTATTTCACCTATTACAGTTTCCCTCTGCAAAAATGGCAGGGAGAGTCTGGCTTGCACTAAAAAGATAGAGAAAAAGGCTCCTGCAATAACAGGACCCCAGTAGTAAGTCATTAAAAATATAAGTGCTGCCAGCTGCAGAAGACATGATAAATTGGGAGAGCTGTTGCCCAATGCCACCAGGTAGCAACACAGTTTATATGTATCTATATATTCAATAGGATCTTTATGTTCATTAAAGGGTTCTCTTCCCACTCCCCACATTGCTCTGCAGTTTTAAAATCCCATCTTCAAATGAAATGAGGGAATATAAAAATCAGTAGATTCAAACTTTAATTTCTGTGTCTTTTTTTGCTCTTTGTGCATCTCAGATTTGCTCTTGATGTGCCTGGGCATCTCTGCAGGGCTGGATCCACAGCCAGAGAACCTTGCCACCTCTAACTGTATGCTTCAGTGTTTTTGACACTTTCTCCTAACAGAGCATGCAAAACTGAGAGGGTTTTTTTATTCCAAATACCCTCAACAGGGAAGCTGTGAAACGTGTCATCTCATTTTTCTATTTAGCTTTTATCCCACTCACACAACTGTCAAAAGAACATTGTTAAGTTCATAAACTCACACTCTGCAGTGAGAAAGTAACAGCTTGCTGTTTTATATATCTGGCCTCAATGTTTCTGTGCCTCAGTTTCCTAGCCATAGAGTGGGTACAAACCCCCTATTTCTTCTAAACCTTGCTCTTGAGAACCAGCTGACCTGTAAAGCAAAGGTATATCTACATCCTACAACTGAAGCATTTCACAGCTAACACAAAGCAGCATGGAAAATTCCTGCACAAAGATTTGAATGTCTAAAAACAGGTTACAATGGGAGGGACTGGGAAGTTTTGTTCTGACCTCTCTGAGCATCTTTGCTTTGTCTCCGAGGGAGGAAGCTGTTTGTTCAAGTGCTATTCCAGGGATAATCAGGTAGGCTTGAAAAGCAAAGGTCTCTTAATTTTCACTATCAAGACCATAAAAGACAAACAGGCAGAGGAAGAGAAAGAAAATGAAAAGAAGTAAGCAAACAAGAATACACTCCAGGGGAAAGCCAGCACCCTGAGCCTGTCAAAGTCCCACTCTGTGAGCTCTGAGCAGCTGTCTCCAGTACAGACCAGCCCTCCCCAAACCCACGCCTCCTAGGAGCATTCCCAAAGCAATTTCAAGCAGTGCATCTTCCCTCACTTCTTGCATGACATTTATCTTGTACTACTCCTTGTCTGCTGTTACAGATTTTCTTTCAATTTATGGAGTAATTAACTCTAAAGGCTATTTATGGATTACACTAGAATGGGTGAATGTACCCAGTGCAATTTTCTCATGTTGTCCTGACAATTCAATACAAGCTCTACCCAGCACAATAACCAGTTTGAATTTTCAACTATTCATGTGAATAGGACAAATTACACAGGGAATTACACATGTACTCTGGGACCTATGTGCATTTAATGGAAAACACTGCTACTGTCACATACAAGGGAGTCCTCTAAGCCCATTACTGGAGAGAAATTATAACCATATTCATCCCACCTTTATTTTATAAAAATTAGTAGACTCAAAAATCCGTTTCAAAGAGCACTGAGGTCACCCAGGGAATTTTTTCAAGCCCTGTTCTCAAAGAGAGAGAAATGACTCCT
Source organism: Pyrgilauda ruficollis (assembly GCF_017590135.1). NCBI lineage: Eukaryota > Metazoa > Chordata > Aves > Passeriformes > Passeridae > Pyrgilauda > Pyrgilauda ruficollis. Next base: position 2,788,020 of record NW_024528710.1, on the reverse strand, counting down.
AATTAGACACATCAAGGGATTTAATACTGGGTATTTACAGCCACCTCAGCAGCTACAGCACACAGTGTATCAGCTTCACTGGCCATATAAACAATCTGCAGGGGCAAGCGAGTATTCTGAAACAGATGAAACTTTTGATGTGAAGTACCTACTCTTCCTAAACTGTCCCATCCACTACCCCCCAGATCACAACTGCAGCCACTATGATCCAGCAGCTCCTGAGCAAGTGCTTTATAAAAAAATGCAGGGATGAGAGACTACACTGCTGTAAAGCTTCTCCACTGTTAATACATCTGCCCACATATCTGCATGAGACAGGAAAGTCTGACACGAAAGCACTGGAGGTGTCACGTTCAAAGATGGAGAAATGTGTATTTTACCACTAATGGCACAGTTACAAAGACATCCCAGGCACAATGTCTATGCCCTGGGATGAAGGAGGAGGACACTATGGAGCTGCTTCTCCTGAGCTATCTGGGAACACAGGCACCACTTTCTCAACAGATGTTAAAGAATCTTCACCTCTGCTGGCATGGACACACAGCCTCCATAGATTTTGAGGAATGAGATGAGGTAGGTCCTGAGGTGTGGCACTGTCCTAGAAAGTTTAGTAGCTAGTCTGCTAAAAGCAGCAGAAGTGGGAATGTATATATGCTGGTTCCAGAGCTGGAAAGGAGCATGTGCTGATTAAAATTATTTCTTTTGCTCAGCATGTCCTCAGCTATATTTGTACAGAGCAGAGCTGATGCCATGTGGCTGACTGATCTATTTACACCTCTGGAGTTCCCTGCTCATCCCCATCCCTGTTCCTCAGTTAAGGGTGCAGAATGAATTTGGGCTAGTTCCAGCAATCCAATATCCCTGGCACACCACTGGGACTGGACAAACCAGTGACTTTTATCTAATGTAAGCTGCTCAGGATCTCTCTCCTGCCTGAATACGGTCAAGCAGAGGAAACTGAAAAGCCCATTTCTGGAGGACAGCTAAAATACAGTGAATGTTATTGCTGGAGTGTGTTGTGAAAGCAAAAAGCAGCAATAGCCATATTAATACTCTGCTGCTCTTGCTGACTGTAGGAAGCAGAGGCAAGAAATGTGCTGCATTCATAAATGCACTATTTCTGTGTAGCTTTTTTCTTTTTCTTCCAGACTTTTTTATATTCTTTGCCCAGCTGGATTCTGGCTTGATGTTTAAGTAGAGCTTCAGGCTGTTTCACAGGTGCCTTGTCCCTGCCAGACATAGACAATCCACGTGCAGGAATGTTGGAGCAGTGGCAATGGCTGCAAGTGGATGCTGTGACTCTGTAACTGTGGTGTGGCCCCACAAGATATTGTTGCATTAAGCCCTTTTTTGGCTTAGAGATGGGATAACTGAGAGGCATTTAAAAAACTTTTATTCTATTTTCAGTCTTATGGGAAGGGTGAGACACTATAGATGTGATAATTTACACTATTACAATCAGAAACCCACTATTTCTTAATTACAATAGATTATAAGTGGTTTTTTGGCTTATTACTGACTTACCTGTCTTACTCTGTCACTAGCTTGGGAGGTGATCTTGAGCATATCCTCTCCCACAACTGTGCTTCCCTTTCACATTAAATATTTGGTTGCCAGAGTTCTTCTCTCCTGCACTAAATAACTATGTGAAATATTGGCATCACAGAGCATTGTGGCTCCTGAGTGTTACAGTAACAGCACCAAAATAAAGTTCAGGAGGTGTGATCTGGCCAGCCACCCTTGTGTACTTAAAGGAAGCAGCTCTGCTTTGCTCGTGTGCTGGTATTTCCATTCCATGCTGTTTTCCCAAAGCCTCCTGTGTCTGCAGCAGGGTGACACCTCAGAGCCATCCCCAGCAGTGCCTGTGACAGGGAGGTGAGGGGTGCCCATGCCTCTCCTGTCCCTCTGAAGTGGGAAAACCAGCAATGGCTGCAGAAATCCAAGCTCCTCTTTCCTCATTAGGCTCCAACCTAAACCCAAAACAAGTGACTCCTTTGGTCTTCACCTGGACAGCAGCTGGATCAAAGAAAAGCCAGAATTTCCCAAGGAGAAAATAATGTTTGCAATGCAAGTTTCCCTTGCAGGAGAGAGATATTCAGCCATGTGAAATACAATGTATTTCCTTTAAAATCAGCATACATTCCTCCAAACCTCAGCTTCCCCACCTTCAAGCAAAGAATTAGCATCCCTGTGTTGACAAAGAGCTGACTTCAACAACCACCAAGTGCTGCACTGCCACAGGCCAGAAACACCACCTCGAGTCTCTGCCTGTCCTGCACTAACCCAGTACCCAAGCAGTGGCAAGTTCTTCTACATATCTACCAGACCTGCTGCAGTTGAAGCTGCTTCACCAAAGGCACCCAGTACAAATCTCTGAAGACCCACAAGAACTCATGTGCCCATTCCTTTCCCTTTCCTGGCTCAAGTATTTAGTATCCCATGAGGGTATACATGGGGTTTTGCAGGGGTTTTGCTGCTATTGTGATTCTGTCCTGGCCTCGTGGAAGCCTTCTGGACTGCCTGTGGTCCTTCACCTGGGACTGACATGAAGGTTTCAGCAAGCAGAAAAGTCAGATGAAGCTATGTCCTGGTCAGTACACAAGACTGCTGCTCCTGGAAGTGCTGCTCCTGTGTTCTGCCACAGTGAGGGTCCTGTGTCCATCCTGGGTCACTCCAGAACCATGGGCAGGCCTCAGACAGGGAAATGAGTAAGAAATGGCATTTTTAAGTCATTAACTTTCCATTAAAACATCATGTTTTGCTAAATGTCTGCATACCCTTGGTCCAGTTAAAGGATGTGGAGGAGACTTCCCTCCTGGAGATTTCTGGATACACAACTCTCACTCAGCACACAGTCAGAGCAGAGGTAGTTCCAACAGTGTCCAATGACAGACATCCATTACAGGTCCATTTCTCAGGTGTTCCCATCTTGCTCTGAGACTAGAGAATGGATTCATAGCACCACCCAAATAATTACATCAGTTCAAAAGGGACTTTCAGGACAGTGCAGACATATTTGCATGTCTGTGGACAAGTCTTGAGTGCTGGCTACCCAACCCATCACCACCACAAGAATTACACCTGTTGTCTTCCTGTGATCTGAGCCATCATCAGAAAAAACCAAGACCCTTCCCAGCTGCCAGCTGAGCCCTGATGTGTTCCCATCCCCTGACACTGCCAGGCACACAGGTCACCTGGGGTGGTGCTGGGAAAAGGATTCACAGCAGCTCAGTTTCCAATTTGTGAGATGTCTTTCTACTCCCTTTTTTCTACTCTCTGTGAATTTGTGGATGGACAGAGAGGATATTCAGTAGCGTTTTAACTGGGAAAATCTTTCCTTGGCTGGGAGGTGCCAAATTTTTCCTGAGGTGTCATCAACCTGCCATTTCTGAAAAGCCAGGCATACAGCTGTAAGGGCTGCACACACTCACTCAGGTAGATCCTCCTTTTCTATAAAAGAAGTCCTTAGAGCAATGGCTGAGTCACTCCAGCCAGCACCCCTTCAAAGGCATGGTGTGAGAGATGCTAGCAGGAGTGAACCTTCTTCCTCTCCTGCCAAAACAACAGCTCTGCCAGAGGGACAGGATCTACCAGCTGGCCTGGAAAGAGGCAAGGACTTCAAATAATGCCAATGACTCCCTCTCCCCCCCCAGCCCACTGCCTGGTTACCTGTCACCTTAGACCTGTCCTTCCCTTCCCTTCCCTTCCCTTCCCTTCCCTTCTCAAACCTGCAGTGTTCCATCCAAAATGGTCTGAGGCATGGGCAACTTATCCGAGTCTGTGAAGGGGCTGCTTTTCTAGAGGGAGATAGGTGTTACATTTTTCAAAATCTCCTTATGATTCAGGGGTAGACAACTGCACTTATTTCTAGTTACATGCACACACCACCTGCAGACAAGACTGCCTCCAGAGATGGGACTGCAAAGCTCATTCCACCCCTGCTCTGGGGGCTCCTGCAGGTGCAGCCCTGCCAGCACCTGAGGAGTGCTCCCTTTAGCCCCATCTTGCTCTCCACCACTGCTGCCACACCAGCCTTACCCTAGGTAAGAAAAACAACCACTGATTTAATTTAAAAATACAAAACCAAGTCTTCCAGGTAGACTGAACCAGTGCATAGGAGCTGGAGAGAGAAATTAATGCAGATGAGGTTTTTTTTAACCTCACCTCCTCCCACCAGCGCAGGGAGTTGGTAACATTACATCATCCCACACCCCCGCCCCTCGGATCAAACCCTGCAAAGGCACAGCTTCTGCTGAGGCTGCTGGAAGCAACAGCCAGGAAAATTAACTCTCTGCTGTGCAGGATGTACTTCCCAGTGGCCAGTAGTGACCCAGTGCTGGATTTTGTGGTCAGCTGTTACAGACAGGGATGTCTGAATCCTCAGAGATGTGCAACCCCAGCAACCTCTGCCTCCAAGTCTTTATCTAGTCAAACAAGTATTTTTATAACTGTACAAAGAGTCTGAGTTGCTCCCAGTCTGTCCCAAATGCAGGACTAAAGATGGGCAAAGAAGCCACCTGATACCTCAGGGACTAGGCTGACAGTTTTGATAGAGGGACACAATATGACTGAGCAGGATTATCCATTTCAGCCCACAGACTTCAATGACCTGAATCGGGTACTGTTAGTGTCAGTTTCCTCGAGCCCCACGTGGCCTTAGAGAGCAGCCGCTGGCTGAGGCAGAGGCACAGGCATCTTGCCGAGAGCAACACAAAAGCTTTTCTTTGCAGGAAATGAAAAAGCAAGGAAACAAACATCAGCACTTGCGCAAGCCCCAGACTGGCTCAGACGGAAAATTACCTTGAGACTGTTTGTGTTCCAGATCAATGGATCAGCTGCAGTGCGGGGCAATTAGCACCTTAAAATTATTCAGCAAGCCAAGGGGTGGGAATTTAAAGGGAGATGGTGAGGGAAGGGTGAGAGCAAGTAGGAATAACAATAAATTTTTCTGGATAGAAAAGTCAACACCTGGTGCTGCCTGAGCCCAAGCTACAGTGTGAGTGCTGGCTGTTGGATGCTTTTGCAACCAGGCAAATGGGGGACAGAGGGAGCTGGAGGGGCTGAGGAATGGGTGTATGGCCTGAACATGGAAAGCAGATACAAATAAAAATACCTCTCTAGTTATACTATAAGCCTATTTTCTGCTGTACCTAGCACTCCAAGCAAGGCAAAAGTACTCTGTAAACAGATCCTCCCTATGTGAGGTGGGAGGGCACAAGGTGCAAACTGTCCACTCAACACTTCAGGCAGGCATCAGCTTGGTTAGGGCTGGGCCCAGGTCTGTGACCAGGCTCAGGATCAGCTCCCTTCAGAGGAGTGAGCATCCTCACAGGGGCTGGGTGGCCGTCTCCAGTCATGGTCTTCAGCAGCACACAACCTTTGTCATTTGGGATGTTTTGAAGATACTGGTCTGATTATTCCTGTCACTGTTCAGAACAGGAAGATCTCATTCTTTTCCATGTGCTGACATACATACAGCATGCCTTACGGTTGCTCTCAGAGAAGGAGGGAGGGAGGGAAGCAGGGATGATGGTGGCTGGTTCCCATGTGAGCTCTTTCACAGCCCTTCTTTACACAAATCACATCTCCAAACATCCAGGAGAAATGACACATTGCTCAGGTGGGCCTTGTTACCCAGCCACAGGGACAAACAGGAATCCCCTTCTCTTCATGTGCTGGGGAAGCACATGTGTCCTTTGATATGGGACATGGGGGGTTTCTCCACTGCTCCTGAACATGAACCCATAAAACAGTCAGATATCAGAGACACAGCCAGGATTAAAGCAACTACATGAGAAAACCCTGCTCCTTTCCAACAGAAGCAGAAGCAGGTCTCCATGCTTCCATTATTAATCCAGGAAGTGAAGCACCTCTATCCAAACAAGAATTTTCTATTATTCAATTTTCTATTGTTATTATGTCTGCATCTAATCTGAGTCCAAGGCAAGCTACTGCAAAACTGTTTGAGGCACTGATGCTCTTAACACTTTGAAATCATGCTCATCTGATAAGGCACTGAGAGAATTATGCAAGTAGACAAAGCTGGAGCTGATAAGGACTATGAGAGATAGAGCACACCAGGCGCTGGTGTGGAGGGGGGAAGGCAGGAGCAGTGCCCAGCACAGCTCCCCACAGCACAGTGCCAGAGCTGGGGCAAGGCCTGCAGAGTGGCTGGCATGGGGAGGGAAGGGAAGGCAGCCTGGCCCAGCCACCGAGCACTGCAGCCCATGACAAGGAACATTACACAGCAGGATGCAAGCGCTGCTGCTCACAGCGAGAATCTGAACATTAACATTTCATCACAGCGCTTCCTTCGTCAGGATACAGAGAGATGGAGGTGGAGCACAGGCTAGAAACCATAGATGAAACCAAGCAGGATAGAATAGTTAGCTGAAAATGAAGCAAACAGGACACAGAAGGGTTTCTTCCATAGTCAGATGCCACTTGGCAAAACCTGAGTCCTCTCTGCATTGTCTATGGATAATACTGGTATTCCTGAGACCGCCAGGCTTTTGAGTAATCCAGTGCTAAGTGCCATCAAAATAGCAACATTAGTAGTAATTAAAAATGAGATGCTTTCAACACTAGGCAGTGTACTTTGGAGGCAGCCAGTTTGGCCAAACAGGGCTATGACAGCTCAGGATTTTACATCTTTATTTCCACCCTGGGATCAGTGCAAACAGTCTTGAAAGAAACAGGCACAAAATTTACTTATGTCAAGATAGTTCTGAAGTGGAAATGTATTTTTCCCCTGTTTCTCCAGAACAGCCAAGATAAATACAGATATGGAAAGGGACTGCCACTGGAAAGCAGGAGCCTTCTTGGAACAGAAAACATGACCCCCTTCCCTCCAAATTATTATAACTTTGAAATTAAGGGGGTTTTCAGGCAAAGATATGAGAAAAGGAATAACAATTCCTTACTAGTATGTATAACAAGGCAAACAAGCAGCAGCAGCAGCAGCACAAAGCCAGCCCCAGCCCCGTCCCTGCAGAGAGAAGGGCGCCTTCCCCTGGCTGCAGTTCCGGGCACGGCCAGCAGGGGCGCTGCTGGCTCCCGGCGGGCCGGGCGGGGCGGTGATTCCCCGCGCCTGCAGGGGGCGCTGTGGCCGGGCTCAGGCCCCACACGGTAATGGCGGCCGGGCTGGATGGCCAAGCTGGGCTGCAGCAGGAGCTCAGCAGCTGTCGCTGTCACTGTGTGCTGTCCTGGCAGGCAGGGAGTGCAGGCTACAGTGTAGCAAAAACCCTGAGCAGTGGCAGGAAAAACAGCAGAGCTGGACAGCAGCAGCAGCAGCCCGGTCCTGAACAGAGCAGGGAGAGGCTCCCTGGGAGGGGCTGGGGAATCCCGGGGTTCCCCTGAGGCACCCCAGCAGATGGTGAAAGTCCCTTTTTTAGTGAGGCAGGGCGTTGATAAGGCCCAAGTACAATGGCCACTCTTACGAGCAGAGCTGCTCTCGTGGTACAAGAAAGGCAGCAGACAGAGCCCCGCAGTGGTGGGGAACTCTCCCCACAGGCACCGCAGCCTGGCTGCCCTATGGATGCCGAGAGAACAAGAGCAGGCTGGGAGCTCCATCCAGCCCGGTTTCCAGCCCAGTTCTCGCAGTATCTGCCCCTCCATGAGAAATCCCCCAGCTAAGAGGGCAGCCAGACACAGCCTTCCCAGGGAAACTTTTTTGTCTCTCCAAAGTACCTGGTTGTTATTGTCTCTTAGCAACAAAAAATGGGAGAAAATTCTCTAAGAGAAAAAAACTAAAGGAGAACTCGTAAACCCCAACACCCACACAGACCTCAGAACAAGCACTTTACTGCACAGGTGAAAACACCCTGCAAAAGCAGTTTTGTTCAGGGGAATGGGAGTGGTGAAGAACCTGACAGTTTATTTGTGGAAAATTAGAGATAAACCCAAAATATAAGAAGGAAACCAGAATAGTTTAAGTGGGAAACCTCCTAAATGGAAGAAGCAGTTGGGTTGTGGTGGTCTACTAGCACGCAAACATGCTGAGCAGTTGTGTGTGTCACCAGACATGCTCCTCCAGAGAACACGTAAGCACACAGCTATGCTCTCTCCTCCTGACCAGCCCCATTTTCAGGGAGTAGCTGGCTTGTAGGAAGTTTGTCTTCAGGCCACACATGTGAGTTGACATCAGAAGCATTTGTCCCCTTTTTGACCCCAGCAAATTGGTTCATTCTATTTATGCATTTTTGATCTGTAACCCACAACAGAGGTTTTTGGCACTGTTGCTGGAAGGTCAGCGAAGGATCACAGAAGAGCAAGTCCCAGGCACAGAGCACTCACAGAGCATATAATCCATCAGCTGCCTCCGCCAGGAATTTGCTATGTTTTGAATTCAAAGAATCTCTTTCAAAAACAAAAAACCCACTCAGGCACTCATGCCAAGATGGCAAGCTGGCAGCCCAGAGCTGGTGGAACAGCACAGGGAGGATCCCACATTCAGACAGGGCAGCCACCCTTACAGAGATGCTCAGCTACAAGAGCTGTGAGGAACTCTTGTGGGAGGAGATGGGAGTGGGATGGGATGAGCTGGAAAAGGCAGATTCATGCATGAAGAAAAACACTCTGAGAAGGGCTTTGCTCCTGCCTGGCACTAAGGCACTGCTGGGCTGCCTGTTTATCAGCACTTCTGCCTGGAGCAGGACAAAGAGCCTACAGAGCTGATAGGGAGCTAAGAACCATTCCCTGGATTTCCTTCTCTCTCCAAGGACTGTGTAAGACATTTCAAAACTTGATCCTTCTTCCGTGAGGTGTCAGTGAACTGGTGATTTCTGGCACGGTTTTGTTGAAGGATTCAGTAGGAGAGTCCAGGACATGAAGCAGAAGACAGGAGGTTCAGCCAGGAGGACAACTTTGGTCCTGAGCCATAATGAAACAAATCAGGTGATGTTGAGGAACAAGAGACAACTACATGAGAAAGAGCCACGAGTATCAACAGTATAGGGAAAAATACACCAGATTATGCTACCAAATGCACATTCTCTTCAAGATCTCCCAGGTAAACTCACGTATACATGTTGGATATCCAAGAAGATGCTGTGGAAGAAGGTGGTGAAAAGCTACAGGGATGGGTTTTCAAACAATAGAAGAGCACCAAACTGGAAGAGATGGCACTTAAAGAGTTTTCAGCAGTGTTATTTCTAAAGACTTAATTCTCAAACATCTGAAGAAAAACAATACAGGGGCCAGGAGCTTGCCCTTGCACAAGGTAGGCACATACTTAAAGAAGCAATAACAGAGGAGAGCTGGGTTGTAAATTCCCCGCTGGAGACAAACCATGGAATTCTGTTTTTCAGTGCTCATGTTTAAAAAAAAAAAATCTCCCAAACATGATACTCATCTCAGTAGGCAGTACCAGGGGATTTGATCATTACAATTACTTCATCACAGGATCAGTTCTCTGCAGCTTCACACCCCGTGGTGAAGGACTGCCTTTCCTGGGAAGGGATAATCCCCACAGGATAAGAGCATTTCACAGAGTAGGCACACACCTTCCAATCTTCTCCAAGCACACTATTTATTGAACACACACAAGTGACAATACAAGAAGTATGATGGTGATTTTCCCTGGGTGGGTAACAGTATCTTCTCCCCTCTGGAGGCCCACCTTCAGGCTGTGCTGGATATAGACAACCAGGTGCTCCTCTGGCTGTGGTTGGTGAAACATCATCACTCACTCACTCACTCACTCACTCACATTCTGGCATGTGAATAAACTTCCCTGCAGTTTGTGTTTCTCAGTAACCCTGTGGTAGTAGTCATGGTGACAAAACTGGGGTCCTTGGCAACACACCAATGATGCTGCAAATCTACGATGACTAATCCTAAAAGCTTAATTTACAGAAGTAATTTAAATGCTTAAAGATATGCAGGTCACTGCAGGGGGTGATTTAATGGCTATGGCATATTTGGTGGTGAAACAGTTGTACAGGAGGAACAGCCAGGGCATCTTCTGGCCATAAAGTTATGTGGCTTTTTAATGCAAGATGTAGACTAAAGACATTTAAAGGAAAGTACAATTTAAACATAGGCACAAAAACAAACCCAGCTGATTTCCAATCAAAGAGCTGGTCAGAGCTTCCAGATGAAACAGTGTTTTAGATAACAATCCCACACAACAATATCACTGATACAGTACTCCCTGGTTTATTTGTGCCTATTCAGAATGTAATGAATGCTTTCCTCAACACATCTTGCCCATAAGCATGTAAAACCATGATGCAGCAGAGCCAACCCCCCAGATTGGCCCCATTAAAAGCACACTGAGGACCTCCAGTGCAATGGTTTCCAGCTTTCCAAGGACAGCCAGTGGTCCAGCATCTGCTCCATGCTGGCTGCCCCTGTGCATTTCCCACGGGGAAGTATGTGCAGGACAGTGGATCTTGTTCCCTATTCAGTGTTTCAGACCTCCAGCTTTTTCCTGGCACTAAAAGATTTATGGTTATGTCTTCAATTATTATGCTGCTGTTGTCACCAAGGGAAGTGGACCAAAGTGAGTGTATTGCTCTAACTGTGCTTGGCTCGACCAGCAAGGCAGCAGTAAATCCACTGCCTCTTTTTTCCACAGCATGTTTCTTCTCCAAGTGCCTGCCCCTGTGATCCGAAACACAAGGAAATGGAGAGTGGTTTCTATTCATACACACCTCAGCAAAAAGCTTTTGTATAGACTCTCTCCCTGTCTTCATACAAATAAAGGAATAAGCACTATGCACCGTATCTTACCCCACAGAAAGCAAATCATGCTGGCCTGAGTCTGTAGAGTTCTAATCTGTATCCCAGAGTGCTAAACAATTATCACTCACCTAATTTGCTGTGGTTTTGAGTAAGCATCCACATCACTCAACAACTAACAGAGACAAGCAACAACACACAACCAGGTTAAAACATCTGATCCCACATGATAATGATTTCTATGTCCTGATCCACTGCTTTAACCCAGTACCCACTGCCCTTCCTACACAGGCATCTTGCAGCAGAAAGGCTTCCTGCACATGGCCAGGAGCTAGGGTTTGAAGCACATTCATGTGGCAGAAAGTAGGCTGCTTCAGTTAAAAGCAAGCAGACAAAAATACTTGTTGGATAAAATCTTAGTTCTACTTATGAGGATTTCCCCCTTATTAAAACTTGACACAACATAACTGCCCTTGTCATTGCAGCTGACATGTAGCCAATGCACACACAAAGCACCATTGGTTCCTTTCATTAGTTTGTCAACATTTCTATTCCTGCAGAAAAATCGAGTTTAACTAGGAGTTACATGCACTCTTGCTTCATTCTGCTGCTGTAATAAAGCAATAGCAGCAACAGCAACTGTGATAGGTACTGACTTCTTCTGCACCTTCAAGAACAAAAAGCACTGCTTGACACACAAAATGCTTGTGTGGATGAAATCGCAAGATGCTTCTTGTGTAAATTCATGCAAAACAAATACTTCAAGACTTGTCTTGAAGTAAGTCTTGAAGACATACTAAACCTTTGCTCTTCTGAAAAACAAAATCCCCTGCTGATCCCATTTGGGGATTGAAACAGTGATTCTGGAGTGGACAGCTCTCTCCTCACCTGTTATGCCTGCAGTGGAGCTATTAGTCTCCTTGACCATTGTTCATTAACAGGATGTATCTACTGCAGTAACAAGCCTGAATATAGATTTATGCCATTGCACAGTCTTAGTGCTTAGGTACAGAACAGTACCATGACTTCTCAATTATGAAGAACAGAAATGGCAATGCTTTACATCAATTACAGCACAAGATGGGAGTCTAAACCCCACTTTCTGAATCCCTCTGTGTGAAGTTGCTTCAACCGCAGCTCAGCTTCATCTCTGGTGATAACATGTCTACTACCCTCCCTCAGCACTATCACGAGGCTTTAATTAAAGCACTCACACAATTCTGTGATACATCGTGTTATTTACAATATTGTAAGGCTCTGTGCAGGCTGAAATCCTGCATATAAAGAGGTTTTTTGCTCATGGCTTTTTCAGACAGCACTATTTAGACTTCTGTTGTCCGAATCAAGAAACCTTGCTGGGTCTCTATCAGTGATGCAGCTCGCTGCTGATGTCTGGGTCACCTCCCTGCTGCTCCTCCTTGGGTCACTTTCAGCAGCCTGTCATGTCCCTGTATCAAGGGGACCACAGCTGTCACACCCACCCTGTGTAGGGCATCATAGCTGGTGTTTACTTCCCTCCCCAAAGAGGCTGCCACTTCCCTCAAGCCCTGGCCAAGGCACTTCCATCGTGCAGCATTGCTCAGCCTCGGGTGCCTGCTCTGCCTCAGGATATGGCACTCCAGGTTCTGCACAGCCACGTTGACATGGTGCTTCAGAGAGGAAGAGCAAACCTTGGTCTGCATCACACCAGAGCCAGCTGTGGGTATCTTGGGGTGCCCACTTCTGCAACTGTAGCTGGACTAAGCATTTGGGCAGGATGGCAGGTCTTGCTGGCAGTTCAAGGGGAGGCTTAAGGATGGAAAAGGCAAGGTACTTTTAGCTGCAGCTCAGCTACTGGAGAACAACCTCCTGTAAAACACTACCTATGAAGCTGTCAAGTTTTCAATGTCTGCTGCAAAATCTGATCCCTGCTACGCTTTACGCTCAGCTTCTCCTGGAACCCAGCATCTGCCACAGACATTTAAAGCTTAGCTGAACAAAGCATTAGGAGAGAGGCTCTATGGACCAATGGCATGGTCAGTGGGGTATGCAGAGAGGTGACCTGAAGAGAGATTTACCACTTCTAAAACTCCAGGAAGAAAGAAATCAAGAGTGGACAAGAAGAAGGATAAAAGACAGAATGGCTGTGCTACCTAGGGGACTTGTAAACTCTTTGCAACAGCTGCAGAAGGGGTTGAATCCTGGACCAGAAACCCTAGGATGATGCTAGTTAAATGCTTCAATGAATTGGAAATTATCTTCCAGTATATTTTTAGTTGGCACCAACAGACATTACATAATGACTATTACATAACAGCACTACAGCTACAAATACTGTCTTTTGGCTTTTTGTTTGGTTGTTTTTCTTTCTTTCTTTCACCCTCTTTTTCTTCAAGATCTTCTCCTTAGTGGAGGATTGATCAATAAATGCACTTTCCATCAAATGAGGCAGGCAAATCCTTAAGAGAAAAAACAAATGGAGTAAAAATATTGCTACTAAGCCTGTGAGCGCGTCTCTCTTGCCCAACCTCAAACAGAATTAACTATTCCCAGAATAGAAATTCCACTAAGGCTTCTCTGTAGTTTAAAGGGACAGGCTGTGATTCTGTGCAGACATTAAATTTCTCAATACTGGTTTTTTTTCTATCTCACAGTGATAGTTCAGAAGACAAAAAACGAGGGTGGGGGAGAAGCACTACATAAGAGATGCTGAGGAAAAACTGAAGGGTTTTTTTATCTGCTGGTAAGATCATTGCCTGTTGGTACGCCTTTAAAATCTTCTTTGGCATATTTTTATCTTTTCTTCTTAACAGCCATACTGGCAGAGCAACAAAGATTTTTGCTTCCAGACTACGCGCTATATAAAAAAGAGAAGAAAGTTTCCAGAAGCCAGAAATATTTCCTTTCCTACACTTCCTATCTCTGAACCTAAAGAGAGCCAAAACAGGCACACTGCCTCTAAATGGAGAAATAAAATCAGTTCAGTGGCACACCACAAGCTCCCGTATCATGCCACCCCCAGTTTAGGCAAGGGCCCTCTGTGTTGCTGTAATCCCAGCACAGAGCTCTCCTGACAAACACAGCCCTCTCAGGACTTCTGCCTTTCTCATGCTGGTTCTCTAAAACAAATGAGCTGATTCCAGGAAGAGCAAGAGACATAATCTGACAAATAATCTCCTCTTTGCTAGCAAGCTGCTCCCTTCTGTTGTTTCTCTCTTCCACCTCCCTAAACCTGGAAATGCCACTCATGCTCTCCTGACCTATAAATAAACCAAACCCTGGACTACCTAGATGGGAAGGCAGCGTGCTGTGCACTTCACTGGTGTCACACACAGGAACAAAAACAACCCTGGGAAGGTGGAGAAACAAAAAACACAAACAAATGCAGCCACTTGGAGAGCACTATGTCAGCTCAGGGAGAGACTTGTTGGCTTTAAAAGCCATTGCCGCACAGAGCAGACCCCACTGCTGACAGCGGCGCTCTGGAGGCAGCAACTGCAGCCCCGTGTGGAAGCACAGCCTGGCAGGGCTGCTCCTGTGAACATGAGCAAAAATCCAAGAAAGCAGGACAAAGAGGAAGCAAAGACATGAAAACGAATCAGCTGGCATGACAGTGTGAGGTCTGGACTGAAGTAGTGCAGTTAGGGGAGAAGGAATAGTATACAAAAACTTAAAAAATGTACTAAGATATATTATTACATGGAGAATACTGCCTTGTTTTGTGGACTTCTGCCACCTAGCTATTATGATCTTCAACCATTAACCTCAGGAAGAGGAAATTTGCTGGAAAAGCTGGCTTGAGAAATTGTTTTGAGCTGTGAAGGCATGAATGCATGAGACTTCTTCTGCAAGTAGTCTGTGCTAACCACAAAGAATACAGTCCATTTGTCATTCAGGACTGAAAATATTAAGATAAACAAGTGTCAAAAGCAGTAGGTTTACATGCATTTGTCACAGATTTCTCCTCAATACAAACTACTTAGGGATTTTACAATAACCGATCACTTGTAGCACCAAAAAATAGCAAACACACATTTAACTGAGACAAAAGTTCATTTTCTCAGGAGAAAAACTCCAAGTTAATTTCAAAGCTCCTCCCTGCTGAGCCTCCAGCCCCAGGTGCTTGGGACACAGGCCCTTGATATGGCAGCAGTGGTGCTGCTGCTGAGTGTCCTTCTCAAGATCAAAGCCCTGCAGGCAAACATGGCACAACTGCTAAATCCCTTGTTAATGAACCCCTCGGCATGGCTGTACTTGGATAGCAGTGGCTTCCTCGTGCATGTATGCAAAGCAGGGGGAAAAGGCATGCTCAGGAATCCACAGCTGAACAGATGGAGGGGCACTGTTTATCCAACACCGACTGCAGTTGCTGCTGCAGCACTGGTGCCAGAGCCGCAGCCAACAGCCTGTCCCCAGACAGCGCAGCCACAATGGGAGCGCGCCTGGGGGCCTTCCTGCCTGGGGGAAAGAAAAGGATGTTTAATTTAAAAGGAAGGGAGCAGCATACAGACTGTGTGAACTTGTAAAAATCAGGTTTCACTCTGACATACTCAAATTTTGGCCAAGGGAAACCAGCTGGACTTTGCAAGGTCATCTCAGTGGACCCAAACATGCATTCCCATTCCCACCCAGCCTCTCTGCACATACCTTTGCGACAGCCTGACATACCAAACCTCTCTCCTGGGAGAGCAGCAGGGTTATCCCTCATAGCCTTGAGGCATAATGCACTGAGGTTCAGTTCCATGGTGTTTCTGAGCTCTTTGGTTTCTTACTTTTAAGAGACTTCCAGGGAAGTGCATACAACGGGATTGTGAAGAATCCTACTAACCAGCTGCATGTCCAAGCACGAGCCTCTGCAAACATGCTGCTGCTGCTGTGCAAAAAAAAAAAGCCAACTCCACTGTAAAGATTGTTCCACTGATTTAAGATGGAATTAAAACATATTTAAGTCATATAAGTAATATGTATTAAATTTAAGAATAAAATAAAAAGTCTCAGATCAGCAAAATATGAACCGTTAATCAAACAGACACTCTGAAAAACTTCATTGTGAAATCTCCAGTGATTAGCTATGGGCCCTCTGCCAAGGAGGCCTGTGAGCTCTGTTTCACTGACATATATTTTTAAACAACCTCCAGCAAAGAGGAGCTCCATTTGGGGCACAGAATACCAGCTTTGGGGGCTGGGACCAGTGTCTGCCACAGATCATCTTGCAAAGCATCTCACTGGATCCCAGCTCCCCATCTAAAAGACTATGCCCTGCTCCTAATTCCTGCCTAGCTTTTACAACAGGATCTGCAGGACATAACCACCTCCTTCCTACACTCACAGAGTGCACTGCTGTCCCTCTTTGGTGATGACAGCTGTGTACATATGTAATATACACCATGCAGACAAAAAAAACTCCCACAGTTGAAACCACAGTTATCTTCAGGTAAAATACAGCCAGTCTGTGGTAATTAGCCCTGTCATTCCCAGTTGTATTTAATGCATTATCTGAAATCATCCAGCAGTAGAGAGCCTGTAGCCTCTTTAATAGCCTATTGCTTGCATGTATTGCACAATCCATGATGCAAACTGCTAGCAGCATCTCTGAGACTGCGTTAACATCACCTGCAACTCCAGGTATGCCAAAATCTGCCTGGGTTAGGTAAGGAGAACTGACATTTCATCAACCTAGTGGTCCCTGCCTACTTGTGCTGAGCACAGTATGTATAACTTCTCTGTTTGCAAATTGCCCAGAATGCTCCAGAGACAAGAGTTTACACTGGTAACAAACACAGAATTAAGCTGACAGTTTAAAAAGATAAGTAAAATATTGCTTTCCATTCAAATCAGGGGGAATAAATGATTGGTTATAAGCAAAGAACTTCTCCCACAGAGTGTTTACTCTGTCCTGGAATGCATCAAGAGGTATCTGCATTACTGCAAATCCTCATCAACAGAAATTCAAATGTTTAGAAAGAGGGAGAAACAAGATGATCTTTTCCTTCCAACACAAACCATTCTATAATGGAAAATAACACCAGTTAAAAGGTTTTTCAGATTAGTCTGTATGAAAGAAAATGGGCAAGCAGTGCTCATCTAAACTCTGCCAAAGCAGTAACCACTGAAAAGGTGCAAAAGTCCTGCAGCATGAGGGCCAGGACAGGGGCCCTGATGGAGCAGGCTGGTCAGTGCTGGCCCCAGTGGGAGCCCATGAACCAACCACTGCTCGGCTGGGAGCAGGCAGCACTCACTCCTCTGTTCCAGCAGAGCCACCACTTCCCTCCCTGACAGTGGCAGTGGGGGTTCAACCCCCCAGTCACTTCTGCAGCTTCTCCAGACCCTCGAGCAGAACAAAGCACAGCCCAATTGTTGAGCCAGAAGCACCACTGTGGCTTGGCTTCTACCTGCCCACCCTGCAGGACATACCAGATGGGGAAAAGAAAACCCTGCAGAGGAAGATGAGGTGCTAATTATTAAAAAAAAAACCAAACCAAAACAAAAAAAAACCAACAAAAACACCAAAAATCAAACAGAAATGCAAAATCAAGATGTTCAGTATGCCTCACCAACTGAGAGTGGGTTGATAAAATAGGCAGTTTGGTTTTAAATGCTTGCACGACCTAAGTTTTTAATCAAAGTTTTTACTGATCACTTGCACCAAATGGAGCAGAAACAGCCATACTCCAAAGGGCCCTGCACTTGTTTCCAAGAGGTGCTTCTTGCCTCCATGAGTTTACATTTCCATCTAATCCAGAGAGACCATGGATATAAGCAAAAATACTTTCTGCCTGCTCTCAGAGCATGAGAAGCAAAATAGAGCAAAGAAGATAAGTAGAAACAAGAATAGTTTAAATTCATTTCTGCAGACATAATCCAAGAAGTGTGAAGTGGAACTTCACTGTACATTGCAGGCAATCAAAAGCAAAAGTCAGTCCCATGACAGGGCTTAGCAGAAACACAGCACAGACTCTTAAGTAAAGAAATAAAACAGACATCTTCAGAATAAACACAAGTTCTGCAAGAATTGACTGAGAGCGATGATGGATGTCCCAGAGAAGGAGGCTCTAAGTGATGCAGACTAACATCCTGCTCCCCAGCTTTACCCTCTCCTTCCGAGCTGGTCAGTCCATGGGCAGACAGGCACACAGCCTGTCAGGGACTGAAACGGCTCATGCCTTCAACATTGTTATGAAGGTGTTTTGCCCACTGTAGCAAAAACTATATAAAAACTGTATAAAGATGCTACAACCACAGAAGCCTCTTTGAAGATGCTTGACTGGAACTTTGGACTGTAAATTAAGCTGCCCAGATAAGATAAAGGGGCGCTATTGTTCAATCAGCTCAGGTCTAGGGAGAAACAAACAAGGCTGAGGGAAAGGAATGTATCCACAAGAAAGCCAAACCCAGCAGCTGCACTGAGTAATCATCTCTGGCTGGGTTTAGGGAGCCCACAGAAGCCAGGTTCATACATCCTCCCCATGAAATGGGGTGGGGAGAAGGAGGTTTTGAGTGCGTGGTGTAACTTCTGGTCAGAGGCACTGAACTCCCATCCTCCTTGACACAAACTGGCCCAGCTGTGGGACCCCCAAACCCACAGGCCACATCCACGGGACATTCAAGTGAGAGGCAGATGAGGGGGGGTCATAATCCATCAAAGACCCCCCAGAGCACTCCCCAGACTCATTCCTGAGGCTTTGCACCACAGGACTGCACGTGATGCAAAATGATGCAACAGATCCAGAGTCTGCTGCGAGAGCCTGGCCCCTGCCCTGGGGGATGTGCTGGGGCATTCCCACTTGACCTGAATATACATGAATCCATCAGATTTTGTGCTTTTTGGGGGACCTTCACCACCAAGATGACCAGCTGGAGCAGATCAATGGAACATCATTGGGATCCATGGAATGGTGATATTTTCTTCACTCTGTTCTCTTTCTGTCCCTCAACGTCTTTTCTACTTCTTTCTCTTCCTTTTCTCTCTTTTCTTCTCTCTCTTATATTTAAAGCCCTTTATACAATTTAATATTAAATAAAAATACTACTGACCTTGGCATATGGTCTTGTTTGCACCTTAATTCGGGGAGATGCATTTCTAATAACTTTAAAACTGGATTATGACACAGCCTCAGCAGCAACCTCACACCTCAGCATGCCTTCAGCCTACACTCTTGCCTTCAGGCTGTCCTTGCCAAATCTGCTCCCAAAGTGCTGCCTTGACACAGCTAACCTCTAATTTGTAAGAATTAGACCTCCAAAGCTTGGGTCCTAGAAATCAAAAGATGGATAACTTTTTGAGCTCTGCTGTGCCCCACTGTTGTTGTGAAATGCCATGAGACAGCACTGTATGAAAGAAAGCATAGAAGAGAAGCATCTCTCAGAACAAAGCCGTTGTGTTTGTACTGGACTCGTATGACCTCTTCCTTAGAGTAAACAAATCTAGACCTCTGAACCAGACACAGTTAGAGATGACTCTCCACTGCCAGAACCCCACAACCGATCCTAAAGATGAAAGAGAGCAAGGAAACACTAGAGATGGTGTTGTTGCAGCCCAATCTCTCCCACGTGTGGCATAGATGGTCCTTCAAACATGTAAAAGCAATCTGCACTTGAGTTAATAATCAATAAACTACTTATTTGTTTATTAAGCTTTTATAACTTCCCTATACATGTGTCCTTGGTGAAAAGGGTGATGCTTCTCAGTATAGCTGGACATTACCTGTACATTTTCTCCATAGGGTCAGTTTACTGCAGATCCCATGACAGGAATTTAGAAGCTATTACCTATGCTTGGAAAGCAATACATTCATCATCAGTCAGGGATCATGCTCCACAGTACTGGTCAGTCCCCAGTGGGAACAGCTCATCCTGCAACGCTGCAAACCAAGGGAAGTACTAATGCATGTGCCCCAGCCCCTCAATGAAGGTTAAAGACCCATTTAGCACCTGGTGCTGAAAATGGTGGTTCCTTGCTGACAACTCACAAATCATCATCCTGCAGCCTGCTTTTCTCAACCACTTTGGCACGGTAACTAAGGATTTATTTTACACATGAAAATGTTTAAAGTGGTGCAATATTGAGTGCTCTGCAGGTGGGAGGCTGCCAAACAGAGGTTGTCACAGGCAGGGACACAATCCAATATATCATGAAACCAGTATTTCTATTCCTGCCATTTGCTTTATTTAGTCTCCAGCTTCCCACATGGGAAGGACAGGGCCGTCTGCAGCCCCAGCCACATTCACCACTCAGCCAGGTGCCACCCCAGTGCCAGAGCTCTGGGCACTGTAACAGAGCTCAAAGCAGCAGCCTGTAATGATGCAACTGAATGCTTCATGAGGCACATACAAGAGGAGGTAAATTAGCCCAGGCAAACTGAGTTTTTTAATAACCACAGGCACTTTTAGTAATAGTTAAACAAAATGCTCAGAAACAAAACCAGTACAACTACCATCTTGGGCACTGAAAGCTGCTGAAAAACTGCAATTGTATCAGAGCTTCATGGCCTGCTGCACATGCTGCTGCTTTAGAGCAGCCCATCCTCCTGCCACAGGCACTGAAAATGTAGCTGGCCTTTCCCACTGCCCTGAGCTGATCTGAATGAAAGAACCGCTTGTTGTCTGACAGGTACTTGCTGCCTTGAGTGTCCTCGTGGGCAGTTCAAGGAGCAAGTGCTCTAGGTGGCTACTTTCTGCTTGCCCACAAACCCAACACCCACCAGCCTGTTCCTCTTTCCCTCCTGCCACCTCTCCACTCCAGTCACCCTCTACGACAGCTCGAACTGCATCATCTCCTCCTATTCTCCTTGTTGCTATGTCCATATTTACTCTTTTTTGTCTCTTCTTCTCTTCCCCACTGATCCTGTACTCTGTCTTCCCTGACACTGGATCTATGCCCTCACCTCCCAGCTCATCTGTATCTCCATCACTGCTGCTCTCACAGATTTGTCCCCTACAATCTCAGAATAACTATTTATACTTTTCTTCTGCTTCTTCCTCTGAAGAGGTAGGGTAACACCAGGGTCAGAAACCTCCCCTGCTCCTGAACACCCCCAAGGATCTCTGCTTCCAACTGCACCTCTGAGGCCTCCCCCAAAACCAGGGGTAGAGCATTCTCTGCCAGCATGAGTTGCACTACAGACTGCAAAAAAACCCACCAGACTGGATGTCACTCCTGACACTGTGGCTGAAAAAGTCTAGGGTACACAAACCTCCACCTGGGCTGAATGATTTAATGAGGTGAAAGTACCTTCTCATGCAAAGACACCTCTGCTGCCAAGGCATGAGAGGACTAGAGCTCTTAAAAAAAATCAGTTGTCAGTATTTTGCAGTATTTCCTTCCAAGCTACTCCTGAGAATGCCTTAAACAAAATAAAAAATACTTTAAGAAAGTGATGACATAACCTCCTCCCAGGTTACCAAATTTCACAGAGATTTAGTCAGATCATGGGCATTTTACTGGCAAAGCTACCAGAAAGCTGAACTGTCAGCCCCACCTAGAGCAAGTGTTAAACTTTTGCTGACACAGTTCATTATCTTGCAAAACAAATTGTCCCAAGTGAACTGTGACAATAATGTGTGTGATTCTCCAGTTGTTCAGGCTATTAAAGTGTAAGATGTATTAGAAGTAAGGGTAGAAAATAGCCTTTGCAAAATATTTTTCAGACCATTAGTTGACAGAATTTTCTACACAATTTCACTCTCATTTCTGAGTACAAGTGCCTTCTCCTTATTAAGTGCTTCCCAACCTGCTAAGCATGATGTGTTTTCAGTGGTTGCACTACTCACGCAAAGTGTATCAGTGACTCCAGCTCTTACTCCACTATTTCACACAGCTGGAGAAGATCAGGTGAAATTAGGCCTATATTGACAAGCAGCTGCCTTATTTCACTCACTCCAAAGGAAAAAAGGCCAAATCAGTCTTACCCTCTAATCCACGAGTAGCCAAAATGTTAGAATTGAAGAAAGAAGCTGGGAGAAAATGAACAGATTATCGCATATCTGTCCACTGTAGAAATTATATTATTGTCACTATTCAGCAACTGAACTTAGTCACACACAGATCAGTAATGAAGCCCTTTTCTGTATGGGGAATTGGTCACATTAAGCTTCTCTGCCTTCTGCTCATCTTAGCAATAAGGACCTTCTGCATTTTTGTTCAAACCTTTCTTGCCACCTAGAGAACCTTTGAGCTGCAATAGCTGCTTGGAAAAAAAAGTACTTGGTAAACACACAAAAGCCTTTCAGATTTTTGCTTCCTGGACCACATGACTATCATTCTTTATCCTGTGGCAGAGGCTAGGAGACCTAGTCATGGAGTTGCCTTGAGCTCACTGCAGGAAAAAACAAAAGAAACAGAAAAGTTCAAACCCACATAAAGCAGCAGATTAAAAGTGTATTTAACTCTTTTCCTTTACCCAATTTTCCACTGAGTGCCTTCAAAGCATCACCTTTCCATTTTCAAACAAGGAAGCACCCTATGCCAGGAGCCCAACTAATCAAAACTGACAAAAGTGTCCCAGTCTAGAAGAGTCCCTCAAAAGCCTACTGAAGTCAAGCACAGGAATCTCTATAGAACAGGCTGTTTTTTTCCCCTAGTAAATTTCCCTCCAGAAACTTCTCAGCTGAAGTGACTTTTTAAAGCAGCTGGGTAAGGACTGAGAGTTAGTGACAAACACCATCTGAAACACTGCAGTGCTCTGCAAGGAGTACCCAGCACTGCCTTGTGTCCTGTATAGAAGAGCCCTGCTCCAAACCCGGTGTTCTGCACTGCCAACAGAACATCAGTGCTCTTTGTCACAGAACCCAAGTGACACCAAGCCACCCAAGGAGACTCCTGTGTGGAGAAGACGTCTGCTCATGCCATCCTCCTCCCCTGTGAAGAGCCAGCCTCATCCAACTGCCCTGCCTTTCCTCACTTCTGTGGGGCAGGACAGGAAGGGGCCCTCATCTTTTGGATACTGAAGCCATGTTTAGCACACAAGGGGCTTGCTAAAACCCAGCTCAATACGCTTAAAATTAAGAAGGTGCAAATGACTTAAAGATGCAGCCATTACTCCACAAAGAGCTATTAAACCTCCTGTTCTCAAGAGCATTTTCCTTTGGGGTTGGTGAAGTACACTCTGCAGTTCCTTTGAACTTCATGTTTATGAGATACACAAACTGCACTTTTGAAAGCAAACTGGTTTCAGTTTGTGGTTTCCTTTCATCCAAATGGGTGGTAATCTGAGACAATCTGAGAAGCTTTCACAGATTGTCCTTAATTCTTGGATACATAAATACATTTTCTTGTAGAGAAAGGTACATACAAGCCACTAAAACCAGGCACATTGTGGCATGTTGGGAGCACTCATCTAGGTCAAGAATTTGTTGATATAAATTCTAAAAATGAATTTTGGGGGAAAAAAATCTATCTGCTATATTTAGAGCATGGAAAACCATGGTAAACATCCATCAGAGCAGGCACTCCTGTCTGCTGCAAACAGCACACAGCTTAAGAGGCTACTTTATTTTTGTTCACTGGCTAAAATGCAAGAACAGGCATCCAACAGAGGTTTAGCCACGTGATGGTCCGCATAAATTCTCACACCACTTCTCCAAAAGCTCAATTCTAACTTTTTAAAAGAAACAAAATAAAACACCTAATTCACCAAACTTAAAACCTGAGGATTTCAGCAGTACAACAACAGTACTCAGGAGGTCAGGACACAACCTGTCATCAAGCTCCTGAGGATTTCTGCTCTACAGGGCTTGTCTCTTTCGGGTGTCAGGGCCCACGTGTGAGCTGTTTTTTTAACTTGCCAGCTACAGAAAAACTTGGTTTAGTCCTGGCAGTGAAAAATCCAATATATTTTATAGTGAAATATGTTATATAGTGAAAATCCAATATATTTTTCAGTTGTAAACTAGAGTTTAAGGACAGGTTTCTGAAAAAGAAGAGCTAAAAATGCTTTCTCTTAAATATCTTTTCTATCCCTGAATAAATATATACAAATATAGGTATATACACTAACATACACAGCCTTTATATATATATATATATATACACATACACACGTTTATATTTAAATTGGCAACTCCTAAGTATACAAGTTCAGCTCAAAGCGTTTCAGTAAATAAACATGTTAACCAAGCCCAGGGAAGCAGAAGAAAACAACTGAGAAATAAATACCTCGCAGATACAGTTACTGTAGCAGGGCTCCAGAGGTTAACAGTTACTGAGTGCTTGCATTCTGCTCAGCAATGTGAAAGACACAGAGATGAAGAAATCAGGTTTCTGGGGACCCTCCAAGGGCTTTGCAGCCACAATGCCAGTGCTGCTGACACTGCCAGTCCTTGAGAAGTCACCGCTCACATTTTATCAACCTCTTCAATTTAATGTGCTCCAAAACCAACGCAAACAATACATGCAGACTGTGACTGTGAAGATACAGTTCTTTCCAACTGTAAAAATTCGATAAATGTGGACGTGGGAAAGTTGGAACTGAAGAGGGATTGGTAAATCTTGTAAAATATACATGAGAATGTTTTGGTAGAACACAGTGATAGAAATTCCAGAGAGCGCAAACCCAAAAGAAAAATGGACAAGCAAAACTGGAAACATGTTTACCACTATGCCTTGATGGTGATGGTCTGCAGAAATCTTGGAGAAGCATTATGAAGGAATATATACCTGAGTTTTTATGCTACTCTGAAGGAAGCTAATTCCATCTCTGAAGAAGCACGTTGCATCTTACACCTAACTTTGATTCTCATAAGTACATTCATAGAGAGAGGGAGGGGGAAAGACAGAGGGAGGTATGAACCCAAACATATTGTAATTATTTCAATTTGTCTTGTGGGGATGAAGTGTTCTTATTTTAGGATTTTATTCTTCTCTGCCATGAGAAAATCTACTGGATATTTTCTGTTAAGTGCACTATAGCTGTAATACAGCAGTCACAGATAGGATTTTAGGGGAAGATACACTGTGAAACAGCTCATCAAAAGGCAAAATTTGTCTTAGAAAGTTATGATCTTCCACTGGACTTTTAAGAAAAGTAGCAATAAGCAGTCAGTTGTCCATGGAGGAACATTTGCAGGATAACCTGGCACAAGCTTTGTTATTTTGCATTTTTATTATGGCTCTGTTTATCCTCTTTGCTAAGAGTCCTGGAGACACTGTGGATGGTTCTTTGAGAAACAAGTTGATGCTCAAAGATCCTAAAGAACTGTTGGGAGGAGAACTGAGTCAGACCACAAACATCATCATGCTACAGTGCAAACAGGCAACACATGAAACCCCATAAAATTATCAGAGTGCTGACAGAGGATGTCATGGAGACCAAAAGAATGAAGAGGCTTCATAAGGGGTTAGACAACTCTGTGGTGGATTGGTATATTGATAGGTATTAAATATGGTAATACAGATTCAATCTGTAATTTAGGAATCCCTCAGTTATTGACTGGTAGGAAACTGTAGTGGGGAAAGAAGAATAAAAACTTCCTGCTCATCTCCTATCCCTGCTGATCTCACACAGAGGACACACTGCTCATATAGCCACAAGCCAATCTGAGCCAACACCCACAGCCCTTTCAAAGAGACCAGCATCTCAAAAGAACTGGGTACGGTCAGATTATTACAGAGAATAATTTTTCACTGTTATTTACACTGCAGTTGATGCAGTAATCTCTCTTTCATTGTATTATGGTATCTGAGCAGCATCAGGCACCTAAAAGCAAATGGCTAAAGAGAATCCAAACAGAAACCTTCCAAAGAGCTGGTCAGTGATACAGGACATGATATAAATAGCGCTCACCTGAAAGGCAGGGATAAACTCTGTAGGTCAGCAAACCCCTAATTAAAGTTGCAGAACTTTTAAGTAGGCATTTGATTTATTAGAGGTACAATTCTGTGTCATGGTTATATGAGGAGGATCTTGAACAATGAACTTAAAAGTTCTGCAGTGGTAAGAAGTGGTATGGGAATTGTCAGAGCTGTGAGGTCTGGAAAATAATTAAAATAGGGAGCAAAACAGCAGAACAAAATTACCTATTTTCTTTTAGATTCAAGATTTCAATGGATGTCTAAGAATTAAAGGAGGTGACAGACCTGCCAACAGCCTCTTTTTGCTGTCACAGGAGGGAGTTTAGAGATCATCAGTTTGCACAGCCCAAAGCATAAACCTTCCACAAGCAGAAATCATGTCAGGATCTAATTAAGATAACTTGATGCTAACACCCTTTCTAAACTGAATAAATGATTTTGAAGAATAGTTAACTTGTATGTTTATCACTGCCTGATTTTGTACAAAGTGCACGAGCCACTAAACCTACACCTGGGCAGCTAGGCAGTGTAATACAATGCCCAAGAAGCTACAGCCCTCAGCTACACGTAAATCTCACCTGCTTTCCTCACCCTGGAATGCTCTGTAACCTCAGCAATGCAAGTCATGTTAGTCCTGCTGTGCTGATACAACATATTTCTGGAAGGTGGTTCCAGCTGAAAGGCAGATTTACTGATGACACAGTCCAAAACAATGAGAGGTGTCTGAAGTGTAGGGACAGAGGAGAGGCCATGCCTTTAGCATTTTTCACTGGGGATCACAAGAGAGACACAGCTCTACCAAAGGAAGCTGGAAGTCCAACTTGCTCAACTTTCTCATCTCCAAGCTGCATACAAAACATCAGTGTCATGGTCAAAATAAAACATTCTACCATTTTAGGCACATTGCCTAATTAGAAACCATTGTTATCTGAGAACACTGTTTTCACAGCTGTCAGGAAATTAAATAACCCAAGGGTAACTTGGAATTAAATAAAGCTGTACAAACACATAGCCCAGCTCTGAAATCCTGACTCTGACAAGCATCCCCTCTGCTTTCCAAGGGACTCAACATTTAACTAGGGCATGAAACTATCATTTTCAATCAGGCCATA
This sequence comes from Pyrgilauda ruficollis, assembly GCF_017590135.1. Lineage (NCBI taxonomy): Eukaryota > Metazoa > Chordata > Aves > Passeriformes > Passeridae > Pyrgilauda > Pyrgilauda ruficollis. The sequence continues at coordinate 2,761,458 of NW_024528710.1, read as the reverse complement.
GGATAACAAACACTGGTCCTTCTTGAGGGGCTGATGCTGATCTTGCAAATCCATATATCACAAGATATAAACTAAAGCTATCCACTAAACAAGATATCCATATAACCAAGATATAAACAAGATATCTACTAAAAGCAGCAGCACCTCCTGAGGAAAGAGCTCCACTACAAGTGTCTACTGAGACAGCAACCAAGGACTGACAAAAGGAAATGCTTATACAGAAATCCCTGCTTTCATCTCATTTCAATTACTTCTCTTACGATCCTTGTAACTTGAAACTTTGTCAGCAATCTAAAAGTTAAGCTGATTATACTTTTACACTGATTTTTTTAAGGATTAAACAAAAAGGAGAAGTGCATTTCCAGTGAGACTGGTGCAGTCTGTGAAATGCACAAAAGTGCACACCTGGGAAAATTTGTTTCTGGTGGCCTCTTTTCTTAGCTTTCCACTTGTAATTTCTGTTGCAAGAAACAAAAAACTCAGACTAATATCAAAGTCTGAGTTTAAGAGAGACAAAGTTCTTGCTAGGCCAGACACTGACCCAGCAATAAAAGGTATTGCACAGGAAAGTCTAGTCTATAAACAAAAGCTGTTATAATGTGTCAACACAACTCCCACCCGGCCATGGACACAGAGGGATGACAGACTCCCTAAAGATGACCTGGAGGATCATGAGGAAATGACAGTTTTACAGCAGTGTCTCAGAATAGATATTCAGGTCATTGCAATACAGCGGTAAATAAAGTTTGATTTTGAAGTGCAGATAAGTAGATGTCAGTTTGGGCTTCCAGCTGAGGCAAAATCTGATTTGTCCCACAAAGTATGTATGTGACCTGAAACGAGTTATTTGGTCTTCTTTTTATCAGTTTCCTCGTACGTGAGAGAAAATAATTCTTACCTCACAGAGGTCTCATAAGAGAGGAAGTATGAATACACTCCACAAACAAAGCATCATTATTATGTTTGGCTAAAAATGTGGAACATGGTAAGGCAGATTCCAAAAATAATCATTATGTCCACCCTCACTGGAGACCTGGGTTGGGAATACAAATCCAGGTTAGGCTCTGGTCAGTTTTCAGGAAATCAGGCTGCTCTCTTTCTTCCTCTTCACAGGATAGCACACCACTAATAACGAGCAAACCTGGAAAATTAAAACCAGATTCAATCTCTAAAAGCTAACATTTGCTCATGAGAATGAAGAAGGGAGCAAAGATTGGCTTTTTTTTCTTTATTGACAAGCAACAAGATTAAAAGTTTGGCTCAAGATGTGTTCAGAGCACGGCTGTGGGTGCATTTGTCCTGTGCAGGATTCTTTCCTGAGTGCCATCTCTGTGCTATGATCAAGAGCTGGGTCCTTCCCAGCCTGTCAACATGGCTTTTTGCTCCCAGCCAGGAAAGCATTGCCGTGGCAGCCTCTGCTCACCCTGCTTCACGAGCAAAGGGGATCCACAGCCCAGAAGAACTGAGGATTTTGTCTCTGACAGTCCAGTAACAGGAACTGCAGAAATCAGCAGATTTCCCACTTCCTGACAAAACTTTCCCGTGTTTCAAAAACTCCTGGCAAAGGCTTTGCTCACAGACTCTGCAAGCCAGGGGTGGAGAGGACCTAGTCCAGACACAAAGTCAAAGGTAATGTTGCCAGCTCTGGTTACTGCCAGCAAGGGGACACAGGTAGCACATTCCACTGAAAAGCCACACCCACAGAAATAAAAGAATATCAAAAGAAGAACCAATGCAGCTGGATTCACAATGCAGCTGGATTCACATTTACAATTCCTTCTGCATTTTCAAACAAAGTAGCAAAAAAAAAGTTTTTTTTTTTAGAACAGACAGTATTTCAGACAAGATTTCACTGGACTGACAGCATAGAGCAAATAATCACATTTCAAACAAGACTTGAAGATGGAGCCACTAAATTCCTAACTGTATGACTGTAACCTTGATGTTGTGAAGCTGAATCCTGTGCAAGAATAAAAGCTAAAATATGAGCTTTCTAAAAGATATGTAACTTTTCCCATAAGGGTATTTTTTCCCGCCACAATCTCCAATCTATTCCACTACAGACCTGATTTGCTCCTTAGGCTGCAAGTGCACCCATTGTAAAAGGGAATCCTGAGGGACAGAAACTCTCTCAGTTATTATTACTTACAATGGCCTTTGTCTTTTACATTATCAAAGCATTTCACATGTTTACTAATTAATCTTTACAAGACCTATTAGGAGGTGATTTAATTGGATTATCCCTGTTTCTAGATGAGGAAACTGAGACACAATGAGAGACTTGTCCAAGGTGAAACAGAAAAGCCTGCAGCAGACCTATGAACTTCACCATAGTGCTCTGTGCCTTCACCTTGTGATTGCAACAGCAAAGCTGCTCCCTTGAGAAAGGCTTACGTGCCCTTGGAGAAGTCCTTCCATAAACCCTAGACTGTGACTGTCAGTCCAAAAGCCTGAAGAAGATCATGGTTGGCCAGTGTGTCACCATCAGCTTAATACTGCATCAAAAAACAAACACCCCCTCTTTGTTTCAACTGTACAAGAATTAACTCAAAGCATGAAGCAAATTCTCTTCAAAGAGAACTGCTATTTTGCACATGCATCAGTCTGCATTTCTAGAGTCAGACAGAAGGATTTCAACTGATTCTAGTGAAAACCAAACAACTAGACATATAGCACCAGGATTATGAGTTACCCTTGATCCATCATTAGATCATCATTTCAGTTGTACCTGAAACACTGGAAAACACTGATCACTGGCACCAGGAGAAAATAAAGTTGATGAAGCTTTTCGACACAAAACCTGCAACCTCTTCCTGAGAGTCTCTGTCTGGGTACAGACAGGATTTAAGTTTGTTTGGTTTTCCAATCTCATTTGATCAGGAGAATCTACCAAGCCTGTGAGGAACAGAAATTTTCTCACCCTGATGAATGACTGCTGATCCTTGGGAAACCTGAGGCATCTCCTGCACTCATGAGATCATCTGGCAAACCCACTCAGAGACCAACCCTGTGGAGTGCTGCACACTGGAATTTTGCAATGATTACCGCAAAAGAGATGTTTTCTCTGTTTGCAGATGATGACAGACTGTTTTTTCCACAGGTTACTGAAGATTCCATTTCTAGAGGCCATAGCATTTATGAGATGCCAAGGTGGAGGAAATCCACTTCCTTGTCCAGGTCGTGAACTTGAGAAAAGTATGGTTTAAATGTAAAGTAGATTCACAGCTAGCAAAGACTGGGAACTGATGGTTGAGTGTTTTCAGCCATGGGAAAAGGCTGTTCAATTCTGCTGCTTGTACCACTGATTTTTCAGCTTTCCTTGTGCTTCACTTCTCAGCATATGACAGGGGGTAACAGCACTTACCCATCTCTCACAAAGTGCTCCATATAAAATTCACTTAAAAAGTAGAGAAAGATGAGGAATCACATTCTTACCAGCAATTACAATATATAAAGGCTTCAAAAGGTCTTAGAGCATGTGTTCAGCCTTGGCCCTTCCTTGCACATTTAGCACCCTGGCATGTCTCCTCATAGCTGGCAGACAATAGCCAGCTCCAGTACAAACAAGGCAAGCCACCCTCTCCTCTTCAGTCCACCCTTCAGACAAAAACAGAAATGCACCAGTGGAAGAACAAGCAGATGGTCAAATGCTCTCTAGTGGAAAAAAAATAAAAATAAGGAGGGCTGCTACTTTTCTGTTGAGCTGCATCCTGATCTTAGAGAACAACCTAAATTTCAATGAATTGTTCCATTGTTTCAGTCAGAAAAGCTTTGTAGGTCCTGCATTTTTGAGAAGAGTTGATAAAAATGAGCCCTGGTATCTATCTGCTCATTTATCTTGGACTTAGGAAAGTACCAGGAAGCAGCCAAGATGTAATAAATTTAAAGGAAGAAATCATGGCCAGTCAAGTGGTTCAGGAAGAGAAGTCCTGGCTTTCTCACCACAGGCTGTGAAACAAAAATAGATATCAATACACACCCATCTGCTGGAGGAAACAGCGAAAAATATGTATTATTTATGCAGTACTTCTTTAAATAGGAGTGAGCAGAGAAACTGAACCAAAAGACTTTATGTGTCAGGTTACAAACATAAGGAATAATATATGCTGTCAAAATTTGCAAACCCACTCACATACGAGCTCTAAGAAGTGCTCCTTTCCCCATGTGATGCAAAGCAGACCTTGGAATATTATATATTTCTCATTTTCCTCCCTTCCCCCAAAAACTTTAACCACCAAACCCTACTGCCTCTTAGGAGAGGGCAGAAATCCCACATAATCACAGACTCCAAAATGTTTATTGATCTATATCAGCAAAGATTCATTGCAGGAAAAGCCTCCCCAACCAAGCACATATTTCTAATAAGGCAATAGTCAAATCCCCACATTTTAATTTGAATTTAGGTCATTAATATCACATTACTTTAAAACCTAAAAACCCTAGACAAAGCATAGTCTAGCCAATACAGAGATCAGAAGAGAGTGATTGTACAAGTGTTTCGTAGAGAAAAACACGTTCTGCCTAGCAACCACAGGCACTCCTGGCCGTCTGGGGGAGGAATCTAACACTACAAATGTCAGCAAGCAACTTATGCCACTGTGCCTCAGATACAAAGGCCTAGTCACTGGGCAATCAAAAATTAAATAAAAAATAGTTATTGAAGGAATATTCAGAAAACCAGATGCAATTATTAGCTTGCTTCCCTCTTAAATAAAGATTGCTCTTAGCTAGATGGGCTCTGTGCTTGGACTTATTTATAAACTGTTTTTTCACCCAGTTTATATACAGGAAAAGAGAGAGGACACTGAAAGCAAGTTATCATTTTGATGTTATTGAAATAGGAACTCAGTGTGGTACTAAAGTATATGATGGTCCTGAATCCAAGGTCAGACAGGATTGTCTGACGATGATGGTTATCAAAACAAAGCACTGACAGCAAGATGTTTTTTTCATTTTTATCCTTTTCTTATTAGAATGAGATTTTTTCTGCCACTATAACTAGCTGAGTTAGTTCAAATAGTTCCAGTATTTTTAATCTACTGCACAATTTATTATGAAGCATGAGCTGAGAATAAGAATCTTCTCCTAGAAACTGTGTCAATGAATGGATTTCTGGCCTTAGAGAAGTTACCAGCCATATTAGGCAGCCAAAGAAGGTTTAAGGAAGGACTGTCATGCCCATCTTGCAGATGAACCTCAGTGTGAGGAGACCAAGAGTCTTGCTCTGTGTTTGCACAGTAGATCTGCATCTCAGAACAATGTTTCTCACTGCTGCTTCAGTACTGAAATGAAACGGCTTTACCTCTCTGGTTCTGATCCAGAAGAGATCACCTAGGACGTAAGGTCTGCTGCCTACAGTAATCTACATGAAATGGGCTTGGGCAGTTCTAGGAGAAAGAAGACCAGAGTACATGCAGGTGATGTGTTTCCCTCACCTCAAATTTCCCTGAACCTAGAATATGCACATTTACCAATTTGAAAATCACAGTGATTCACTCCTCCCTTGACTCTAGCACTTGATTTCTTTTTCCCTTCTTCAGTATCTTCAAAGTTCACTGCATACATGGCAGATTGCATGCAAGGGATATCAACCAAGTGCCAAGGCTGGGAAGCCAGTAACCTCACCTTGAAAATGTTAGCAACATGTTGCTTTACAATAATCCATCTTCAGGACAGCTTCACGTGGGTGACAGACTGTCCCAGGCCCCACTTATGCAGATGTTCCCAGTGCATATAAACAGGGTTTGCAAGATGATGGCTATATTCAGGTGTGAAGGCATGTGTTTCAATTCAGTGTGTAAAAGCCAAAACCTTTGATGAACAGAGACCACTGGAACCAGCAAGACCACAGGCTAGAAGCTCTGTTCATGCAGCTGCCAGAGAGAGCAAGTGTGTCCTTGCTGCTCTCTGAAAAAGGAACAGACCATGCAGAGAACACAGGGCTGTGGCGTATCTGCACATGCAATAACAGCTCCTGCTTTCAGCCAAACTTTGGGGGAAAAAGCACACCAGCCAAACAAATATTCCTGTATTTCAGGGAGCAGCAGCCACTCCACCTTTCTGCCATGTGCTGGCTGTGCAGCAGGGGGATAAATGCCAGGACCTTACATGGCTATCCAAGCACCCCACTACCTGAGATATTTGTCTTCATGCAGGAGGGTCCATGGTCAAACTTCTCCTCCTAGTTCATCTCTGTATCAGCCAGGAAAAGAGATTTCTGCGCACAGTTCCCTGGGTTATTTGCTGAATAAAATTCTTTCTCATTAGCAGGTCAAAGCCCAAGAAACAACCACTGGAACAAACAAGGTTCTGTGCAAATATAATCCCCACCTCACCACCAGGGAATAAAAGCAAAGAATTAGGCTGCAGCCATTCCCTTTCAGTACGATGAATGCTTAAGCAGGTTAAGCATTGCACTGTGCACATTTTCTGGGGAGAAAAAAGAATGACTGCTTTACCAGCCCAACTTGCTGCTCGCAGTGGAACAAGCCTAGAGATTATTTTTTGACAAAGTAGTTAGGAATGATTACTGCATGTCAGTATGTTTCAAGTGTTAATCTCAAGGATTGATAAAAGTGCTGGTATTTCTTCAGCCTGCTCTTTTCCCATCAGTGGTATTTGTGATGTGCAGGAGAAAGGGCCTGGCTATCATGGAAGATGCCACCTAACAGAACCTTCTCATTGCTGCTGCAGCAGGAATTCATACATGTGCCTGAGAAAGAAAGGTTCTTATTTCCCACCCAGAAAAACCTATCCTTCAGAGACTTACACTGAGTTTGCTAAGCACTGCAAGAAAAAAAGTTACCTGAAAAGAAAAAGGAAGTCATTTACTGTTGGAATTGCTATCTGAACTGCTCATCAAAGGTGCAGATCTACCCTGTAATTTTTGAGCTGAATTTGGCACTTCACTACTCAGGACAAGAGGCAGCTGATGCACTCAAGGCAGACATAATTGGTGCTGTTTTGCAAGAAGGTGGGATGCTGCAACTCAGAGATTTTGATTCTGTTCAAGCCCATGTGCTGATTAGGGATATACAAAGTGAACTTTTTCTTACTGAGACATTTCTAGCTAGACTGTGACTTCTCCTGGACTTCTCCAGACTATGAAAAACTTACACCAACTGAATTGAGGAGCAGGGATGGAACAGCACACTGGGCTAACCCTGAGATGAAGCTTTGGATGTGGTGCTGACAATTCATAAAGAAGAACATGGGCTGGACACAAACCCAAAGGATATGGGGGCTGTGACAGAAGAGTTAGCAGGATGTGATGTATACAGGTCTCACCAGCAGATCATCACTTAGAAGGCAAAGCACAGAAAAGGTGATGAAGCCAGCAGCCCTGTGACACTACTACTAGGTTGGGTTTTGCACCTGGCTTCCACACCATGCTGTAGCAGAGGATGGCCTTAGCATACTCCCTCCTTCCCATGCACTGCCTGGAAGTTAATCTTGTCTCCTGCAAAGCCCTGCTTTAGAAGCCCAACTGCACACAGTGTATTTGAAAAAAAACCCAGGTTGTTCTGTCCCCAAACCACAGCCACAGGAAGGTAGGTGGGCACTGTGACTTTCAGCACCAAGCTCAGGTGGCAGAGAGAGCCAAGGCAACAGACGATCCAGAGAGGACTGCTGCTTTGAATTGCAGCAGCACTGCCTGGTTCACAAGATAACCTGGGATGTGCAGCTTCTTTAGGACAGTGGTTGTGCCAGACCTGGGATTTGCTCTGAGCACAACCAATGGGGCACAGTGCAACAGTCCCTCAAGTATGGATGAGCCAGACCACTGCTTGAGCTCACCTTTGTTTCAAGTAGTATAATTTCCAGAGATATAAACAGGAGTGCGGCTGCTGGAGACTCCACAGGGGTGGTTCCAATTCAACTTGTCACCAGTGACTGAATTGAAAAATCTGTGTCATGCCAACTGGGCAGAGAAATGAGTGCCATGGATGTCAGTCACAGACACAGTGCTGGAGATGAGCAAGCCCCTGGAACATCCCACCTGCAGGTTCAGTGACACAGACTCCCTCCCAAGAATGAGAATCCCTGGGTTTCTTGCTGTGCCATGTGCTGTGCCCCTTAGAAAATAATCCAGAAACTTTCTCCTTCTTCAGTGAGCCTTCACTTAAAATGGAGCTGTTAGAGGGAGGCTCTACATCCTACTGTCATGGCAAAAGCAAATTAGAATTGATTTTCCTCAGCTGCCACTGATAACAAAAAAGCTGATACTACCACTGGAAGTAAAATTCTTGTGCACAAGCCCCTTAAAAAATACAACATGGGACACTTTGGCAGCAGAACCCTCTGTCACCTCTTCTGGGATCAAAAGTACATGGCATAGACTTTAAATCAAACCTCAAAACTCCCAAATTATAAACAGATACAGCTGTGAAGATCCAGTCAACATTCTCAGCCTAGTGATTAATTTATTAAAGTCTTCAGGTACCAGTGTACTGGTCTAAAATGTAGCTTGTTCTATCATGTTTGTGAGTATTCCTGAAGCAGAAAAGGGCCAGCTTCAGCAAGGTTACTGATCATAAAACTCTGTACTAAAGATGCTGTAGTTTCAAATTTTTTCCTGTAGTTTGTATATTACAAAACCATTGAATATTACAGTGTCACAAGAGGTAATTCCTACTCAGGAATGAAATACTCTTTTTTCATATTTTAATGAATTTTCTCTGACCTCAAAATGTGTAGACTTTTAATTCCAAACACAGAAAGAGTAACAGAACAAAAATAATAACAGCTGGCCAACACTTCCTCATTGCCTCAACTCAATAACACCGTTACAAACAAAACCTCCACACATGATAAAGGTTATTACAAACTATTTCCATTTACAAAGCCAAACCATTCTCTACATCAGCTCTTGCACAATGCTAAGAATCTGCTGCTCTCAAGCACATGCCAACCACCTTCTGCGACATATGACCAACTCCACCTTTGACCTCTGCAGCCACCCCAGGTAAAGATGGCACACTTAGTACAGGGAAAGCTGGGTGCAAGAAAGGGGGATAAATCACAGCTTACACAGATGTGCCAAAGGAGCCCAGTCACAACTCCACAGCATTGTGCAGGCTGTAGGGATGATACAAACAAGTGCTCCTTTCAAAGACAGGGGTTCACAAGAAGCTGGAAATGCAAGATGTGGTATACTTATGGAGGCTTGGGGACACAGACCAGCTCATTTTAATGCAATCATATGCAGAGGGTTTTGCTTTTTCAAACCTGCTCAAACTACTCTTTAAGACTTGTGTGTGATCCTCTCCCAGCATTCAAATATATTCATGTTCCATGTCTGAATTGCCTTGTACAGCATGGCAGCAGAGACAGCGTGCTCAAGTGATCAAAGCACCTTTCAGAGCTGTACTACCAGCACTTACAAACAGACTTGTTTTACAAACATTTTGGTTTACAGTCTCAGTGAGATGACATGTTTTCCTCATCCACCCCATGCTGGATACCGAAGTGGCACGTGCTGACACTTACCTAGGAAGCCCTCTTCATCCACTATGATGGTGTAGTCCTCAGGGGTTTCTGTGAGGCTGAAGAACTTGCACCTGGCAAAGGCAAACAGCAGGAGAACATGATTAGCACCTGGACTGAGCAGAGCCTCATCTTCCACGTAAAATGGAAATTCTTTCCCATTCAAGCTGTGCTGAAGGAAAGAGTCACAGTCTGATGTTTATGGAGAGGCCTGAGGCATTAACAGACCTGGATTTTATTTCTGGGTAGCTCACACTGTGTGACCCATATTCCCTGCTGCCTGCCTATGCACAATGAAGCTGGTAACACTCTTATTATTTTTATTACTTAGTTCTTAGTTACTTAATTACCATATCCCTTAAGGCTTCCCATTGCATCCAGGACCTGCTGTGTTGCACTGACACAAAGCAAAAAACTTTGCTCACTGACTGCTCACTGCAGCACGCTCCAAAAGCATTTCCACGGTTCACACATACACCTTTTGCCCACTGAAGTTTCTTGCCTTATCAAGGTTGGACATCTAACCTCTCAACCAAGCCCCAGTATCTCTTCTTCCTCCTTCAGAGGCTTTTGCCACCAGCAGACAGCATCCCAATTTCCTGTGCTGGTCCTCTCCCCTTCCTGGGTGCTCCTGGCGAGGAAGAGTGGTAGCAGCCATCAAGGCAATGGACACAAGGCTGAGCTGTCCCCCCACCCCATCCCCTGTGGCCTCTGTTCTGCTCCTCCATCTTCTGACATCACAGGCCACGTGCAGTGCAGCACCCCCAGCTCGTTCACCATTTAACACAATGTCACCTCTAACAGCAGATACAAATCAAATGTGACATGGGATTCTTCCACTGCAGACACACAAACAAAAAAAGCTTCAGCCTTAAGGCTTAACACTACATATAGTTGAAAAGATTTTTTTTTTCCCCGGACACACCTACATATGTACATCAACATCTACTGAAAAAACCCCAGCTTCTATCTAGCTGGTCCCCAGCAATGGCAGGAAGGTTAGCATGACATTTTGCAAGCTCATGTTCACGTTCAGCAGAGCATCAGGACAGTGCTGGCCAGCATCCTCGACACCCACAGGGCTCTCTGCCCCTCCAGGAGAATGCCAGAGCACGTGGACTGACTGTGTTTGTTGCCTAAGACCAGGAGAAATTTTTCCCTTTAAACTGGGTGCAGCAGGGAGAGCATGCATCTCTAAGAACAAAAGAGCAGGATTTCACCATTACACTACAATACTCTCAAATTTATCTGAGACAACTTACAGAAAATATTTTAAATACTAGAAAAATAGAGATTGTTCTCAAGGCCTCCAAATTTCACAGCATCTTCACAGTGTAATCTCTGCATGAAGCACAATTCAGCAGGATTCAAGAACCAGGGACTACCAGGGTTTCTCAGCACTGCTGAGCATCTGTGTCAAAAAGTCTTCAAGACTTTTGAAAGTCTGGGACCCCATATTGGTGGCTCAAGACATCAAAAAATGAAAGCATCGCTTCATAAAGAATCAGATGAAAACCTGGCTTCAGCATTCTTTTGACTAGCTGAAAAGAACAAACAGCCCCTCCAAAAGCAACAGGGAGAAAAATGAGATGGATGCTGCCCTCCTCATCACCTCATCAGAAAACTGAGAGGAAACAGCACACAGTTCAATTAGTGGTCTGCCATGTAACCAACAGGATTTCATGTACATGGAAAGTATTAGACAACCTGCCTTTAGAGACCTGTCCTGTTTTCCTGGAAGCATTCATCACAACAATCAAGCATAACACTCCCTCTTAGCACAGACATATCATTATAAAATACAGCCATAGCCCCACCACAAAAGAAACCACAACTTAATTATTTTGTGTCATTGGTAATAGCTGCTGTGACAGCCACATTTACCGACTCAACTCTCTCTAGGAATAGTGCCAAAAGAAGCAGAAAACAGCAGCAGCTCCATTTTTTTACCATCACTTCTAAACTGCACCAGGCTGCTCCCAGTGCAAGGGGTAATAGAAGCTGGGCAAAAAGGACTTCTGGGATGCTGCTTCAGGTGGGTTCCAGGAGGCAGAAGTATTTGTTACAGTGGGTGAATTCTCCAGAGAAGTCACTGAAATAAAACTCCTTGCTACTACTGCCTGACTGAGTTGCATGCTGAGTAGGGAGAAACTAGAGGTCCTAAAGGAGAAAACATTAATATTAAAAACCTAACCTTTCCTGATCTGCGATGGCATTTATAGAAGAATTTTTTACTAGAACAGTAATATGTGTCTGTGTGCACACACTGACTTCAGCAGAAGAAGAATGATTGTGACAGATGCCAGTTTCTGGCCACACATCTAAATATGCTGATATTTAAGGGATATGTACACATGAAATCCCATAATTGCTGCCTCAGAACTCATGTCAAAACCTTGTATCTTCATATACCACCTCAAAGCCCAATCCCCAACTCAGTGCAGTTCTGTAAAAGGTCAGGACCACAGAGTCATCTGAATTTAAAAGTGAAGTCTTTCACCAGCACAGAGACCAGTGGTTCTTGTGGTATACATTCACTTAGTTCAAGCCAATGATGCATTCTTTTCCCAGAGGAAATCTAAAATTGAAAAATTGGAATTGCAAACCTTGTGTGATAGAAAAAAGGAACTCAATGTCATCTCTCTACCACATTACACTACACATGCCTCTTTCATTCGAGTTATTTCAATAATTTCTATTTCCTCTTAAATAGAAGAGGAAATAGAAATTACTCAGTCTTCAATAAGCTGAATGCCAACAGCATCTTCTATTATCACACCAAAGCCAAGAAAGGAAAAGAATTACCCTTTAATAATTTTGAGACATCAGACAAACAGTATTTCTCTAAGTACATGTGGAAACCCTATATGTAGGAAGACAGTATTTTTAGTTTCCTAATAGCCAAACCTTGGATGGATTATTTTGGATTTCTGCCTTCTCAGTGTTTAAGCACATTTCCACTTAAGCACTGTTGCTGACTTCGACTGCCTGACAACATATGCCTTTTTCTGGCAATGCCAGAAATGTAGACCAATCTATTATTAGATTAGATCTTTGAAACGGCAAAGCTTACACTGTGTATGGAAGAAATACTCAAGCTTGCACAGAGCAGGAAAGTGCCTACGGGATGCAGCAACAGCATCATTTCAGTTTGCAAACAGTACTCCAGTCTCCATGGGAGAAGTGAGCAGGAAAGTGGAGAGCTTGGCTGTGCTTGCAGGTCCACACCAGAAGTGTCTCCTCCAGACATTTGGTCTTCTAGGTCTGCTGAGATCACAAGAGTGGTAATACTGGGATGAATGTGACTTCTGTTTGTTCTGGGTCACACACAGAGCACAAGTTTCGGGGAATACTTCTTTGGGTCATTTGGAAGTTCAGTAGAGGCAATGGTCTTAAAGGAAGACCACAACTCCTACCTCCTAATTTATGAAGAAACTGCTTAATTAATTGTTATCTCAGCAGGGTAATGTTACAAAACTGTTTGCCCTACGGAAAAGATTCATTCCAGAAGCACGTGGGCAGCTGGTCTCCCCACATGTAGGAAACCATGGCTAAATGCCATTCAAGGAGGTCAAACGCAAAGTCTGGAAGTAACACAGAAGCTTGCAAAGAAGCAGTTGAACTGAATAGAAATTTAGAAGCAGCAGCAGCAAGTTCATCTGTGTGAATATGAAAGACATAATTTGTTGGGATTTGTTCCAGGCTGTCTTCCCATTTGAGATGAGGAGGGATTTGTACGTTTCACTCTGTATGTTATCATGACAATATATATTCTTATCACAGAATAAGACACATGCTAATCATCTAATTTTCGTTGATCCTTTTTGCAGTTTATAAATAATGACAAGAGGAAGATTCAATGCAACATCTTGTGAGACATATTTGGAAAGCAGTAAAGGACACCTGTGCTGTTAATGACATAGAGGCCATTGAGGACTACTAAAGGATGGGTAAGTCCTGCTGAGCACTCCCTGGCTCTCCAGTTCTCAACTCATCCCGTGGATGGGGTTCCACAGTCCCAGCTGGTGCAGTGTTGCTGTCAGGGCACTGGTATGGCAGTGATCACTACGTGTTGCTCTTCCACCCTCAGCAGTCCTACTGCAGAAGGGCTCTGAGAGACCAGGCAGGGTACTCAGCTGCCCAATTTCCTCTGTCTCCACAGCAGCTCTCCCAAAAGCCCAACAATGCCCTTTTGGGTCCCTGAAATACCCTCTCCTGAGGCCATCTATGCCAAGGATATACGGGCTTTCTGGGCCAGGCAGAATGGGCTGGCTTTGCCATTCATTTCCAGTCAGGCTCACTTCAGCTTCCAATACAGTCAGCTGTTGGGATCCTCCTGTCACTGCAGAAATGGAGCTGGATTCTGCCCCTACATATCTGATGGAATTGGGGTACGCAGTGCAGTAATGCCAACTAAAGCCTTATGTGCTTGTGGCTCTGATGTGCCACGGATCCACACAGTTCAGTAGATCAAATGGTCCCTTTTCTCTACCTGGTTGGAGGCAGGACTCCTCTAGTTCTGGCCGCTGTACTCCATGCTCACTTCTTGTAAATGTGAACTGGAGGTCCCTTCAAGAGGATCAAAACCAATATCATCCCTCTTATTTCCTCTGAGGACTTCCCTGCTGGAGACATTTCTGCAGCTCCTGCCAGGGCTGTGCAGAGCTGCAGAACACTATCAGGGTGCTGTGCAGCTCCACAAGGCCAGGAGACTGATAAGAAAATAATCTGCTGCTCTTTATGTCAAAATGAAATACCTGGAACCTCAATATTGGGATAAAGTGAATTTAAGGCAAGCTTAGGCAGAAGGTGAACCATAGCACATATCATCTGCAGCAGGCCATGAGTCTCTTCAGGAACCAAAGCAGCACAGCACTGCCAGCATCAAGGAATAGCAAGAGCCTTAAACATGGACCAACCATGGCCATCCTAAGCACTGCTGAGGTGCTGCCTGTGCTATGCTGACAGACTATAAAACCATTAGCGGGAACCATAATAACTATTAACATGCAGGAAGGACAAAGACACATCCTCTCAGCCCAGAGCACTTGAGGGAGAACAGAAAACTGCTTGCAAGGCCTCTCAGCACATTCTTCTCTGAGAACATAAACCCTGTATTTAAAAGCTTTTCCATCCTTATCCAGAAAAAAAATATTTAGGAATAAATAACTGTGAGAGGGGATGAAGACACTTGAAGCGTGAACAGTGTCACAGCCCTCAGACCCAAGAAACAGGAGAGCTGCCTATAACAGAAATATCCAAAAGATAAAGTTACCTTAGATAACATGTTCCTCAGTCATTACAGCCAGCTACGTGAGGACAGCTGCAGGACAGGCTGTCATTGCTAAACCAGATCCCTGCAACTGGTTCTGTTCCCAGCCTCTGTGCCTGCTGGGATGGGAGCACCTCTGACCCAGTGCTGCGGCAGGCAGCAACACAGCCCTTGGGTTACAGGATCCAGTCCCCACGGCTGCAGGCACACTGCCCTGGGCAAGCAGGGGAGGTTATGGCCATTCCCACTGACCCAAGCCTACATGGCAGGCAGGAAAGCTCTCTTTCTTTTAGGTAAACTCATAAATTACATCAGGAATTATTTCAGTCTGCTAATACAGATTGCAAGGTCTTTGGATTTACAAATTGGACAATGAGGCAAGACTCCTATCCACTAAAAAAACCCAACAGACTGCCAATAAAAAACACCTCCCTCCAAAATTGCCAGAGTTACATTGTTAGCTCCAGAAACTCAGATCAAATGCCTTGTTCCATTCTGGTCCTCCTAGCCAGCCTATGACTCAGCTTCCATTTCTGATACAGATCTAAACCATCCCTGTGGAGAAGCACGGGGATATAAAATCAAAACAAACCTCATCGTATTCACATTTATTGTGCTAATGGGAATTAAATGAGCATCTCAGGCACTTTGCTCATGTTTTATTGCTGTTGCTCCTCCAGCATTTTTTTAAGCAACACATCAGAAACAACAGTGCCTCAGTTGGTGCAATATCACCCCAGGACAAGCAGCAGAGCAATAGCAAAAACCTAAAAAAATATCCCTAAATTTCATCAAGAATTACAAAAATAATTTTCATGAAACTACATCTGATGCATTGTACAGTGCTGCCTGTACCAATTTCCTTCTCAGAGCATAACTGTAAAAGTGTACATCACTTCTTAAAGTCCTTTAATCTGTTCACCTTGGTTTGATGCCAACCCCCCCCCCCCCCCCTTTCCCCCCCCCATCTTTAACAATACTGTTTACAGATTTATCATTGTTAATGACAGAAAAGCAATTTTTCAAATCTCCTCAGAGGGTCAATGAGTATTTACATCGAAATGGCAAGAGCTCCTTGCTCTGGCAGAGAATGCTGTAATCAAATCTCTGAAGGAGAAGTTGGAGCAGTAAATGAAAAAGAGGTTTAGTTTGTGTGCAATGGCAGAGTATTCATTTATTATCTAACAATTAACTAATTGATCCGGACACACCTTTTCCTCTTCTCTCTTTGCTATCCCTGTGTGCAGGCATTCTCAGAGGCCCCTCTATTGTGAGTCAACTTAGTCACAGATGAGATGCAAAAGTAATTCTTTCCATTTGAACAAGCCCATCACTTATTTAAGCAGAAGGTAACTGTGCTTTAAAAACTTTGTCTGTACAGCAGTAACAATATCCCCTGATCACTGTCAAAGTTGAACTAATTTTCAGCACAAGAGAGAGGTGGAGTACAACACTGCATTTTCCTTAACCACAAAATTCTCTTCTGCAACCCAAAATCTGAACTGAGAAACACATTACAGATGTGGGTGTGGGTCCTAAGGTTTACAGATGAAAATAAAGTATGATTTAATGTACAACAAAGGCTCGTGAACACACGATACCACCTGGATCCTGAAGGATTATACTATCAGAACAATGCACACACTGAGAAAAAGACTAACTCCCATTTCCTTTTCCCTTCCAAATCAGGCATTATACTATCACTCCTTTAATGCCCTCTGCTGCAGAATACTGACTTTTAAATCCTACCAACACTACAATACAACTGAGTTTTCATCAAATGTAATGCTGCTGTACATCCAAACTCATTTATTTGGGGTTCATAGTAGCTATTATTGTGATCAGCGAAAAACCAGTGATTATTTTGTGGACAGCAATGAAAAACAGACTGCAGAGCATACACTTTTTATTTCAAAGATGGGAGCAACTCATGCTCAATGCACTGGAGGTAAGAGGTTCATACAATATTCCTCCAAGATGAAGAAACGTAGGATGAAGAAACAGAAAATCTGTTGTGGACTTGTTTTCCTACAGGAACCACAGACACTACTTTCACGGCATGGGACATAATAGTTCTCCCACAAAGTGCTGAAATATAATTCCAGTGCTCAGTATAGGAAGTTAGATGCACAAGAAATGTTTGCAGCTTCAATGCAGGTGGCAATTGAGAACATGTGTGCCGGGGGAATTAAAGAGGGAGGAGATTCAGCAAGCCATACTCCATGAGAGTGGAGAGGCCGGAGAAGCACATTTCAGGCCTTCAAAAAGAGCTTCTACTTGCAAGCAGGTCCAACACCCCACACCAATCTGAGGACAAATGCTGTGAGGCTGCATGTCAACCCCAAATTTAATGCACATTAACAATTTAGGAGCCTGAATAAAAAAGTAATAAACAGAATTTCCCCAACTTTCCTTTAAGCTCAGAGAGAAGTTTCAGCTTTTTGTATGACTAAGGACACCTTTACAGCAAAAGCAACCTCTGACTGATCTCATTCTCCTAGGCTCTGCTTTTGGGTCCTGCTCAAGATGGATATTACCCAGGCCAGTGATGTTTAGCATTTCTGTATATTCTAGCTCATATTATGTACAAAATACTGTTGTAAATGTGCCAGTACCCAGCTTTCCATAAACCCATAGTTAACCAAATCTACAACTCCCAGAGGCACCAAAAGGAAGCTTCATTTGCTTCCTTTGTTAATGAAGTAAAAGGAAACTCCTCTTGTGCCAATTCTTTTTTTCTGGATAAAGATCCCTATATACATAAGCAAAGTGGGAAACGCATTTTAAGAATTTTAAGGTTTTTACAGTCAGTCAATACAGACCATCCACAAAGTTTCAGCCTTGAAAATGTCAGATGGTATTATTCTTAACAATGCTTTTCCAAAACACTCTTTCTAAATTGGTCTCTTCACACTGCAAAGGAAAAGCCCATAGAAAAGGCAGAAGCATAAAACTTCTTCCCAGGCCTACCAGCCCCAAGGAAAACATGAGAGATTATTCCACAAGTCAGCATTACATGGCTCAGATGGAATTTTGCAGTTTTGGAATACTGTTCCTAAAATCCAGCTGCCAAATCAACACCCAAAACAAAAGCCAGAGCTCCTGCAGAAGTATATATGTCATAAATGATAATGCAGAGTAGGTCACTGCTTGGGTCAAAATCAGGGTCATGGCCAGCACCATCCCACAGATGTTCCTTGTTGCTCCCCCACTCTTGTTATAGATGGATATTGCGATGATTGGCTCTCGCAATTAAAGGATAATTATGGTGTGAATATTAAGAAAAGCTTTAGTGATGTATAATTATGTTATTGTAGTTTAGACGTCCTCTGTTCTCCCCATAGTTCCCTTTCCCCCCCCCCCCCCGTATTGTGACCATCAGACAGCCTGGGTTGTGCAGGACAGGTAAAAAGAAGACGTGCACATGTGTCCCTTACCTGGGGCAGTCGGGAATGGAAAAGCTTGTTGCTTAGGGCTGAGGCATGGCAACACCTGACCTCCAGTCAAGTTACAGGAAAGCAGTCTCCAGCAATAAATGGCAAAGAAGAGCTGACTGACAGACTTTGGGAGGGGCCAGGGCTGGCTGATGCAACCCCCAGGGGTATAAAAGACTGAGCGCCCATCTTGAAGATGAACCAGCCACGTGGTATGCACATGAGCAGTTCCCAGCGCTGTAACTTTTTCCTTATGCAGTCCTTTTTTGTCAAGATTTAATAAACCTTTTTAAATTTTGTAAGTGAGCAATTGTTTCTCACGCTCTGAAGAACACACCAGTCACTCCATAGGACTGAGCTTTGCTGGGTCTGGCTCAGCCCCCTGCAGAACCACCAGTGTGAGAGACGTCACACCAACTCAAAAGCAGCTCAATTCAGGGCCTCAAAGCAATGCTCCAGAAGTCAAGGGAGTTACCCATTCCCAGGCCACGTTCTGACATTTGGGATATGTTTGCTGGCTGATGTAAGTGGCTGCAGCGCCTTCCTATTTGGCTTTTGCTCCTTTCAGAGCTTCAGCACAAGAACCCTTGCGCTCTCTGTGCAGCACCCAGCACAAGGAAGTGTAGATGTTTCTAAAGAGCAAATCACACAGAGGTGTGCTTTAGGAACATTCTTTGTAAGGCTGTTCAGTTTGCTTGGTGACTAGAAAACAGCTGTTTATTCAACCAAGATGTTGTGGTTTAGGAGTTCTCCTTCTGTTTTTTGCTCTTAGGGAATTTTCTCCCATTTTTGCTGCTACGAGACAATAACAACCTGTACTTCGGAGAGACAAAAGAAGTTGCCAAGCTCAGAGGAGAAGGGCACCTGGCTGCCCTCTTACCTGGGGGCTTCCCTCCTTCAGAGATACTGGGAGAACTGGGCTGGGAAAAAAGGGGCTGGGGCAGCTGCTGGCTCTTGTTCTCTCGGCATCCATAGGGCAGACAGGCTGCGGTGGCTGTGGGGAGAGTTTCCCCACCACTGTGAGGTTCTGTCTGCTGCCTTTCTTCTACCATCAGCGCAGCTCTGCTCGTAAGAGCGGCGGCATCCAGCCCGGCCGCCATTACCGTGTGGGGCCTGAGCCCGGCCACAGCGCCCCCTGCAGGCGCGGGGAATCACCGCCCGCCCGGCCCGCCGGGAGCCAGCAGCGCCCCTGCTGGCCGTGCCCGGAACTGCAGCCAGGGGAAGTGCTTAAAGAGCAGGGAAGAGACTTTTTTGGGTTTTCTGCTTTTTGGTTAGTTTTTTTGTTTTATTTTCTTTCTTTGTTGTTGTTGTTGTTGGTTTTGTTTTGTTTGTTTGTTGTTGCTGTCATTGTTGTTGTTTGCTTTGTTATACACATACATACTAGTAAGGGACTGTTATTCTTTCTCCTGTATCTCTGCCTGAAAGCTCCTTAATTTCAAAGTTATAATAATTCAGAGGGGAGGGGGTCATATTCTCCATTCCAAGGGAAGTTCCTGCCTTCCTTAGCAGACACCTGTCTTTCAAACCAAGACGATGATGAATTGTGCTGGGGAAGGGGTCCTGACAGAACTGTATCAGGAAAAAAGTCAGCATTTCAGTAACAGTTTATGGTTCCAACTACCAGAAATCAGTACTAGCTGTCATCTTAGTCAAACTAAAAAGCACCTAGATGGCAGTGGTCATCTTATGTTGTAAAGAGAGGCATTTCAAGTCTGTGGGAACCAATCCAATGCATTTATAATGCTCAGACAAACTTTCCACAAGCAGAGGTAGCATGACACTAAGACATTTCGAAGTGAGACCCTGAGGGAACAGACAACATCTACTTCCATTCGTCTTCGACTGGATAGGTATTTTGGAAGTTAAAGGAAATGCCATGCCCCTGGCAGATTTTAATACTTTAACTACCAGATTTTCCCTTGCCTTATGCTCCTTCCTTTAAAGCATAAATGAATCAAGTGCAGCTCTGTTTAAAATACCACTTCTCATGAAATTCTAATCCCCATTTAATTGTATGTCTTACTGCATTACCACAGAGAAGGGCAGAATGAGAAAAGGAAAGAGATGCTTCAGTAACCAACAGAGTCCCCAAACACATTCTCTGGAAGCAACCTAAGATCCTTATTGCAAAATGACCAGGCCTTATGAAGGTCCAGCACACTGCAATCATGTACTTATGTCCTGTCCTCACTAAATGCTGTGCAGTATAAGTATTAAAATAGATTGAGAAAATTAAAGTAACAAAATAACAAAATAAAGATTTATAGAAAATTAAAATTGTGAGATCAATAGCAAAGATTAAAAAAACTACAAAAAACTACACGGTCTTCCTCTTGTAAAGGTTTGGGGAAGAACAAATACTCTCAGAACAATATAAGGTTGTATCATCAAAAGACACCTCCAAAGTAGGAGAACTTAATGAGTAATAGTCTTGGATCTTCCTCTGTGTGCAGCTATGTTGAGGCCCACCAAAACCAAATAAGGGTAATGCTGGGCAATGCCAACACCCATTTCCATGGCTGGAAATGCTCTGACTTCATTTTTCCTTCCAACCTGCAAGGGGGCTAGTGGACACAACAGAAAATATGCTGCCAGATGTTACTTTTAATTTTCATGAAGCTATCAGATGACTTAAAAAAGGGAAGATAAGATACTTCCAGGCATGCCTAGCACTGTGACACCTGCATGTTCATGCCACACTGCCTGGGCTGAAAATCTCTGAAGGGGATGTTTCCCTGCTGTGGAAAAATGCAACCAGCTCAGGCATCCAAGAGCTCAAGCATTCAACATCAGTGTCCAGCTTGGAAAGAAAACAAGTCAAAACTTCAGGAAGCTGAGTCTATAATGTAAAAGGTTCTTCTGTCACCTCAGTTCTCTACTTTTTAACTGAATTACTTTAGCAATATAGGATTCCAGGATAACTGTGTAAATTGTAAGAACCTATAGACCTAAGGAAAAACACTGACCAGAGAACTGAGGGATATGGTTGAAGTATGTCAACAATCTGTTTCCACTGAAGTCAGTATTTGACACATTCTTTACAGCTACAGACCAGGGCCTCATTCCTTGCCTGTAGGAGTCCTTTCTGTCATTGTTATTCCAAAACATATCAAAGGATCATAGGAAAAAAGCCTAATTTATTGATTCATCTGGATGAATATCCTAAATTTTGTTTAATGCTTCATAAAGATTGCAGTGAAAAGTTTGTTTTACTGACAAACCACAATCAGAATAAATGACAAAACTTCAGGTGAGATGCAGCCCTGGACTTTAGGTAGTGTAAGGGCACAATGCAAAGTGCAAACTCATAGCCTGATTCACCTAGTACAATTTTCCCATCTCTAGGGCCAGCAAATACCAGTGATTAGCAGTACAGAATGAGAGAATGGTTTGGCTTGGAAGAGACCTTCAATCTCTCCTCTTTTAGTGGAAAACCAGTCCCTCCTGTCCTCTCCCTATCTGCACATGCAAAAAAATACCTCTTTTTTATAAGCCACTTTTGGCACTGGAAGGGCTCTGAGGTGTCCCTGGAGCCTTCTCCTCTCAGGTGAGCACCCCCAGCTCTCCCAGCCTTGCTCCAGAGCAGATGGGCTCCAGCCCTCAGAGTATCTCCCCGGCCTCCTCTGCACCCTCTCCAACAAGTCCATACCCCCAGACCTGGACACAGCACTCCAGGTACTCACATGAGAGGGGGAGAATCCTTGACCTGTTGTCCACTTTCTTGATTCAGCTTAGGATATGGTTGCCTTTCTGGGCTGCATCTGCACGTTGTTGGCTCATGCTCAGCTTTGCATCCACCCCAAGTCTTTCTCCTCTCTTACTGAGAGGGCTTCTCTCAGGAAGTTCTCCCTGTCTCACTTTCAGAAAGTTCTGTCTTAAAAATGTATTTAGGTCACAGAAAACACTTGAATACCCTAGAAAAACATACAAAACTAAGTAAAATATTGAATTAAGACAGTAACACATGGAATAAGAACTGGAGAACACAAATTCTTCAGCTGGACTGTGAGCAGACCTGACAGGGAGGTGAAAAGACTCTTCGGCAAAATCCCACCTGGCTTCTCTTTGCTGCTTTTCACAAGACTCAAAGTACTTTCTAAAAAAAAATCAGTATCAATATCAGGTTTTATTGCATCTCATCTTTACAGAACAGAGCACAAAAGTAGATATTCACTGTGGCCTCACACAGCCCAGACAGGTCTTAACATTTACTGCTCTTCCGATAAGTTCTCTGGTGGAATAAACAGTTTGTAACACTTAAAGAATATTTTTAAACTATGCTGAGGATAAAGGGAGCACAGCCTTCAGCAATATATGGACTTTGCTTTCAAGCAAAAATTTGGCTTTTTTTCACAGCAGAAAACAACAGAAACAAACCCACCAGGTATTGCCTGCACACTCATGGCAGGGAGAGAGCAGTGAGGAGAGAAAAGCACAGGCCCACAGGACAGCAGGATGACAATACCCTGCCAGTTTCATCCACAGATCAATCCAAGCAACAGCACAAAAGCTGGCAAAGGAAATGATGACCTGAATGATAAGATTCAGTCCTGTAGAGAGGATGAATGTCAATAAGACCTTTGCAGCATAAATAGGGATGTACACCAAATTTGGTCTGACATGGTGCACAGGTCTCCAGCAGGACCTCACTTCCAGTCACCAGAGTCTCCAGCAGCAGTTCCAGGAGGTTTCTGCAAACTGCTGCCTAAGCTGTTTGCACTTGAGAGAGCAGTTGAAGAATTTGTACAAAAACTGTCTGAAACCAGGACTTGACTGTAAGGGGGAACACAGAGTACAGGACAGCCTGGGAAAGATAGGATCTCTTCTTTCAATAGAGACAGCTTCTGTTTTGCTGAGCCCAAGGCTTTATTGTCAAGCTTATGCTTGGAGATACACTCTGCAGGCTTTGTTCTGGCAGAAATAATTTGCTAAGTCATCATTTTTATTTCCTGCTGGCATATATCAGTAAATAAACAAGATGGGGGGTTTTGAACAAGGAGTGAGGGGGTGAACGCTGCTCAAAAAACAGAAAACAATCATAAATGACTCTCTGATCTTCAAAGTTCTTAGATCAAGAGGGGGACCAACAGACACGGTATTAGGAAATCCAGTGGTTATTGCACAAGGTCTCCTTCACTCAGTGCCAAAGTTCAAATCTCACTGGAAGGTTAGGAGCTAAAAAGCCTTCTCCAGTGGGCTATGACAGTGTGCCCAGCTGCCAAGCTGAGAGTTTCCTTTGTTGTTCCAGTGCATTATCACAGACAAGACCTCAGACTCCAGTATTGTCCATCTTAGTCCAAATTGCAAGTGTTTGCTATTATTCTTGATGCAGAATATCTCAATATACAATCCTAGTCTGTCTGGCCCCACTCTGATGCATCTTTTCCCACACCTCAAGCTCTGCTGAACAGCCCTTCCTTCCTCACCACATTCCCTGTGGGGATGGGAAGTTGCACAGATGATGGACACTGCTAAGGAAGGTGAGCCAACACACAGCTCAGATACAATGTCCTTGGGGCACACACTATCTGTAAACCTCAGCAGGATCCTGTTCCATAATTAAACACACCTGATCTTGTGACACTAAGAGAGATATCAAATTGGAACATAACAATACAATGATTAAAATTCAGGTGTAGTACAAGTCACAGTAGTATGGCAGTGATGAATGTCACACCAGGGGTGTTTTGGAGGGATGAAGTAACTCATTTTCACATACAAAGTAACATATTTTCACATATTTACAATTAAAATCTTAAGTAGTAACACAAAAACATAATTAAGGGCTTCTGTGTTAAACCACATCCTATTTTCCCCTCTAAGTTGTTTCTAAAACCACTTACACAGAGCTTCATAAAGGCCTGCTAAAGACATCAACCAAGCTTCCTAATGCAGAATAACTGATTTCTCTGGCCATCAAGAATACATTTGTACCTCAAAGAACTGAATAAATTCAAGAGAGGGAAGCTACCATTCATTTGTTTGCCAATAAGTTCTTTGCCTTTTTGCTTCACTGCCAGAAGAAGCAGTTCCATGAATTGCAGAATGATCCTCTGATGTACAAAGCAGTCAAATCCTATCACATCTAATTGCCCAAAGAGCATTTTGCACCATAAGCTGCAATTTCACCCATGGATTTAGGTGCAGTTCCCTATGAGTGTGGGATCAAGAGTGTGGTCTGTGATGGAGCAGAGACAAGTGTGATAGGAATGTCTATGCATTGCTGTCTCCTGCTGATCTGGCACAATGATGGGAATGTTTTGGGAATGTGAATTTTTAATTTCTGTCTTCCCTCTAACTATATTGCCCTGGTTAACCTCAACAGAGGGTTTGGATGCCCAGGAGACATTTGGAGAAATTGTCAGTGTACTCTAGCAGCTGAAGCATGATCCAGGTCATACACCAAGGTGTTCCTTCCTTCCAACGCATCTCAACATCCTTCCCAAACTGAGGGGCCAGAGCTGGGCCTCAGCAGTGCCAAGGGCAGGGGAAGAATGAGCTCCCTGCTCCTGCTGGCCACACCATTCCTGATCCAGGCCAGGAGCCATTGGCCTTCTTGGCCACCAGGGCACACTGCTGGCTCACGTTCAGTCACTGTTGAGCAGCACCCCCAGGTCCCTTTGTGCCTGGGCACTGTGCAGCCACACCGTCCCCAGCCCAGAGCACTGCAGGGGGTTGTTGTGGCCGAAATGCAGGACTGGGCACTTGGATTTATTAAACTTTGTGTTGTTGGACTTGGCCCATCTCTCCAGCCTGTTAAGAATCCACAAGAGGCATGTCCTAACCACAGGAAACCTCAGAGCTCACACCATGCTAGACTCCAAAGAATCTCACTACAAGAAAAAGCAAGAGCAAACCAGCTTTACTAGTTTGGCTGTTCATTTTCAACAGAGAAGTACAGCCTGGGCAGGCTTTGTGAGCCAGAATCCTGCCTGGTTTAGAAATCCCATGTAAAGCTGTGGTGTTTCTTTACATTAATTGTCTGATGAGGCTGTTAAACCCAATAGCGAGTGCCACCAGGCAAGGGAAGAGCACATGGATGGCCACACTGGTGGAAGAGAGCTGTGACAGAGCATGAGTTGGGGACCACCCCAGAAGAGAATCAGACCTGACCCAAACACAGCAGCCCATATATCAGGAGCCCTGATGTCCATGTGAGAAAGAGACTGCCATGACTGAGGGGCATCTTTGGCAAAGGACATGGCTCAGCCAAGCCTCCAGCCCTGCCAGGTCATAGCAGGCCTTGCTTTGCTTCCAGAGCTCCTCATTCATTCTGGTAAACTTTCCTCTGCTAAGAACCAGGGGCACTCAAAGCCAGCTCTATGATTTTGGAGGAAAGAAAGCAAACCTGGGTGTGAGTTTTTGGAGGCTGAGGACTGCCAAACTTTCATAAAAGCAGTTCTTAAGTTTTCAGTTACTTCAACATCTGCCTGTATAAATAGAACATTTTTCTCAAAGTCAACAGTGGTCTGTTTTTATCTTCACTATCCTTTGATGTCTTTGCCCAGAGGGCTGGAAATGCTACTTAGTAGCATCACAACAAAAGCGTAGCAGGATCTTCTGCATCAATTGCTGATGACTCAGGAATCTGATATAATTCAGCCTTCACTTTTGGCTGTTTCTGTTAACCTGGATTTTCACCACACTGCAAAACCTGTACAGAGCGCTCAGTATCTTCTCCTAGGAAATGGCCATCTGTTAGCCCTGACACAGCTGAACTAATTTCAGGTTTCAGCACTGTGTATTAGCTGTAAGGCACCAAGCAAGCAAGGCTTGAGGAGAACCTCCTAGAAATCAGACTGGGGGATAGTACATTTAGTCATTGATGTAAGGGGAAAATCAACTTAGAGCTGCTGCTTCTGCCTCATTGATGGCAGGACTTCTCCACTATTACTTACCAGCCAACTTCCACACTAAAATTCAGCAGGCCAACTTTCAAAGATAAACAGGGCTGTTTACTGTGAGGTTTCCAAAGCACCCCCTGCTCCAAGAGAAGTGGAAAAGGAGTCAGGCATTTCAGTACCTCTCAAGACCCATATGGGTAACCAAAATGAACTGAGCTCCTTCACACCTGGGTGCCAAGTCTCACCCTGTAAGCGCAGGGAACTTCTGCTTTCCGTCCAAGGTGCCACTGCACCATGGGATCTCTTCCTCAGTAAGATGAGAAAGGACTTCACTGGAGCTGTTATAATTTCCAGACCCAGTGAATCACTGAGCAGAGGCAATAGGTGAGAGAAACTTCATCTAAGCAATCCTTGCTTTCATGAAAGTTAAATAAATTTGATAAACTCTGAGTAAACCACAGACTCTGAGCAAACCACAATTCATGTTGAGTTAATCTCATTAAGGCACAGCTCCAGCTCTTTTCTAAGCTGGTAGGAGGCAGAAGACACAACAAGTGAGAGCAAAATGAACTCATGGTGCCAAATGCTTTAATGTTACACATTGAACGATGTCATCCTGCACTGATTTGTGCTATGGTTTCTTATTAATTGCTCTGCACTGGTTTCTGATATATTCAAGATGGACAAAATGGTCATGCTAAATATAAGTTATGAAGCTGACTAACAGTTTTGTTTTTTAATTTATTTAAAGACATGACTGAATCTAGTACTGTTAGTTTTCCCTCAGCATTCATGCTCATCATGAGCAATTTCTCTCCAGAGTAGGTAAGAACAGGTAAGGAAAATTTCACTCATCTTCCTAAGAAAAGAATTTACTTCTGTCTTAGATAAACACTATTTACAACTTTCTATCTAAATTCACATTTGCACCACTACAAAGATCAGTCAAACTAACGCAAGATTTAGAATTCTCCTGCTTTTACTAGTCTTGCAACCTTTGTATCCAATCAGCCATTTAGCAAAACCAGATTCCCAAGAAAGGGCACTCTGCACCACTTATGGGCAGTACTGTGAACTCAAACATTTAGGAATTACATGTACAATTGATCATGAGGAATCAGCCAAATCAGTCTCACTGGTTTATCCTGCTACTCTGCTGCCTTTGGAGAGGACACAACTCACACAGCTTACAGCACACAAAAGCCTTTTTTTCTAAGGTATTTGTATAGAAAAAACCCACAATAAAAGGAGACATCGGGGACAAGGAACCTCGAAGAAGAGAAAATGTTTTTGCTTAGTAAGGGACATGCTTCACCCCTTGAATCACACAGGTGCTGTGTGATCTGCTTTGTCAACAGAGGCCAGCATTCTCTTTTACTGCCCAATGCAACAACACACATTTATTTCAGGTTTCACTTATCTTTTAAGCTTTATCTTTTAAGCTGTGTACCTCAGAGAAAAGCACAGTCTCAGAGTAGTTTCACCAACACCAGTCCTCCAAAGATGGGTTTTGAGGGCTAAAAGGAGACATTGTCCTGACTGATCTCTCTCCTACACACCCTCAGATTTTGACATCAAGTCCAAAACTTATAAAGCAGAACTTCAAGTGTGGGAAAGCAACTGTACATACAGGTGCTGAGTTCTCTGGAACAAAGTCCTGTGGCTTTAGTGAGGAAATAAAAGGTCGAGAAAGGTATTCTTGCATTTTAAGATGCTTTAGTGTGTGTGAGAGCTCTTGTTCTCAAGGGGTAAATGTGAAGGGCAGCCTTGTTCCCTTGGGAAAGGTCAGCTCCTCGACTCTAAGAAAACACCCCACAAAATAAGAATGCAGCACTTGCTCCTGCATTTTTCCCCAGCTTTATGTCTATGACTGGAAAGGCTTTTGCCTCTCAAGCACAGGAACACGCTAATTACTTGTTGGAAGAAATGTTCCATTTCTTCCAAAAAATGTCCAAGAAAGTTGGAGTGAAAACTAAAGCAGCCACAGGAGTAGAAGTGTGTGTCTAGGTGCCCATGGTCATTCCCACTGCCAGGACAACCCTAGATCTTCACCTGCAAGCAATGGAAGAAATGTAATGGAAATGGCAGCACTGGGACTTGGGACTCCTAGATGCAACTTATGGCTTCAACGTGCATTCAATGCAGTATTTTGGGCTGTCTGCCATCCGTTTTTTCCAGTGAAAAATCCAAGTACAAAAAAACCACATCAAAATCTCAGGTACCTCTGAGCTTACCAGCTAAGGGGAAGCACTGTAAATTCACAGGCAAGTCTTTCACCCAGCATCAGCAAATCAACCAGTTTATTTTATTTTTCAGATGATAATTCATGATATCACCAATAGAAGGGGCAAAGAACTAAAATCATGGAGAAAAGCCAGAAAACATAAAATATATGCAATTTGCAATAACACATTATTGGTTCTGCTGCTACTACTACAACTCAGGTAGTAGTTTCTGACAACCTATCTATTCAAGACTTTAATTTAGTTCTCACAAAGTTTTCAATCATCCTTAAAGTTTAATAAAATGAAGTGCACTGAAGGCAAGATATGGGGAAAGTGATAAGGAGAGAAGTGCTCAACAGTGGGCATATGAGAGCTCATGTACATGCTCTAAGTGTTCACATACCTGTCCCTCAAAATGCAACTTCTTTATGTTCATCTGCCAACTGGAAGCTGTAGAATATTTCATTTCAAACACAAGCAGTTGCCAGTGCATATTAATGAATATTAGCACTTACAGCATGCTACAATAATGACAAAAAGGGTAGCTGTGCAACTTGCTGATTTCTATGATTTTGGAGCACTGAGGTAGGTGGGTTTGTGCACAGATTATTCAGCTGTCCAAGGAGAAAGAACAAACAACCCATTATGTCCATCTGAGAAAGAAAAAAACAATCTGCTGTGGCAAAGACAAATCAGTTTTTAGTGATGCTGCAGGGACTGGTGATTACAAATGCTGGATTCTGGCTTCAATTTGTGGGGTGGGAAGATTAAACGTGCTCTGCCATTTAATAAACTTTACACTAAGCTCTGCTTTTCTCTGCCTCACTCCTTTATCAAAAGAATGAAGCCACTTATCAGATATTTCCAGGCATGCTTCAAATATTATTACCAACTTACATAATATCAATTGCCTCAGCTGCTAGAAAAAGAAATAAAAGGTGAGACATAGGTCAGAAGCCCACAGTTTGGACCAAATACTGTCACCAACTTAACTCCTGTTACAAACACAGAAGTAAAATTACACTAAAGGGTCATATTTTAGGCATCAGACAATTTCAACACACAGAGAAAAAGCAAGAGAAGCACAGCCTTGGTGTATTATTAAACAAGAACCAAGTACAAAGATATCCAGTTAATCACAGAGACTGCTGGCATTTTATTCACATTCCCTTGTGTGTGCAGACAGCTTCCATCCTGTCCCAACAACTTAGAAATTGCTGGCACAGAATTGAGGGAGCAGCAGTGAAAGCATCACTCCCCACTACACTTCCACCAAACAACAGCAATTTGCTGTTGTGCCATGCTATCAGATTTGTATGGTTTTCTGATTATC
Organism: Pyrgilauda ruficollis; assembly: GCF_017590135.1. Taxonomy (NCBI): domain Eukaryota; kingdom Metazoa; phylum Chordata; class Aves; order Passeriformes; family Passeridae; genus Pyrgilauda; species Pyrgilauda ruficollis. Next base: position 2,731,864 of record NW_024528710.1, on the reverse strand, counting down.
AAATGACTGCCTTGATGCTGATGTATCTAAAAACAGATGAAGTTTTTATGTAATCACATGCTATTTAAAAGAAAAAAAAAGCCCTTTTTAAATGAAGCAGCTCAGCTAGACTTCACAGGTGTGGAGAAGGGTCCTGAAGCATTACTCCACAAATCAAAACCAGGATGCCAATTTCTGTGTGTATGTGGAGAAAATTGCTTCTTGTTTGTATTCAACTAGAACCAAGTCTGGTTCAACAGCCCTAATTCTTATCTCACACCAAAAAAGAAAAATTTACTGAAAGAGCAAAGAGGGGAGAGAGCAAATGGTAATATGTCCCCATGGAACAATTAACCCATTCCTGTGCTTGAACACCCATGAGCATTTCCACGTTCACAGCTCTGCTTTTATCGTTTACCAAATAATTCCTAGAGGGAGTATTCAATCAGCAGAGAAGATTCTGGAAAAGTGCTTGAAGATATTTTTTTCTTTTAAATGACCTGAAGGTCTATGAAGAGGATGACTCTCTTGATGGAAAGAACAGACCTACATGAGTTGAAGTATTTCCCTAGGTAAGAGAAGATTGATGTGCAGGCCGACTCACAGCTGTATGTGCTGAAAAAAAGCTTGCAGGGAGAATTATGCACTTGTGTGCAAAAAGCAGAGCAATGGGCAAAAAAACAAACAAGAGGGGGGGAAGAGATAATGGCAGTAGTCGCAGTAAGCATTTACAAGTATATTCAGTTATGGCTTTAAAATTTTACTATTGCATTTTAAAGTAGAAATTATAATGCTCTATTGTACCTCAGTGTAGTGCCAGACTTTGCCTCCACACTGAGAGTCATTGTCTTGTCCTCCCAATACATCCAATTGTCCACCACTCAGCTTTCAAAAGAAGAGGAAAATAAGGCATATATTATGGCATTTAAAGATACTGCTGCTTCAGAACAATGCCTATTATATTATCAAGTGCTCACCTATACACTTTCTCCCTCAGACATGCCAGGAGCAGGCAGTGCTCTCTAAAACTCCAGGTTTTCTGCTTGCTCCTGCCTGACACTGTGCTGGCACACATGGCAGTCTCAGCAGGGCAGTGTCAAAGCAGTCTCCAGGTAAAAAACGCTATCACTTTTTGCAGTGAGAAAGGCTCACTGCCCTGCAAGATCAGAACTGCCCCACTCCTGGATAACAACATGTTTTCTGAAGATCTGTGAATTCAACAGGGCTGACACAAGGGACCAAAAGTTGGGAGTCTCTCCCTATTCCCTACTGCAAACTCAATGAGAACAGTTCTTGCAGGATAACACAAAGGTAAGAAAGGATACATTCTTAGTAACTTTACTGTGCACATGAAGAACAAGAATTTTGTCACAAATGAGAAGAGGATTAGGCCACTGTGGAGGTGGGGTGCTGTATTTTAGGAATGGTATTCCCCAATTTAGTGTTCCTACTGAAACACTCCAAACCATGCACTGCTTGCTCACACCTCACCTCTAATACTGCAGGGGGCTGGAGAGAAGAACTGGAGGCACAAAAGGTAAAGATCAGGGGCTAAGATAAGAAAAATGTACTGAAAACAGTAGTGAAGTAAGGAAATGAGCAGTAACAGCAACAATATTAATAACAGGGTACAAGGGAGTTGAATGCTTCCCCTGCCATTCAGTCACCACAGAGCCCAGCAACACCTGACTGCTGCCAGACCCTCCAGGTGCTCACCATGCCCCCTCCTCTCTACTGCAAAAATTAACCCTGTCCTGGCCAGAACTGGGACATGGGGGTAAATCAGAAGCAAAAGCGTGTGATTCACTGGGCTGGAACAAATCAGATCAATGCAACCCCAAGCTACCAGCCAGCCTCACTCCACTGCCAAGCATCAAATCACCATGAGTGATTTAACACCACTGCTAGTTTACACTGGCTGATTTGCTACTCTAAAAACAGCTATGAAGAGTTAATTTCTCATAACATTTATGGCTATCATGAACTTCTTGCTCTCTCCATATTGCTTAATTTGTTGCTATTTATTTATTCCTGCCTGACACTGTGCTGGCACACATGGCAGTCTCAGCAGGGCAGTGTCAAAGCAGTCTCCAGGTAAAAAAACGCTATCACTTTTTGCAGTGAGAAAGGCTCACTGCCCTGCAAGATCAGAACTGCCCCACTCCTGGATAACAACATGTTTTCTGAAGATCTGTGAATTCAACAGGGCTGACACAAGGGACCAAAAGTTGGGAGTCTCTCCCTATTCCCTACTGCAAACTCAATGAGAATGGTTCTTGCAGGATAACACAAAGGTAAGAAAGGACACATTCTTAGTAACTTTACTGTGCACATGAAGAACAAGAATTTTGTCACAAATGAGAAGAGGATTAGGCCACTGTGGAGGTGGGGTGCTGTATTTTAGGAATGGTATTCCCCAATTTAGTGTTCCTACTGAAACACTCCAAACCATGCACTGCTTGCTCACACCTCTCCCTTAATACTGCAGGGGAGACAAGAACTGGAGGCACAAAAAGTAAAGATCAGGGGCTAAGATAAGAAAAATGTACTGAAAACAGTAGTGAAGTAAGGAAATGAGCAGTAACAGCAACAATATTAATAACAGGGTACAAGGGAGTTGAATGCTTCCCCTGCCATTCAGTCACCACAGAGCCCAGCAACACCTGACTGCTGCCAGACCCTCCAGGTGCTCACCATGCCCCCTCCTCTCTACTGCAAAAATTAACCCTGTCCTGGCCAGAACTGGGACATGGGGGTAAATCAGAAGCAAAAGTGTGTGATTCACTGGGCTGGAACAAATCAGATCAATGCAACCCCAAGCTACCAGCCAGCCTCACTCCACTGCCAAGCATCAAATCACCATGAGTGATTTAACATCACTGCTAGTTTACACTGGCTGATTTGCTACTCTAAAAACAGCTATGAAGAGTTAATTTCTCATAACATTTATGGCTATCATGAACTTCTTGCTCTCTCCATATTGCTTAATTTGTTGCTATTTATTTATATTCCTTTGCCATGGAAATTCAGGCCTTCTCAGCTTCACTGCTGAGAGGCAGCCATCTACATCTGCCTGCAAGTCCTTCAGCATCTTCCAAACTGCTGAGCTACTGGTAATTCCTGTTGCAAGCAGCTGGAGCTGCAATGGCTCAGCACCTCTGTAGAGAACAACCTACTCAGTGTTTCAGTGCTAACTCAGTGGTAATTTGAACATTCACAAGTCAGAACTTTATTCCTGATTTTAAACATTCCAGTAGATAAAGCCACACAGCACAAAGCCACTGCAACCCAGCCTTGGGTGGCCAAGGATCCCCCTGGTTATCAACGTTCCCAAATATTCCCATGCAGAGAATGTAACAGAGGAGCAGCTTCACTGTGTTCATGTCCCTGGCCTCCCAGGGCTCATCATAAACATGATTTAACTGTAGCATTATTCTAAATGGTCCAACAGATTTCCCTGTAGCTGACAGGGAGATTTTACTTTACAGAGGAAAAAGCTGCTTAGCAAGTCCTTCCCTCCACTCCAAACATCTCTGAGTATTTAATTAATCTTTTTCCTACATCTCAGATGTGGAAATCAAGCCTAAGTTACTAAGTAAGCAGAAAACTTCAAAGTATTGCATACCCCCTTCAAAATTTCCTCTCTGCTTTGCAGAGACCCAGAAGACAGTTTTGCTAGAGTGCTTAAAGCAGTAGCCTCAAACAAAGCATATTCCTAAAATCCACCTTACTCTGTGATTGCAGCTACAGCAGACACACAACAGTTGCATCTTTTGAGGTGACAAGAATCTGGAGAGTCTGTAGCCTCCCCAAGCCTGAAATACATTGTGTTTATATGGTCATCAGAACAGAAATACCTTATTCTCTGAACTGCCCTTGATGCACTTACCCTTACAAGACTCAAGAAGAGACTTCCCCCACCACGTTTTACAGATCAAAATTGAGAATTCAACGCTGCCTGCAGTATTATTCTAGGTTTTCTTGAGTGATCTTAGGCCAGTCCCTGCTCTGTGAGCTCCCTTTCACATCTGCCACAGAAAAAAAGTCTGAGAAGGACTGGCATTATGACACTGCCAAAAAGTACAGAAGCTCTGGTGCAAACTGAACAGGCTGAGCCTTGTCAAGGATGGGTTCAACAAAGAAAACAATCAGAAGATGCCGAAGTTTAATTAAAAGAAAAGGCAGAGAGACCACACTGCAGAGAAGCATGTATGTCCTGCTGGGCTCAGCCCATGCTAACAGCCCATCAGCCTGGTATCTTCCAGTGAGGAATTGCAGAGATGCCAGACAATGAGGGAAGCAGGAGAACCAATTCAGTCAAAGCAGAGAATAATTCTTATAATCACTCAAAAGTCCAACTTATGCAAAAAAACTCGCATGGCAACACAGTACCCCTTCCCCCAAGCCTGCACCTCAGACTGTGGAGCAGAACTGAACCTACTGACAATGTTCATCCTTCTGCCCTCCCCACTTGCAAGGGGCCACAGTGAACACTGAGTATCTGAAGCCCATTAGTGAAAGAATTAAAGCAATCTGCAACCAGGTCCTTCCCCACATGCTCACCTTTCACAGGTAAAGTCACTGGTTTAAGGAACAAGACTGCCAAAAGCATGAAAATCCAGGTTAGGCACTCTCATGCACAGAGAAAAGAGTGGCTGCGTTTCCATGGGGATGGCGGTGAGCGCGCACTGAGCACAGCTGATGAGGCAGCACGCACCAGGAGCACCTGGACAGCACCAGAGCCTCCACCCTAAAATCCAGGACAGCCACTCAGGACAGATGGCAGATCTCTGTTCAGGCTGTAATGTCGAGGCAGTGTTTTCCGCAGAGCAGGAGCTGGTGGAGAAGGCTCCTGCTAGTTCATGTCTTCAGATCAGACAAGCAGGGCTTTAACTCCTCCCCGGATTTGCTGGTTATAGAAATCCCAGTGGAGGAGGCCTGCCACATCTAAGAAGTACAAGTCCCCTGACTCCTCCCTCTCAGTTTCGGAGTGCCAGAAAGCATCATCAGGCCTCACAAGTTACATGTCAGGAAGGAAGGTAAATCACAGGGGCTGACAGGGGGACACAGTGGCACACATGGAGAAGAACCCAGGGCTGTGCAGGAAAGGGGGATGTAGCAGGGCACCAAGCGCTGCTTGCAGAGGACTCTGCCTTGCAAAGCCCTCTTTTTTGGCTAAGCCCTCCACACTAAGCTGGGGCAGACCCCAGATGAAGTTGACACCTACAGAACCAGCAGGCAAGCCTACAGGGCTGAAAATTCCTGAAGTGAGAAAAAGCAAGTGAGTTTCTTGCTGACCATAAAGCCTGACGGGGCTGCAAGGCACCAGCCACCTCCCAGCAACAGTCAGCATGGCAGAAGCATCCCCAGAGCAGTCATTAAAACCTCCTGTACTACATTAGACCTCAGGTGTCTGTTTATGCTCAAGAGTAGAATAAAGGCCTGCAGTAAAATTAATAAAAATATAAAACTTTTCTACCAACTGAAATACTTAGAGGCCACTTCTGCAGATTGTTTATGTCAATAAACTTGGGCAAGCTGAGCAGCATGGGGCAGGGATTGGGGACTGGCTCCTTACACAGCTGCACAGTTGTGCTAATTCCTTTATGAAAGTGAACGAGCCATTTACAGGCAACCCAAATGCACAAAGACACAGCAAAAGCATGAAGCTATAGAGGGCTCAATGAAATTAAACTCCCCAATGAATTTCAATTCTATTCCTTCAACAACTTAAAAAATTGCAAGCTTAAACTACTGGAAAAAACAAAGTCATTTGACTGGTCACTGAAGTATATTTCTATGGCTTATGTAATTATAACCCCATGGCAAAGCTACACCATTTGAAGTGCTGTTTAAAAAAGGAAAGAAATTAAAAACCGACCAATTACTGCATGCCAGCCCAAAGATTTCAGTACAAAGCTCTATGCTGGCAAACACACTGCAATCACCAGAGCTGGGAATAATTTGTGTCTGCTGTTGCCAGGGAAAAATGGGGCTCCAAATGCAGACACCTCATCCTCCCGCCCCCTTCCCCAACAACAATGCAGCATCCTGCAGCAGGCCTTTCACCAGCCTGTTTCCATCACTTCCTGACACTCAGCAATTCAGGACATGCACTGTCTGCAAACGGATTTTACAAATAGATCTTCACATTTCCCTGAAGCAAATAGGTGTAAATTGTCCTTAACCTCATCACTTTCATCTTCCCACATGAAAACAGATGTAAAACCTACTTACAGAGACCAGATCAGAGTCAGGTTTAACACTATCCTAGATGCCACATCTGAGCTCAACTCAGACATCCCAGCCCTTCACTCCCATATCCTTTCCACAGAGTACAATGCTCCTAACCATGATGCTGCACTCCTGCCACTGGAAATGGAAATGGGAAGCAGCTATCAAGTAAATTCAAGAGCTCCTGAATTGGGACAGTGACCCGTGGAAACAGAGTCATGAGACTTTATTTTTTTGTTCATTTAAAAACAAAGCAGGCTTTGCTGCAGAATTGGAAGAGTGGTAAATTGTTAAAAGAATTCTGAAATTTATAGCCTGAGGTCCAGAAGACCATTTCATCACTCAGTCCAGGTCTCTTAGTGCCAGTATCACACTGGAGCTGGGTATCAGGACATGGAGGATGAAGGACTCTGGACATGAAAATTTCTCAAGACCATTTTCTGATGCTCTCCCACACTGGGTACCTAGCAGGCTCCTGTGAAACTAGCACGTCCAGAATTCCTAAGAAACAGATGTGGGAAAACTACAGAACACATACTGACACACAACAGGCAATTTAGGACCAGGAATCAGGACAGTATCACCTACCCAGCGCTTCCCAAGCATTTATTTTGGGGGGGCTTTTCACTACGGCGGATCCCAATCCTCAGGGAGGCCCTCCCCCAAATTCTCAGTCATTTGCCAGGTAGTTCGTCTACAGAAATTAGGCAACCACTTTTTTTTTTTTTTTTTCTTCTCTCTCTGGTGTCGTTTTAGGGTGTTATCTAGTGGGTAGCTCCAAACAACCTACAACCTTTTGGTCAAGGGAAGGCCAAGGCCACACAGCTCTTCCCCAGCTGGCAACAGGCCTTTGCTGACACACAGCCAAGGCACCAGGCGGGTGTCAGCTGCAGAGCCAGCACTTACCACTCTCCTTCTCAGACTACAGCTGCTGAGCAGTAAATATCAGCATAATTAGAAAGAAGGGGAAAACACGCAAATGAATATAACCAACCAGGGACGTCAGCAACACTGCAAGAACCCTGTCTTGAAGACAGCTGCCTGCTTGGCTTGCTGTTGATGCTCTAAGGCTGGAGGATTACAACCTGGCAAATTGGGAGAAATGCCCCACATGTATACAAAGCCATGACTGCACCACTAGCAAACTTCTTATCTAGACAGTCTCAGCAGGAAAGGGTAAAGATAGAAGCACATTTATCCTGCTTTGTGGACAGGAAAAGGAGTCAGAGAAATTAAGGCCAAAAATACCACTACTTGGCTTCAAGAAGATTTTTATTGCCTAAAGAGGGGCTGTTGCTCTTAAAATCTGCGAAGCAGCTGTGGCAGTACTGAAACTAAACTGCAGAAACCAAGCCTCAGCTCAAAGACTAACCCAAGCCCCCCCTTTACAACCTACTTGCAAGTCCTTGTTTAGAGCCCAAAGACAAAGCCCAGCTGTTGCCACCACCATTTCTCCATTCAGCCCAGACAAGTTCCTTGTGCCAAGGCAGCTGCTTCCTCCAGGAAGGCTACACAGACACCTCCAATCTCTCACAGGTTTGTTTCCACTAAGTACATCTACTATAGTGGAAGTCAAAATTTAAATAGAGAGAAAATAGGAGTCCAAGTTTCCTCCCCAGGGAATGCTGGAAGTGTCTCACTTTTTGCTGGTGGACAGAGAGCAGCAGCAGAGTCTGGTGTCACCCCCCAGGCTGCTGCTGGGAGCAGAGGGAATGCTGCACTCCAGACTCTGCCAGGGACTCTGCCTCCTGTGCTGAAAGAAATCATGGGCATGACAGAGCCACAGGCATCTCAGTGCTGCTTTTCCACCTCCAAATCAGTATTTAAAGCTACAGTGGGAGAAAATGGCTACTTTTTGGTACAAAATTATTTAGTTATGACAATAAATCCCAGCAGAGCCACAGAGAAGACACATAAAGAGAGCAATTTTTCCTACCTGTGTTGTGACTGAACCATGTAATTCTCACTCCCCCACCCATAGATATGTTGTTACATACTTAAGCAATGTTGCTACAGCCAGTGATTATGTCTCAAATACCGTATTTGTTTTTACTGGGGCACTTCCAAAAGCTGCAGTCTAATACAGTCTGATAGGAACACCATAAACCACTCTGTGATTCAATGCACACAGCCTGTTTCCCCCTTGCACAGTCTGCAGGCTCGTGGTGCAGCAGATCATCAGGCTGCACGCTGCTTTGAAGGATTGTGCACTAAGCATAACTGCTATAGCTGGGAACCAGATAACATAACACCATAGCAAAGGGATGGGATCACTTCTTAATATTATCTAGATGTCACTCAGTCAGTTAGAGACTTCCAGCTGTCATCTGCAATGCATCTGTCTGCTTACACTTCACACCACCCCGCCGTCCCCAGTAACAAATACAACCGCACAGTAACTCAAGTTTTCTTGCAATTTCATCTATAAAAAAGCGGTTGGCTTCCTTTCCCTCTCCCAACATTACCCTGGGTTTCCTGATACTCTTGGAAATCTTACACAGTTTTTATCAAGCAAGTTGGCACTAGGTAGCTATAAACACCAGTTCTAACCATACCTCTCAAAACATTAATGTCAACATCTCTCACTGTCCTAGGGTGACTTTATGATGCTTGTACCTCCAGTTGTCTGTTCTGTTTATGCTGGATGTAAAGTTCCACACCCTTAAGACTGGTTCTGAGAGTGAAGGGGGAAAGAGAAGAAGCACAGTTTGTTTTCAGAATCTGCACTTGCTCCCCTGCATTCCTTCTCACAGACTGTGCTGTCTGCAGCATGGACATGAGGTTTCATTGTTTAATACCATTCATTTTTTATGCTTGTGAATACTTTGCTTGTTAAATAAACAGCTTTTCCCACTTTTTACCCAAGGGAATATTTTCCCCAACCAGCTGGAGGGGGGGCCGCTTGAATCTGTTTTTCTAGAGGGACCCCTTCGGAAGTTTCCTCACAAATTTGCTCTAAACCTGGACACTCACCCATCCTTCAGCCTGCCCTGCAAAACAAATCATGAACAAGCTTCCTTTAGCTTCTTTGGAGTTTTTGGGAGCTACTAACCATAAATTTAAGACACTACCTAATTATATCCTCTGCTTAAATGTCTTTGGCTCACACGGAGGGAGAGGGACCATATCCAGCAGCCCCTGAATGCAGCATCGTCACAAAAGGGTAGACTTCCCACTTGCAAGCAAAATAGGAGCAGGCCAACACAGAAAACCCTTGATCACAAACAGATCCTTATCCCCTTCTTCTCCTTCCCTGAAATGGTGCTTGTAATACAGATAATTGAAGGCATCCCTTTTGGAAACCTCATCCTATATTTCAGCAGTTCTCTCTCAGTCCCTTGAGATGCATGGGATGCAAGAACAGGGGTCACATCTCAGCCCTACACCTTACTACAAATCAGACTGGGAGACAGATTAAAAGCCAATAGGAAGCAGGAGAGAAGAAAAGGAAAATCCTGCAGCAAGCAAGAGATGAGGGGTAGGATTAACCTAAAGCCAACTCTGACTTTTGAATAAATGAAGGAGTAGATTTCAGTACCAAAGTGCCTAGCTATGGCTCAGCTCTGACCTAGACCCTCACACCCTCTGCAAGTCTTAATGCTTATTCTGAAGGGGAAGGAAATCCTATTACAATGGCAAGTTAAGTGAACATGTCTCATTTTCCCAGATTTTGTCACATTTTCATCTGTTGCTGTGTAGCCTCCTTCTTCCAACACCTTCAAATCTCCTTGGATTAAACTTCTCCTCAGTTTGTCCTGGTTCTGGCCAGGACTGCAGGTTATTTTGGAGGTTATTCTATACCATCCCATGTCATTGCCAAGGGCTGGGGGAAGGGAGTCTTGTGCCAGAGGAATCTGCTGCTGGGGCTTTTCCAGGTGAATCATTTGCTTCTGCTGTACCCTCTGTCACTAGTATTGCTGCTGTTACTGTTCATTTTCTTATCTCATTGCTGTTTCCAGTAAATTATTCCAACATGTGCTCTTTACCTTTCACACCTCCAATTCTCCTCTCCATTACATCAAAGGGAAGGAGAAGGGCATGAGCCACCCAGTGGGAGCACTAAATTGGGAAATACCATTCCTAAACCATGACAGTTTTACCCCATCCTCTACACTAACACCAAGCCTACTGGAAGAACAAAGGATCTCCCTTTCAACTCTCCTAAAAGCTACACCACGGTAACAAAACCTAGTTTTCCTCACCCCACTCTGGGTCACATGTATTCTGGTAAGGAGAGGACCAAGCACTGTTCTCTGGTCTGACTCCCTTACATCTGAACAGGCCCCTTGCAGGGACCTCAGTCACTGTATGGCCCATACCCACCTTCTGGGCCATGCCAGACTGCAAAGGCCTGGCAGGAAGAGTTCAGTACAGGTTGTTGTTCTGCAACAGCTTTGAGCCCCTTACGTTCATCCATTGCCTTGTTTTAAAAATCTTGTTTTAAAACAGAACTTCTTGTGATGTTTTGGTGAAGAAATAGTTTATTATTTATGGCATGTTTTTTCAGAGAAATGTATATTTAGGTTTCAGTGTAACCTCAAAAGTAGGCTGAGAATACATCAGGGAGTAAGAATGAATTGAACTACTGGCTTGCTGTATTAGGTCTGGCTGAGATGGAGTTCATTTTCCCACAGCAGCCCCCACAGTGCTGTGCTTTGCACTGGGAGTTGGACAGGTGCTGATGACACACCAGGGTTTTGGCTGCTGCTGAGCACAGCATCAGTGCTGTCTCCTCAGCAGTCCCCCCCAACACGGGGCTGTGGCTGGGCAAGATCTTGGGGATGACACAACCAGGCCAGCTGTCCCAAATTAACCAAAGGGATATTCCAGACCATATGACATTAGCTCAGATAGAAAAGCTAAGAAAAGGAGGAGGAAGCGGGGGGGGGCATTCATTATTTAAGATGTTTGTCTTTCCAAGCCAGCACCATGTGTGATGAAGCCCTCCTTCCCCAGAAGGGGCCAGAAAGCACTTGCTGATGCAAAGTGGGGAATAAAACTGATTTTACACTTTGCTTGTGCACATTCAGACTTTGGCTTTAGTAAACTGCCTTATCTCGACCTACGAGTTGTTTTCTCTCCCCTGTCCAGCTGGGAAGATGAGCAATAGAGCAGCTAGATGGGTACTTTGAGTCAGCCAAGGTCAACACTTGCTCAGATTCAGCCTCTGCTTTCTGCACTGCTTCCTGTGGGAATAAGCTGCTCCTACAGCACAAGTGAGGATCAGACCATTTAACCTGTACACATCATCTCCTCCCTGCACTTCAGGCACAAATATTCTGGGATTTGCACATGGCTGTAGTAAGAGGGAAGTCATCAATAACTTCTCTCCCCCTGATCCTCAAGGAATATTTACCCAGCTCTCAGATAAATGAGGCAAGACAGCATTGTCTTGTTCCCAGAACCAGCCTCTCTCTACTAAGTGTTAAACACATTTGCTAAAAAACCAATTAGAGCATGTTAAAACACTTCATTTAATTAAAAACAATCCTCACAGTATCACAAAGGTAAAAGTAATTGAATGTTTTGGTTAAGCCCTGAAAATAGAATTGAAGCTTGTGAGGTCAGTCTGTGTGTACCACATAGTGCTTTATTTTTAAAGGATACTAACAGAGATTTGAATTGGCTTTTTGATTACACAATTTATCCTGTAAATAACTATCAAATTCATCTGGACACAGGTAAAGGTCAATGTAGAATGCTTATTTTTATTGTTAAAAACTGCTAAGATGTATCATCAATATTCTGAATTTCAATGAAAAACACAAAGGCAGAAAAATTCAAATTTCTTCCATCCTCCAGGGCCTGTCTCTTCTCCAGCTTTACAAATAATACCTTTAGTAAATACCTGTCTCCTTGCATGAGCCTGACAGAACAAATCCACTGCCTTTTACAAAATGTGGATGAACTATTGATAGGATCCAGAGCTCTCCCAAACTCTCACTTGCAAGCTCTCCCAGCAACACCAGGAGGGTTGGCCACATTCTCCCTCCAGCCAGCAGGAACAGCCTTCAGTATCCCCCGAAGCCTGAATGCACACTGTCAGTGAGCTCTGTGGTTCTCCAACAGGCAGCTCATACAGATCTGTCAGTACACCAACTGCTGGCTATGAAAAGCTGAATGGAAAAGAGAAAAACCCCAACAAAACGAAAGAACAGAAGAAAAATGTGGAAGGAAATTTGTAGTAAGCCTTCTTCATTTAAAATTAGGTGTGGTAGAATAAGCCATCATCACGACTATTTTAAACTTAACTGCTTTTGTCTTTTGGTCTCCTTCACGAGGATTTCAAAGAGAAAGTAACATACAGCTTAACTTTTCCAAGACTAGGCTTTGGTTCCAACTCTCTTGGGAAGACACATAAGAAGTTATTTGTAGGAACAAAACAGAAAAACTAAAACCAAACCAAATTACTCATTTCTTGGCATTCAGATAATAGAAATGCTCTAGGGAGATAAAAACAAAATGTCATTTTTTCACCAATGTGCCCCTGTGTAAGAAGGTAAAGTCCATTGCTCTGGACAGCTTTTATTAATTTCATTTTTACTGGTACAGTTTGATGCCAAAATACATTTTTCTCAAAGAAATATGCACTTGGATCACTAAAGCCAACATAAATTTTACCACTGAATTCAACAAAAGCAAGATTTAGGCCACGGTGCAGAGCATATCTATGTCCAGTTATTTTGAGAACATAAATTAACATTGAAGCATCCATCTGGCATAGCAGATTGTTTGGTGTACTTCATCCCCTGCTAATTAATGATTAGCTCTACTTGGTAACAAGAGAATTTCCCACCAGGCTTTCCAGTTTCAGAGGACAGGGAGGACAGGCTGCTTGACTGCAGACTTGACCAGTAAGGGCTCACACTGATCTCAGTCCTTTGAAAATCCCACCAGTGAAACTGGATTCACTGTAGTAGGCTCCAAATTCTTTGTTCATAAGTATTTTGGAAAGGAGAGCTGGTTTAATTTATGGCTTAAAAACTGTCTTTTAGTGAAAGATTTGGAGGTGTCAAAACTTTTCTGATTTGAAATTGCGGAGAAAAATAAAAGAACCAACAAGCTGCACAAATCCCCAGAATCAAGGCCATCACAGTAAAGACTGAACACATCGATTGCCAGACTCAGCAGTCTGGGTCCCTTGGACCAGATCACCTGGCAGCAGATGACTGAGCCACTCGAGGCAGTGATGGCAGCCAGGCACCTGAGCCCAGCCCTCTTCTGATCAACAATGCTTGAGGGACCTTCTCAGGGCTTTCTGCTTGTAAAGCTCACCCTCACCCCCAAATATAAGCTCACAAGAGTAACACTTGGGAGGGCTCACGCTGTAAGTGCGGTGAGCACACCACAGGATGGACAAGGACATTCCAGTGTTAGCCTCACTTCTTACCCCAGCTACTAAGAAAACTTCCTGAAAGCTGAAAACAGAGTTCCGTGACTCTGAAAACACAGAAAGCTCAAGAGATTTGTTTGATACACCTTTGCATGCAACATGCCCCAGGAAACACTGCAACAGGAAACAAAAAATTTAATCTGTTGAAGCTCACATGCCAGTGTATTTCCTGCAGTTTTGTTGGATTTAACCACTGCTAGATGTTCATCTGCAGTTTTTTCCAACTGCAAACTTGTGCTGCTGCAGGAGCAAACACAGCCCTGGGGAAGGTGCAGAAGAGCAGAGTAGAGCTTCCCTGCCCCGACTCACTGGGTGCATGTCTCTGCCTGCACTCACAGAGCTGCCTGGGCCCAAAGTGGAGCTTTTCCAACAAGCCCAGGAAGTCAAAAGTGCTTGTGTCAGGAGCTGGGGACTTTCCTTACAAAAAGAAAATCATTGCACATGAAAAGGCTCTTTAAGCTTTTTTTTCATATCTCAGTTCAGCAAGGTAAAGGGACATGATGATATTACTCCTCTGTCTGAACTGGCCTGTTTGTATAAGATAACAAGTGAAAATTCAAAACAAGCTTGAGGATCAACAATTTTTCATCAAAATCCACCCATGTTTCATGGTTTAACCCTGGAGAACAACTCAGCCCCACACAGCTGCTTGTTCCTCCCCGCAAAGTGGGATGGAGAAGGGAACTGGAAGGGTAAAAGACAAAACTCGTGGGCAAAGAGAGTTTAATAGTGAAAGCAAAAGCCACATGGACAAGAAAAGCAAACCAAACCAAGGAATTCATTCCCACTTCCCATCTCAGGCAAATGTTTGGGCATCCCCAGGACAGCAGGGTTCCATCTTGTCTAAAGGTGACTTGGAAAAGCAAATGCCATCACTCTGAATGTCCACCCCTCCCTTCTTCCCCCTGCTCTGTATGCTGAGGGTGACACCATACCCTCTGGGGTGGCCCTGCGGTCAGCTGTCCCAGCTGTGTCCTCCCCAAATCCTTGTGCACCCCCAGCCTCCTCACTGGTGGGGTGAAAAGCAGAAAAAGCCTTGGCCCTGTACAAACACTGTTCAGAGGTAATGAAAACATCCTTGAGTTATCATCACTGTTTCCAGCAGAAATCAAAACCAGGGTCCTGTACCAGCTACTGTGAAGAAAATGAATCATATCCCAATCAAGACCAGCACATGACATCATAAAAACATTCCAAATACACTTTTTAGGAAATACAGTGTTCTTCCCCCTGCTCTGTATGCTGAGGGTGACACCATACCCTCTGGGGTGGCCCTGGGGTCAGCTGTCCCACTCTGTCCTCCCCAAATCCTTGTGCACTCCCAGCCTCCTCACTGGTGGGGTGAAAAGCAGAAAAAGCCTTGGCCCTGTACAAACACTGTTCAGAGGTAATGAAAACATCCTTGAGTTATCACTGTTTTCAGCAGAAATCCAAAACAGGGTCCTGTACCAGCTACTGTGAAGAAAATGAATCATATCCCAATCAAGACCAGCACATGACATCATAAAAACATTCCAAATACACTTTTTAGGAAATACAGTGTTTACGGAAACTACCTTTCCAAATTACATTTCTCTCCTCATCAAAACTGCACGTTAAGAACAGGTCTTAGTGATCTGCACAAGTACTTTAGGGCTGGGACCGTCTCTCCCAAATCAGGCCTGAAGTTCCTTATCACACTTCAGTGTGGAACAACAACAAACAAAAACCAAAATCAGAAAGACACACAAAGCCCCCACCAAACAAAACAAATACAAACAACCAACCCCTAACGACTCCCCAGTACCCCACAAGTGGAAGTGATCTGCAAAGATCTCTTACAAGCCAACGAGATACTCCTCAAAACAGGAAGCTGATTATATACTATAGTAATTAAATAAGCAGCCCAGTTCTGTGTCACAGGTCTCCCAATTTATTGCACACGATCTACCTGCTGAGAGGGCATGCTGACAACTGTCTATTTTTGAGAAAAGGGAGCTACTCTCTGTACCTAATTTTTAAATATCTGAAGTCAAAACCCAAGGACTTTTAGCCCCTGGGATCACCACAAAAATCAAAGCCTTTTGGGCAGTGGAGAAAGCAATGGGAAGGAGCTTGAGAAAAGGAAGAACTTTGTTCTGCAAAGGCACGGAATCACATTCAGATGAGTGATTTCCATAAAGCTAGAAAGGTCAGGAGCTCTAAGGTACTGCAGCTTTGAGTCAAACCTCTCCCCTCACTTAGCTTTCTGCATAACCCTGAACTATCACTAATTGCAACATGATTAACAAAGCAATTATATTTTCTCCAAATCTCTACCTCAAATAACATGATTATGCAAGACAAAACTAATCAAATAATTAAATAAATAGGCTTAGGCTTGTTTGCAGACAAATCTAAACTGAAAGCCTGGGTACTAGGCACAGAAAGAAACTTGCTTTTTAAAACCAGTCTTCCTGTTTCTTAGGGCCCAGCCTCATGGGGATTTTGGCTATTTGGGCATGTCGGTGCTGAAAATGGAATGTCCAGCCAACACCTACCTCATGCATGTGTTCCACAGCTTAACCACTCTTCATGAAATGCTGCTGTTCCTTTGACAACTATTTCTATTCAGAGGTTGTGGTAACACCACTTCTCAAACAGCTGGCCAGCTATGAGAGGTCCCTGAGCAGTGTTTTCTTGGACTGAGCCTGGCTGTTGTGCAGCACTGACCTTACACACTCGGACAAGTAACTCCAACCAGGCCACCACATCACATTCTTTCCATCTGGCCTCTGGCAAGTCTCTGACTGTTGAGCAGATGCCATCAGCACTTGTCTATGTTGTGCTGTGCTGTTTCTTCTTCTTCTTATCACACCTTTCTTCTAAAAAGCACAAACTGGCTTTTACAACCTGAATGGCCAAATATGGATAAACTTCAAACCAGAAGAGATTCCCATGCAGATCCCTTAGCACAAGCCTGCATGTCAGTGCTGTCTCCAACACAAGTGACACTATGCAATGACACTTGTGAAGTCAGTAGCAGCTGTTCCAGTGGTGCTCAGGGGCCATGCTGACTAAAGCAGCCCCTCACTGAGAATGCAGGAAGATCTGATCTTCAGCAGTGCAACCAAAACCCAAAACCTTGCCTGAGGGTCATCTGAGAAGCCTTAAACAGGCTCAATCACTAAGTCAGAGCTCATCCTATTGCTCAGCTGAAGATACAGTTAGACACTCATCAAGCTTTAAAAACCAGTAATTTCTGTATCTTTTCTTTAAATTTCCAACTTATGACTGTCAAGGTATATATGACATTGTTTGTGATTCCACTTGCAATAAAATTCAGGACTGATGATTTCTTTTACAGTCACTGATCCTTTCTTAAAGCAGTCACTGATCCTTTCTTAAAGCTTATAGAAATAATCATATGAAGCCCAAGGATATGTATGCTAGGCACTTGAACAGAAAAAGCAAAATAAACACAATGCCTGTGTAACTGAAGAAGCTTACATTGGAACACAAATAGAAATAGCTCTATTTTTTTTTAAATGTCTATATCAAGATTTCAAAATTAATTGCATTTTTTTGATAATATATGCATACTTGATCTGAGTGAAAAATGCTTATTTTGTATTTTTTTAATGCATGAAAAATAGCCACAGGTGTGTTCAGGCTGTAAAATCTCCCTTAGTACAAAGCTTGTAGGCACACAGTATTATTGTTTTTTAATATATTCTTTATGTATCTTGTCAAAAAAGTCTTGAGGAATATCATAAACACTTTCAAAAAGTTAAGATCTCTGTAAAACATTTATGGAATTGTAATCCCTCTATTTCAAGTATTTAGAATGGTTCAGACAGCTGCGATTTCACACCCTGTAGGAGAGATTGAAAAATAATTTGAATTTCTGTTATGTTACTTGTGAGTATTTAAGCAAAACAGTACTTCATTCCCACATCCTGCACTATACAAACTGGCCTGAGGCAGTTTTGTGGTGATCCCAGGGTCAAAAAGCTATTCTTTGTGATGCTCTTAGTTGTTTATAAAGTAAGTTTGGTGGGTTTATTGCCTTTGAATTATTGCCCACACAACCATCTTCAAAGGAATCACCTGACTTTTCTTCTGCCAAAGGGGTCATGGCCCGATGAGAGACTTGGGGAACACTTCCCCAGTCCCTACTGAGAACTTGCATCCCCAATTTATCAAGTTACTTTATATATACCTAGCTAATAACACTTAAATGTAGTGACTAATGTGCCCAAAGTTTTGCGTGGCCTGAGGCAGCCTGAAGAACTGGGGATGTTGGGAATGTCCCACATTGACCCTTGAGCAAAACCAACCATTTAACAAACACCAAGCATATAATATATAATATTATAAAAGCATACCTTCCCATCAAGACTGTTGGCTACAGAGAGACATTCCCCAACTATCTGGGATTCACACTGCATTGTGGAGTATTGCATTTTCTAATGCAGGGCTCAAATCCTTACTGCCTAGACCACGTAGAAATGTTGTAGAAATGTTGAACAACAACTGCTTCAATCAGAAGTGCAATATGATTCCTTTCAGCTTCAGTCTTCTGTTACATGGTGAATCCAAGAGCTGATGTTCCACTGGTTGTATTAAAGTGGCACTTGGTGAGGATAAATAACCTTTTTATTCCCATACTGCACAGCAGCCTGCCTTTAGGTTGGAATCTCTGTGAAACACTATCACACACTTTTCCACCAAAAAAAAATCTACCAGTGCTCCAAAGGTTCCTGATGTAGTTTCTCCCTCTCTTATCAAATTAAGGCAAGAGAGAATATGAAGAAAAAGACAGGGAGAAAATATACAGTTTAATTATCTAGAAGATAATGGATAATCAAAGCAAGTCACAAGGCTGAAACAAGACAAATACATACTTTTGTATAAACAATAAATATCCATACCATACCCCTCATTACTGAACATCCTGAGGCACAGGTTAAATTGTAACTGCAAAATTATGCCCAGTGAGGACAAACAACCAAATAGAAAATTGTGTCCACACAGACAGAGCTAGGGAGTTCAGAGCTTAGTTCCAAATGTTTTGCTGTCATTACATTATGAAGAATAAATTCAAATCTAGGGACTTATCAAACACTTCTAGGCGTTTACATTTTTTTCATTGCTTTTCTCTTTTTGAAAGATTTAGTCCCATGCTTTCTTACTGAGAGGATGCCAGAAGGAAGTAATTAGCCTTCATATCATGGCTGAAGACAAAGCCCTAAATCACACAATGCTCCAGTGTCAACAGAAGGAGATTAACACAAAATGACCAAAAAACTGCTTTATGGCTGGAACCTTAGTAAAACTAATGGAAAAAACTAGCAGTGCAGAAAGGAGGCAAAGAGCCTCCATTAGTATTTTAATAAAATACTAAAAAGCCAGGCAGTATACAACTTAGTCAACAGTGGGACATCATCTTGGGATGCTAGTCCACTGCAGCACTTGGAGAAGCAGAGCAGAAGTTTTTTTCCTGGCCCCTTTCCTGATGCCAGTTTTGTTGGGGATAAATCCTCCTGCTCTTTCATGGTAAGAAGTATGCAGGGCAGCCACCTTCTCTACCAAGGAGGTGGGAAGAAAACTGAAAGTTCACAATTAGTTCAAGTCCACCCCAGACAAGCAAACCAGCCAACTTACCCCAAAACCCAAAACTTATCCCATGCCTGGCCCTCAAGGGTACCCTGCAGCAAACAAGTTCCTTCAGACAGCCCTTCCCTTCAAGGCAGGAGAGCTCTAGCAACTGAGAGGGAGAGAGCAGACAGGAAAGCAAGAGACTCCTACACCTTCAGGAAGAGAAAATACATTTGGATAAGCATTAGAACAATATGAGGAGAATCTCTTTAAAGTACAGGAGACTGCTGAACAAGGGCTCCAAATCACAACCATGCAGTGACTGCCAAAAACAATATGATAGATGGTATTGTTGTTATCATCATCATTTGGGGGGCACAGACCCAGCCTCAGGGCATCAGTCTCAGAGAATTCAGCATGGGGTGGGACATGGGCACTAGCAGGTACAACCCTTGGGGAAGTCCCATGAGGACCAGGAGTCACTAGCACTGGTGGCAGCTCCAGTCTACTGCATCAAATGCAGACAGAGACAGTAGAAAAACTGTAAAGCTGGGGAAACAGCAACAGTTGATATGCACATTTAAAAGTATAGGCATGTAGCCCCAAATAAACTGGAAGTTTCTGCCTATGGGCTACCTGTGCACTTCACACCATTGCCCCTCCAGCTCCCAGAAATGACCTGCTGTGGGAGACAGGATATTTACATTCACTGAGGAGAAAGGAAAGGAGAATGTTGTCCTAGCCCAAGTGGCACAGAAGGTAATAGTTCTGCTCTTCTGTCTGTTATTTTAACTAAATAATTTATTCAGCAAGGCATGCCTACTTTTGAGCCCCGTTTATCAAATATCTGTGAGCTCTGGGACAGCCCTGTCCCTTCACAGATAGGAGCACTACACTAGAACATCACCTACCTAAAAAATCACCTAGCAGACTGTGTTTTCAGAATTAAGCTTACAAAGAGATCAGACTTTCTGTAATATTATCAAAAATTCAACTGACAAAAAAATCAAGTTGTGTTTTCTTCAAGCTCATCTCCCCTCAAAAGCCTTCTAACAGATTTCTGCCAACAGCTCTATAGATTAATCCACCTCTGTCCCTGCAGCAGGCAAATAAAGCCTTACACAAATCAGCAGAGCAAGATGCTGCACTCAGCAGATACCAGAACCACACATGCTACAAAATACAGCACAGCCAGATGTAAAGGCAAGGAGGCTGAAGATTAAAGTACCTTTTTGTTATGCCCTTTTATCTTACAAGGTACTCCTGAAATTAACTCCTAGACTGGAATTTTTTTACACCATTTCATTTTCAGATTGCAGCTCAGATTATTTTGAACCAAAAGTACCACAGAAAGATGAGCACTGCTATTCACCTTTGCAAAAGGATGGGAAATTAATTTAAGGTCAATAAAAGCAGGTATTAATTTCCATCTCACAGAATTTATCAACAGCCATAGAATTCCTCAATTTCTAGCTGTGCCAGTAGCGTAAAGAGAGAAAAGCAGCAGCACTTATCCTGGCACACAAAGCAATTGAGCAAGGTCCACGCTACACTGACCCTGCCATCTGGACAGTGCAGAGGCATTTCCAGCATTATCCTGCATAATCATGTAAAATTGTATTCTGATGACAGAGGCCAAAAATCCTGAGCTCCAGAGATCCAGCTGATAACAGCAATCAATCAATCTCCCTTTATGCATGCAAGATCACACACATCACACAGTGATGCCCATGTCACTGCTTCATAAACATGAACAAATTATCACATTTTCTTGCATGTTTTTCAATTCACCAGTTCTCTGGAGTGTGAGAAAAGGAGAAGTTAAGAAGCTGATCCTCTGTCCCCAGTGAAAAACAGAAAGGACTTTGTTGGGGGCTGCTGTATGTGCAGGATTAGGTCTGAATGATTTGCCAAAGGCTTTACAACAAATTGGTTGCTGAGCTAAGAATAGAAGCCAGGAATCCTGGTTCCTGGTGCTGTAGTCACTACATAACAACCCCTGCCTTCTCCCAAAGAGGGCACCCAGGCACACAACTGGACTTGGATGCAGCAAGAGGACACAGTGCCCTTGTGAGGCTTCACTCAGGAATCTTCCCCCAGCTAAAATGCAAGAGCCCTGTGCTGGAAACTATTAAACAGCTGTGGCTTCAGCTCCTGCTTCAGCATTGCACACCAGCCTTATCAGCTTCCTTCCTTATGCCAGGAATGCTGCAGGAATTTGCTTTCTGCAGACTAAAGAGAAAGAAAAATGAAAAAGATGATTGTGTGTGTGAAAGAACAGGAGAGAGAGAGACAGAAAGAGTGAAGATTAAATGCTTTGTCATTATGTAGTTCAACCTTCTGAAAACAGATTTAGTAATCCTGTGTCAAGACTGTGACTTTGGTGTAAGTTTTATCACGGCATTGATCTTGCCCACAGTCCTACCACCTATATTGCAAGTTCCCAGCCTGCATTCCAGCTCCTTGCACAGTCCCTGCCTCAAGAAGACTGCTCAGCTACATCCAACAACCTCAGTGCTTCAGCAGCAAAGGCTTCAGCCAGCTGAGCACTTCTTCAAAACACCACATTTTGGGAAGAACCAAATACCTCCAACGCCTGAGATATAAAAGAAAAAGGACTCAAAATGAGATTCCCTCAACAACAAAAATATATAAAACGATCTCCCACACACTCTGACTTAACAAGGCTCTGCAGGGCTTGAAGGAGCCAGTAGAACAGTTTTGATAAGTTGAAACAAGTACAAGACAAGGAGTGAGTGGCAACAGATTGAGGAACCATCAGCACAGAATCTGCAGATTCTTTCAAAAGGCAGCGAGCTAGAGAAAAAACAGCCAGTGAAGGAACCAAAATTGTAATCTGAAGATGAGTAAATAAAATCCCCAAAACCTCAAGCACTTAGTTTACTTAAGGACCAACTACTCAGACCAAGAAAACCACAGCAATTTTGAAAGAAAATCACCAAGGGATGTTATGGGGTTCTGAGAAAGCCAGCAATGAATCAGTTAACCAGAATATCGGATAATTCCACTGAAGTCAGTCTCCCACAAAGACATTTCCCAATTTTGGATGCAGGCCTTACATTCACTAGTTTGGTGCCATGTAACTATATGACACCGGTTTTCTATAATTCATCAAGAAGGAAACATGCTCTCAGCCAGTGATCTGCAGACTGGGGAGGCCAGAAAAATTCAGGAGGAGGCTCTATGTGGTCATATGAACACATGGGTAAAAATATCAAAAGTAACATTACAGAGCTTGTTGCTTCAAATCTGTCAGTATGCAAGCCTGGACTGAAGTTTACTACTCGTTTAATAGCAATGTTAGACATAGTGAAGGTATGAAGGCCAAGGTGAAGCAGCTTTGACAGATTTCCTGGGAAGCTCCAGTGCCAGGGCACTCACTCTGTGGGGAAGGGTGTTACCTTCATGGGAATCCACTCACACAATGTCAAAGTAATAGTTTTGTGCTGAGGTGAATACATGGCAGGGGAGGAAGGGGAAGGGAATCTTTTAGATTAAATCACAAGCAAGCTTTCACCACAGCAGAAACTCAACAGTATGTCAAGGTTTCCAAGCAAATCACTGCTGACCTGTCCAAAGAAAAGCTGAAGTGTAATTTACTGGATTTCTGTAAAATAAGCTTCATTTTTGACTGAGGCTGCAAAAAGCAAAGCTACAACTGCTGTGGAGTTTCAGTTGGTGCATGATGCTTCATTCTAGAGCTGTGTGAACACTGGGCAGCGTCTTCTACTTGAAGAACTGAACATAAGTGCACTGGAAAAAGCAAGTAACACTTGAATCTATCAACAGAAAGGTACAAAGTCTGTAATTTCCAAATACATTAATGTCAATGTGGCCACTGCTTGCAACCGACTAAAGATTTCTCCTGTTATATGGGCTTAGCTTGCTCACTGTCTATAAAAAACCAGCTAGTATTGGGCCATACTCCTTCCTCAGCTGAGAGTACTGCCTGGATTACAATAAGCCTGTATCGCTGCCAGCTGTAATATGACCATACAAGTACCTGAAAAATCTACAAAATGAGGCTACAAAATGAGCCAAGATTCAATAACTTAATCTCTATCAAATCCTTGCCTCCAAAATGAGGCAAACATTTGGTGAAGATAAAATGACTGGATGATTTTACCACAATTATTTGAGCAGTGGCAAAGTTCAGACTTTCCCGCTCTAAACAATGGCAGTATAAAGAGGTCAACCCTACTGTCACCTGTACTGAAGGAATCAATCTCTTCACCTGGGTTTAAATAACAGATGTCTACAGAAGATATTTCCTTCAACTAAAAAAACAAATAAAGACTCAGCCCAACCCCAAAATTTACATGCAGGTTTTCTTAGACCCTTGCACCCTTTCTGCCCTGCATTCTCACCCTCCCAGCATGGCAGTCCAGTATTGCTGAGCAGCCTGAGAGCTGTTCTGAGGCATCACAGCATCCTCCTGAGCAGCACAGACAGCTGTAAACAAAATATCAATGAAAAAGCCTACTGAAGGTGCAGACCCATGGCTTAAAGGGAGTAAAAATTTCTCTCTGGCCAGACTCCCACAGCAAAGGAGGTCCTGTGCCAGTTACACTCTTAACCAGCATTTTAATGCCCAAGAAGCAAAATAATTTCTTCTTAAACCTCTCCATCAAGAGCCTGCTGAATAGCTGTTCTTTGAAATGATGGCACAGAGCCACCATGGATTTTTTTTTAACAAACCAGCACTGAATAGAATCTCAGCCACAGAGGAGCAATAAAAGAGGAAGAGGTAACAGAGCAAAGCTTGGGGAACTATCAATCCAGGTACCAGCATCTTCATATTCACACTTAACAATAAACAACAGCTTCAAACCATGGTGGACCTGCAAAAAGATGGGAGCACTGTAAGCATCAGCTAGCCAGGAGAACAAAGGAATGGCAGAGCCTTGGTAAAGTAAAAGTTAAAGCAGCAGAAACCATACATATGAGTCTGGAATGCGATGCTGGGGAAAGAACCATCAGTAATCCTGTCACTTGCTGATTTTTCCAGGCTGAGAAACCAACAACAAAATGCCATGTTGTTTTCAGTCTGCCCATCTAGAGCCAAATGGGATGTTTTGTCCTCTTAGTACAGGACTTCCAGTATTCACACATTTCACCACAGATAATCAAGACCTGGCTTTAATGTAACATGAATTATCCAAGGATCCCACTGGTATGCCAAGCAAAGAAGCGTATTTTCCCAGAAACCTCAAGCATACTGATGTCCAGTTTGCATGAACAGGGTTTTAGAGAAACATTCCCTCTAACATGAATACTTTAGCCTGGGCTGTAACTCACTAACATCAACACAGAGAAACTTGTTGACTCTGCTATGCAGAGAACTGGGTTATCAGGGCATCCCAAGCAGATTTGTAACAAAATCATTGCCTTGAATATTGACATTTCCACTCTTGTATCTGCAGACAGGGCAAAGAAAAATACTTCCTGCAAGAGAAAGCTCTGGTCAAGCATAACTACCAAGTCAGGCACATTTCAAAACACACTGTAAAGTAAATCATTGCACAGCCATTGTGTTGTATTAAAGAACAGGTTGGCACAGGAGGTTTTAGGCTTTCCAATTCAATTCTATTTTTTCATCTGGCAATGCTTTTCAACTTTGTACAGTGCAAAATACAGTGAACTGGTACAACCTTGGAGTTTGGGCTGAATGCCAATTGTTGGCCCTAGAGCAAATGAAGCCAATAAAACAGGACTGACTTGCAACCTGAACAATTGTTTTCAAAGAAAGATGGTAAACTCCTGGAGAAGTGGGAAATATTTTCATGGAAAAGAGAAAGCCACACCTGTAAGCTTCAGGTATTTCCTTATTACAGAACTTACCTTGGGGACATGACATACCTACTCAGCATTTTTTTCACTTCTTGCTGCCAAAAGGAGGTGATGTATTTGAAGTACATGCAAAGGTTAGCTCTGTAGAGATCACAATTTTGTAACTACTTCATCTTTTTTGTTTATTAACAAAGGCTGGATCTACATTTCTCAATACAATATACAAAGAGCTACATAATTTGAGTTAGACTATTACTATAATTGACAAGACTATTACTATAATTGACCAGAATAGGTGCATTTTCTCATATGGTTCAGAGATATCACAGTTACCATCTTCTCAAAACATGAAAGATGACACTTCATGAGACATAGATGTGCCAGGCAATAAATCTTGGAGCAGAAGGGTCCTTATTTTAATTCTAGTCATCACTGATGAAGAGATACAATTGTCTTTCCAAGACAGACACAGGAGAGATGAAAACAAAGCAAACAGTTAAAGAAAACCACAAAAATGCTCAAGGTTTCATTTAAATCCTGGTGTACTCGTTCTGGTCTCATAAAAACAGCCGACCCCACAGTCTGCACAACTCCTGAGACCAGGAGATGCTATGCCACAGCTGCCTGCACTATTCACAACAGCAAGGAGGCCTATTTCAGTTGGGCACATGCATCTGTTTTCCCCTCCCTTTTCACAAACTCCCCATTTCAGTCCTAAGCACGGAACAGGTTGGAGATCTGCTCACATGGCTTGCATGTCTGTGCACTCCTAACCACAAAAAGGTGTCCCAACAGGTTTGATACTTTGCACCACTCTAGGATCTTTCATATCAATGTCTGGAAATGAGGCAGTGGCCACTCTTCCTTCAGAAGAAATACTCCTAGGCTCCTTCAGTGCTGGCAGCTCAGAACTCACAAATAACCCCTCAGTAAGAAGGCAAATGCATTCAGCATGATATAAGGCCTCCTGGGATCAGGACTCAAACTAGCTTCCTTCTCCTTCCTATTCTTCTACAGCTCCCTGCAAGGCTCTGGGTAAATCAGGCTATCCTCCTGTGCCTAAATTCTACATTTGTCTAAGAGAGATAATCACTCTTCACTACTAAAGAGGGGAATTCTCAAGCTACACTCACTAGTGATTGACAGGAACTCAGGTACTACAGAAAAACACCATTAGAAAATCACCCCTCTGCCAAAAATGCTTTATGAAAAACAAATGTTCCTCAAAAAGCAGGTTTCAGATTCACTTCCCTAGTAGTTGCCACAAAAAACCCCACAATTTAACATAAACTCTATCTATCTAAAAATATCCCAACACAACTTGACAATGTCCTTTCAACCAGACATTAAAAAAAAACCTACAGGCACAATTACATATGACAAAGATAATGACAAAACAAGAAAAGAAAAAAGGTAGGCAATATTGTTCCTTCTAGCTTAAAAAAAACCCCTAAATTATAGTGCACTCAGTTTGCTGGTTAATAGGTGATGTGATGGGTCCTTAGTTCATCTTGGGATAATTTAAGAACAGAATGATTAGCAGTGTGTGATGACAGTGATCACTAGCTGGTTCCTGGGGAGCTGATAAGTTATTAAGCCAAACAATGGATCGCTATTATGAGCAAGTCAGTGCACTAACTGCAATTTCCTTGAAAGCTGAGTGGTGCATGATTATACTTGTCCACTCAGACTGCCTGCTGGCAGCTCCACATTCTGCTATTGTTCTGAACTGTAGAGTCTTCCCAGCACCCAGGATACAGCCACAGAAAAATGTATTCTTCATATGCAGGCTTCATTGTGGCAGCTGTTGTCTGAAGGATAGTGGAAGAGAGACATTCTCTCTCCTGAAGCACAACTGTTAGAGCCCCTAAAAACATGTGGTTTTATTTGTCAGCAGGAGCTAACCTCTACTTTCTAGCTGAGGCAATTTTCATTTCAAGAGAACTCTAACTTTGGAATGACAAATGTATACAGCTACAGACATATTGTACACATGTTCATATATATGTGTGTTTATGTGTATTTAAATGCCACACATACATATGAGTACATTCCTGGTGGTTTTCTTTGTGAGTTTCAGGAAGACTGCTGTTACCACTGGAAGCTCATATGGGCATCTTCCAACTCACACTGCTCTCTCAAGGTACAAGGAGAGACAACAGAGAACACCTCCATTAACAAGCCTACCAAAACTAGGAAGAAAAAAACACAGAAGAAAGCAGCAGCTGGATGACAAGGACTTCAAAGTGGCTAATACACACATGGATTGAAAACAAGGCCTTCATCTGTCCTACTAGAAAGGGGCAGTCCTAGTGGTGAAGACTATGCAGGATGTGGAAAACAAGAGCGAGGTGCTACTACAGACTTGCTGAGTGAGATGGGTAAGAGTCCTGGGTTACCTAAATGATGCTTTTATCCCAATCATCTGTTCTGTTTACGCTGGATGTTAAGTTCTACACCTTTACGACTGGTTCTGAGAGTGAAGTGGGGAGAAAAGAAGCACAGTTTGCTTTCAGAAACTGCACTTGCTCCCCTGCATTCCTTCTCACAGACTGTGCTGTCTGCAGCATGGACAGACAGCGGGAGAGAGCTCTCCTTTGCTTTTTAGTTTGTTTTTTTTTAGCTAGCTGAGGCAGTGAAGTTCCCTGGACTGTGGCTTTTCTTTTTCTTGGAACTGTTCAAACCAGCTCTGGACTGAAAACCCAGAAGAGCACTGGGAGCTCACACCTGTGGCCTGCCAGGACAAGGCATTTCCGAGCGCAGGAGGGACTGATAAGAGACGGAGCAAGCTGAGCTACCCCCCACAACAAGGACTTTTAGAATTTGTAATCTCCTCAGAACAGCAAGGTTCTATTGTTTAATGTTGTTCCATTTTTTGTGCTGGTGAATGCTTTGCCTGTTAAATAAACAGTCTTTTTCCATGGAAATATTTTCCCGAACCACTTGAATCTGCTTTCTAGAGGAATCCCTTTAGAGGTTTTTCTCCCAAACTTGCCCTAAACCAGGACAGTAAGGCACTCGCCTTCCTGTGTGCCTCAGTTTCCTCCTCTGCAAAGCAAGGCAGCAGGCTCTGCCCAGCTCCCAGAGGTGCAGCC
The DNA here is from genome assembly GCF_017590135.1 of Pyrgilauda ruficollis. Classification (NCBI taxonomy): domain Eukaryota; kingdom Metazoa; phylum Chordata; class Aves; order Passeriformes; family Passeridae; genus Pyrgilauda; species Pyrgilauda ruficollis. The sequence continues at coordinate 2,703,793 of NW_024528710.1, read as the reverse complement.
AGCACACGCTGTGCTGGGTGACCCTGGAGCACCTGCGGGGGCCAGGGACTGCAGGGAGCACTGCTGAGGCAGCACAGGGGCCAGATGCTGCTGGAGACATGGAGTGAAGCCAGCCCTCAGCCCACCTGGCTATGAGAAGAGAGAAGAACAGAGACCCCCATTTTTGATCCTCTATACTAATTCTCAGAAATATATCTTCTCTCTTGCCCACGTGAGCATCCACACTAAGCCTTTCCTTCCCTTTGGTGTCTTTTTACTTTACTCCTGCCCTAAAAGTTACCAGCTAGTCTGAGCAGGAGGCAATTTTTTTAAAGCCCTTAAGCATCTCCTCCTGGAACAGCAACAGCCATTTTGGAGTCCAAGCCCTGTTGGCACCCAATGAGCCTTGGAGTACCCAAGTGCTTGTTTTTTTTAATGGGACTTAGGTGATTCGGAAAGTATTATCATGTACCTACCATTGATTTGATATAAAGCGAACTTTAAGTGGGAAGAAAACCTGACATTGAGAAGATTTAACAAGTGCTTAAAAGGTAAGTCCTAATTAATTTTTAACTTTGTTTTATGTAAGGCTTACTTAAGGAGCAGATGAAATTCTTTCATGTCCTTTTTTGCTGTGCTGATCCTGCAAGGAATATATAACCAGGAGTATGTTTTAACAGGCCTAGGAAAAAGTATGAGTACCAGTCTATTTTGAATCCAGGAACTGCTCCTGTCACTGAATTTTTTTCAAACCCAAGTGAAAGGGAAAAATGATTACTGTAAAAACACAAAGTGAGAAAATATAATATTCAAAGAGGGATACTAGTAATACATATAGATAAAGCCTCCCCCTATGGTTTTGAAGAAAGGTTAATACCATTGCTAGTCACACACCTTATACCCATATAAATAAATAGTTTTTCTCCTTACAAGATCTAATCATCTGACCATTCATTCTCCTGAATAAAGAAAGGTTAACAAGTCAGTAATTTCTACTCCAGCTCTGAATTAACCAGCCCATAGCCACACTACTCTAACTGTGAGTCTGTACCATAAACAAAATGAGGTGGCTTCAAAGTGTAGGGGGTCTGACGTTTGGTAGTTTGTTTTTTTTTTTTTTTTTTCTCTCCTGAACTTGGAACACACACAACAAGTTAACAACAACTTCTAAAACACTGGAGATGAAAACTGTTCAATCAGGGACAGGAATTTCATCAACTGCTTTGCTAAGATGCTCCAAGTACACCCTAAGTTATCCAGCCAACAGAGACTGAACCTAAAGATAGATCCTATCTTTATGATAGATTTTATGTAGTGTGGCCATCCACTCATCTCTAAGAAAAGCACATGGTTATGGTAGTAGGAAATCTCAAAAAGTGATAAACAGCAGTAACTTGCCATGGAAGGCTATAAAAAACGGATTAACAGCCAATTATGTACCAGTTTTAAGCCTCAATGCTTCTATAAACATAGAAGAAAATTAATTTCTAACGTATGCTCATGGACATCTTGGACACAAATTTTACATGAAGCATATAACTTACACATGCACATATTATTTAGCATTTTTGGCTTGGTTCTTTTTTTTTTTCTGCCACCAATTGTTAGGTCGTTATCACCTTTATAATGAGATATCCATTCAAAATACACTGCTTCACAAGATCATTAAAAGCCAATAGGCAACTATATTGTTTCAGGACTACTTCATATTTAAACCATTGCCTAAAACTACAATTCAAACACCATCTGAATGAACAAAGCCATTCAAATGGGTACAGAACACATAAATTTACATTTACATTAATCATTCTGGCCTGATTTCACACTCCTGTGCAAACAGGAAGTATTTCTGGCCTGTCACAGCATAAGAGCTATCAGGGCATAGCTCAGTGATTCCATGCAAACTCTTGCCTTATAAACTTACCCATCCTCAGACATGAGCCTTTCCCTACATACAGAGCACTTGTCCAGGGATCAAACCCCAACAGTCCCTGGAATACAGCACTGGGATGGGTAACGTGGTAAGGCATAAAGCCAACAGCATGACTCTATGTACAGGAATTGTAAGAACCACTCAGAAATGCTTGGAGTAACTTGACAGCAATAGGAAGAGTACAGAGAAAACACTTCCCTACAGTGAGGCTCCATCACATGGCTACTCTTACAGTGGAATTTCAGAAACTGCACAATAACCAAAGCACCACATTTACTGCAGGGCATGCAGCACACAATACTGCACCTAAAGTCAAACAAAGTCACATCTGGACTTCATATCATTCTAATACTTTCCCTTACTTAGGTCAAGGACACAAATGAAACTTCCATGTAGAGGGGTTGGGTAGCAGTAGCTTCATTAGTCTTGTGCATCTATCTAACATCATTACAAATTGTAATTAAGTTGTCTGCACCAACACAGAAGTGAATACATGCCCTTTCCCAAGGCAAACTTTGCTCTTACAAAGCTATGGAATTTTTTGGCATCTACCTTTGTTTCAGCTAGTTTTTCACAGTTTAAAGGCAATAAGCAGTTTCACCTGAAATGCTCACAAAGCAGCACAAAGCACCAATAAACTATGGCAAACAGTCTTATTCATACCAACAGTTCTCTCCATAACCAAGAGGCTGCACAGTGTCACTTTAAAGTTTCAAAAACACTTTGTCGTGCTGAGATGAGACATTCAATCGCACATTATAATGCCATGTGGACAGTAATGCCAAATGGAGCAAAGCATTACAATGTGAACGAGGTCACATTGTTAACACAGCAGAGAGCAAAGCTCCATGCATGGCTTTAAGCACTAGATCCCAATGGACAAAATCCTGAGCAAGCTGCTTGAGTAGCCTCTGCCTTGAGCTGGGGGGTTGGGCTACCTGATCTTCAGAGATCCTTCTTGATCTCATCCATTCTGTGAAGATTTGCTATTTTCTAAGGTTGTGACAATGTAGCAGGCTTGGACTGAAAACTGCACCAAAAGCTTGAGGCTGCACTGTTGCATTAACCCTCAGTCCCACATGAGGCTCCCGGACAGCCAGGAGCCATCCATGCTCATTCACAAGGCCAGCTCTGGCTTTTATCACCTCCCTTCATCTTTCTCACCATTAAACCATAAAGCCTGCTCTGGTCAAACCAAATTCCTGCTTACTTTTCTGTGTTTAGCCAACATCAAACTGGTGTAGCAAAGCAGTTTCTGGTAGTCATCAAAATACTCTTACACCGTATGCCAGGAGTACTGACAAGAAAATAATCACTGAAAAACAAAGTCTGTGTTAAGAATTATGCCCTGTTCCTTAGGATTCCAGACGTTCTGCACATCTGTATCTTGTCTGCAATGCAGGTAACTTCATCCATTTTATTTTCCATAATGAAGCATTGATTTTGTTTGCAAAAAAAATTGCTATAACCACTCTACATTGCTGGTATTTTATCTGAAGAAAAATCTCTTAACAAACACAATCTATGTCAATTTGTGACCACTTACTTTGTGAGATGGAACCATTGCAAAGCACACAGTCCCACCACTCACAGGAGAAAACCATCCACTAACTAGACTCACCTGCAGGAAGCTCAAGAGAGACTGAGCCACAAGTATGTGGTTTCACACCTCGCTGGCTCAGCAGATGCAAACAAACTAGACACAACAAAACTCTGCCTGGTTTACAAAAATGCCAAATAGGTAGTAACATGCAACTCACAACACATCATTTCAGTATATCATAAATTGCCTGAAATCTATCCCCACAGCAGTGAAAGTGAAACATCACCCTTCTGCAACCAAGTAGTTTGAATAGGAAAACAACTAAGAGCACAATTTTATTTTAACATTAGCTCATCTGATATAAAGATACCTGAAATCCAAAAATTTTCGCAGAGATGATATCTTAGGTGTGAGATAATTTAAACAACATTTATCAAAATACATTTTCTGCTCCAAACTACAAAGCAAATTAAACATCTGCTGAGGAGAAGTCACTGACAAAGCCACTGCAACCAGTCCACTTATCCAATACACCAGGTTTTGAAAGCATATTATCTTCCACAAGATGGGTGAATATTTTCCTGATTTCAAATTACTCAGTTTAGTTCAAAATGATCACTAGTTAATTCCAGGTTGGGAAACAAATTAGGAACTGAAAAGGCAAGTAAACTTGGTTTTCTTCTTCCAGGCTGCAAATAAGAAGTAGGTGTGGAAGGCTGAGACCTCCCAGCTCCAATGTCCTGCCAAGCACAGTCTCAAGTCACCACTGGCTTCATTTGTTTAGTACAGGTCATGTTACACTGCTTAGTTATAAACACATAATAAGCTGAGATTTTTTTTTCCCTAAATACTTAGCACATTTAATACTATGTAGTAGTTTAAAAAGAGCAAATGAAAATGTTTGCTTTCCATGTTACAAACTCCAATTTCCACCCAAAAGCAGCTTGAAAAAGATCACAGCTGAAAAACTAATCATGATAAGTCATCCGTCATTTTCAAAAAAGCACCAAAATAAAGACTAAGTAAATCTATGTAAATGTATACAGTTGCTTAGATTCATGCAGAGTATATTTTCAATATTAAAAGCTACCTTTTTTCTTCCAAGACTACATTTATTTGCAAGTGAGTGCCTTAGAGGTTATCAAGGGAAAAGAGTCAATCTTTCTTTAGGAAAAGAAATAAAAGCTACAAATGTTAAACAAGATTAACATGGGCCATTTCAGTCAAGGTCTCAGACTTATCAACTTCCACCAACTCACCCTGCAGAAACATGCACGGCATAAGAAAGGGCTGAATACTGATCTTTTAACCACAGAACTAGGATAAATATTCAGTTATTGCTAAAACCAGTGCATATCATTACCCAGATTCTCTTCATGTAACATTCTTAAAAAGTATGAACAGAAAAAGCCAGGGAGAGTCACACATATATTTTAAACTGTTCCACCCGTGTTGAAACTTGTAAATTTTCCCCTCTCAGGTTCAGAAATTCCCCCAGTATCAACTTTTTAAATTCATCTATTTGAATACTTTGGATAAGACTGAAAGGTTGCATTTTGCTCCTAAATAGGCACACCTTATGCCATCTCTAGTATCCTCTATAATAAGAACACTAAAACTTCACAGGAAAATATGAACTTCTCCTTTACAGTTACATCTCAGTCAAACAGACATTCACACTCCTGAGAGGGTTTGGTTCCTACTTTATAAACAATTTGTATTGAAAAAAATTTGGGTCAAGGACAGCTTACCATCAATAACAGCCTACATCTCTCTACAATTACTGGCCAATAAGTAGCAAAAGTATCTTAAAAACATTTATTCCATCACATTACCAAACAATAACTGGACCACAACGTTTCAAAAAAATCTCTTTGCCTACGCAGGCATCCCCACAAAAGCGTACCTCAGAGGTCCCCAAAGGATTAGTGAATGGTCTTCTGCCACCAAGCAAACTTGCCACTTCTCTCTTCCATAGGCCAACTCTGTGCTAAACAGCAGCTCTGGTATCTGCTGGCAGATCTGGTATCTCTGGTATTACTGCTGGGAGCTTCCTAAAGCAGGCTACAGATCAGAAGTAGGCTTTTTATTTTAATCTCTAGTAAGCCACACTTAACAGACCAAAGTAAGGTTGTTCTGGCTGGTGAAAAAATTTAGGCGTTCACTGTATTTCTTTGGATGTGAAAATAAAACATTAATAACCAGTACATACTGTTTGTTATATATAAGACTACAAAAATGAGATCAGATTCTCTATTTCAATAGTCAGCACAGTAAAACTTTGTGTATTACATCTGGGACTAACAAGGGCTTGTACAGTGATGGAACTGGCTTAATCAATCTTCATTTCTTTTGTGCCATAATAGAACATTTTTGCCTGTGCTTTCTTAACAAATATATCTTATCTACACAAAACTCAGCTGAGTTGAAAGTGGGGAGAAGAGATCTTTTTACTATGAAATGCTAACAGCAGCTCAGAGGCTTTACTCTGTTGATTCTGAACTATAATGAATGGAGGTATTTCCTCACATTCTTATTGGATAATTCTTCCTTTACCAGCCTTCAGTTACCAGCAGATCAGAGCTGGAGTTTACTCTTGAGTTGGTAGTAAACAAAAGAACAAATCCATACTGTTTCTGGTGAGAAAAGAAATTGGAGCCTTTATCCAAATACATTAAAACTCTAACATGCAGGATGACTAAGAAGATGTGTGTTGGATAAATGAGGTGATGTGCTAAACAGATTTTAAAAAAAATCAATAGAAAGACATGTTTATAGAGAATGACCAAGGCATTGTCAAAGAATTCAACTATCAAATAGAGATTTAAGTTATTTATTATAATTTAAGTTATAATTCAGTAGAGGGATTGTGTTAATGAACAATTTAGCTGCTACTTCTGCATGACAAATGCACAGTACTCATACTTTCCCATAACAGACCTGGCACTGGCTCCACTGCTGAAGCAAACCAGTACCAGCTTGCAGGAAGAGCCATCTAACTGATAAAAGCCACATTTTTAATTTAAATACTGACTTTCACCTCAAAGTAATAAAAAACCATTCATCTGAGGGGATCTTTAATGAGTTACAAGGCAAAAGAGGAGTATTTTTTCCTTTTTTCTATTTCTCAGCTCAACATGAGTGGGCACCATTGATGTTTCTTTTACTTAACTGCTGTTGTACCTTACCCACAGGTGATGCATCTCATCTATGTGACAGCTTTCCCAACAAACTGAAACATGGGAAATAAGGGTAAACAACTATCCCACCACCAACTACAGGCAAATATCTATTTATTTTAAAAGTACAATATCTAAATCAACATTTCTCCAGCACATGGTGCTGCCCAGCATTCATTACACTCTGGGTTTGATCTAGTACTTCCATCCCACCTTTTGAATCTCATTTAGTTTCTAAAGCACTCCTGTCAGTTTCTGACTTGGCATCAGCCTCAGCCTGATGGGACCACATGGTAGGTTGAGGACTGAATGCTTGACAGAACTGCCAGGCAAAGAAAGAGAAAATCAGGCAGTACCCCACTGGTAAGCCATGTGCCAGAAGCAGAAAATAAAGGGAAAAAATAACATTTGTAGATAAACAGTAAGAGACCATCAGGAAGGAATTCTGCTCCTTCCAAGGTTTAACATGTTAAAACACTGCAGAATGCTCTCTTAGCCCAGCAGCAGCTGAAACACCCAGCAGCCTTGAACACAAACTGATGACATCCACAATTAAAGAGCTTATGTAGTTCCTTAGCCCAAACAAGTAAATTCTGTTCTCTCCACCTACTCACTTAGCTGATTCTCACTAGCTCTACTCATCCTGAACATCCACCAGCAAGTTCAGCACCATAAATGCCCATGGTGAAACAAACAGGGCAGCAGAGTGCTCTGGGGAAGGGCAGGCAGGCAGCTTTAGCCATGAGGCTTCCCATCACTCCAGCCTCCTGTGGTGTCTGGACATCAGCACTCACTCCTTCTGTAACAGATGGTCACCAAATCACACTGAAAAAGAAGTCCCCACACCTCAGATATCACACACATACACACACCCAGAAAACAAAATAAAATATTCAAGGCATTTGGGAGTTTTTGCCACAACAAAAGGAAACATGAGCAATATGTTTTAGACGAGCAGATATGGTCTTATAACTGGCAAAAGCCTTTACTCAGTGGTCTTCCTAGGATGCACAGGATGGCAGGAGCCCTGAGAGACCAAAAAAAAAAAAGGGTTTTAACAATAGGAGTAACTTGCCTTTGCCAGATAATCATCCAGTGTTGCAGGCCGATCTGCTTCTCATATAAGGGCATAAACAACATGTGTTTGTCTGAGTTCATACCAAGGGAAACAGACTGCTGATCTCAATGTCCTCAAATGATGCATGGATACATTTTAAGCACTTGTTTGTCCTATTATATTCTGAAGTCCAAAATAGACCTTTTATTACAGTATCTCCAATTTCAGGACACCTATACAGTAAACAAGTGATCAGGGAATGAGAAACACTTATATTAATAGCAACAGCACACTGTTCATAAGTAGAGGTGTCAATTATTACTAAGCAAAATGGACAAATTACCAAAAATACCACCACAAACGTAAAGACAACAAACCTAGTTTTATTTTTTGCTCAAAACCCAAAGAAAATCCAACTTCTTCTGTACATTTTATCTCCATTCACGTCTTGCTGCATTTTTATTGGAATGAATATTTTTAAGGACCTCTCTACACTAAGAATACCTTCTGCCTCCAAGCATCCCACTGTAGTGGGATCACAACATCCCATCTAGCTTCTCTGGGAAGCATCCCATTCACATGGACAGCCATGTGTATGTAGTGCCAAACCTGTAAGCTTGCAAAGTGTCTGTAATTCTGTGTCAAGTCACCCATATATATAAACTGGAGCACCTTGAAAAAGAACCCAGAGTGACAGATGCTTTTGGAATGGCAGCATTTAAACATTTCAGGTGATCAAGGTCTCATCCTTTAAACATGCAGAACTTGTTCCTTCTCTTCAGCATTGAGAAATAATGATAACCTCAAACCAAAGAGTATCAAAAAACCCTCAGAGATTTTAAAATTTGTGATGACCTACAATTAGGTCATTTAAACACCCAGCCCTGTGAGCAAACTAACTGCTCACCTTTATTCTATTTATAATTGAATAGCTTTACAATTTAAATAATACTTTTCTCCCACAACCACTTCACTGCTTACCACCAAATCTTTGTATTAGGTACTGGAATAGACAGGAAAGATGACCTGTTGGCACTGACTCCAGATGTTCAGGGGTCTGCTAAATCATTACCCAGAAATCAGGCTAACTACATGACATAGACCCAGTGCTTGGAAGAACCCTGATCCCACTTTATTCTCCTGGACTCTCCATATATTTTTATGTAGTCTCCAAAGACAAGGGTAGGCTCACCTTCCTACTATCTACTGCATGCACTGGTGACTCAATGCGTGCATTATCCCAATCTGCCCTCCATTCCATTTAACTCCTATGCACTAAAAGGAATAATAGAATTTGCCGAGTTGGAAGGGACCCACGAGGATCACTGAGTCCAACTCCTGGCCCAGCACAGCTCCATCCCTAAGAGTCACACCAAGTGCCTGAGCATTGGCCAAACACTGCCGGAGCTCTGTCAGCCTTGGTGCTGTGCCCACTGCCCTGGGGAGCCTGTCCAGTGCCCAGCCACCCTCTGGGGGAAGAACCTTTTCCTAACCTCCAACCTGGCCTCCCCTGACACAGCTTCAGGCCATTCCCTCAGGTGCCATCACTGTCACCCAAGCAGAGATCAGTGTCTGCCCCTGCTCTTGCCCTCACCAGGGAGCTGCAGACTGCAGTGAGTCCCCTCAGCCTCCTCCTCTGCCGCTGAGCAGAGCCAGTGCCCTCAGCAGCTCCTCACACGGCTTCCCCTCGCGGCCTTCGCTGTCCTCGTGGCCTCCTCGGGACTCTCTCTAACAGTTTGAGATCTTCCTTACACTGTGCTGCCCAAAGCTGCACACAACACTCGAGGTGAGGCCCCCCGAGCAGAGCAGGACAATCCCTCCCTGGCCCCACTGGCACTGCTGGGCCTGGTGCCCCAGGACAGGGATGGCCCTGCTGGCTCCAGGGCACTGCTGGCTCAGATCCCACTGGCCACCAGCCAGCACCCCCAGGTCCCTTTGTGTGGTGCTGCTTTCCAGCATCTCCTTCCCCAGCTGTCCCCACACCCAGGGCTGCCCCTGCCCAGGTGCAGAATCCAGCACTTTTCCTTGTTGTATACAGTTATAAAGTATTTTGCAATTAGAAAAAAAATCAAGACAGGAATGTAGCAGAACAGTATTTGTATCAAGTCCTCAAGCAGGTTACTTGTGGCACCTCTCCCAGCATGAGACAGTTTAACCAAGGAAGCAGAGACACTTTGATGTAAGGGAAACTGCTCATTTTGCAGCACACAGGGAGAGGAAGGCAGGAGTTCTCAGATGAGCACAGGTCTCTGCCCCAGAGAACTAGCATTTACAGAGGCACATACAAAAGAAAAATAATGCTATGGTGAAGCCACACACAATTGTTATATTTACATGCATAGACACACTGCACACCTTCTGAATAGGTAAGAATCCTTGGCACCAAGGAGCATTCAAGCCAGACACAGAGACACAATATGCTGAGCTGGAAGGGACTCACAAAGATTATCAAGTTCAGCTCTTAGGTGAGTGGCTAATATGAGGGCTGAACCCCCAGCCCTGGTGCTATTAGCACCATACCCTAACCAACACCATCAATGAACACCAGAATGGTGATGACAGCAACAGCAAAAACATTAGACACATGCAAATCTTCAGCATGTCACTAAAGAAGACATGGATCACTCCTCCACTGGGGTGCCTGGCAGAGCCTGCTGAAATCAGTAGGCCTGCACTGACAAAAGCACAACACCAAGAGCACAGTCCCCAGTGTAACTACTTAGCAGTTCCACTACTATTTATTCCCAGACGACCTCTCTTAATTCAACTTCGCATAAAATACCTCATGCCTAATGTAAAGTTATGATTAAGAGTATTTTTCTTTTAGCTCAGTTCAGCCCACTACTTCATTCACTACTGGTCTCACCTCTTCACCACGTTAGCTGCTGTCTTGCTCCTGGCCATCAGGATAGTCTCAAAATTGCTGTTCTCTGTACCAGAAAATATTGCTATTGTAACAGAAGCTAAATTAAAACACTTGTGTCATGAACAAGGGCAAGAGTGTGAGAGCATGGCAAAAGGCCAAATAAAAAGGGAGATTTGTTACTTTTCCTTCCCAAGGGGTTTAAGAAAAATGTGCAAGATTAAAAAAATAACAGTTCCAGCCCTTTTCCCTGATGTATGACAACATGAAAGAGACCCTCCAAATCACTTCTCACAGGAGGCTGTGTAAAAACCCTAGTTTCTTGCATGACTAACATAAGAATACTAATGATGTCATTGTCACCCCTTTGGATCACAGCTGTCCTACAAATCATTACTTCTTACTGGCAGCCGTGCAGCACGAGTAAAACTGTTTAAAGTCTCACTGGGAAAAATGTAGGTGATGTAGTAACTGGTATCTTTGCTATCTCTTTAGAACAGATTAGCAGGGATGTGGACTACCTCCCTCTTTCACTCCCCTGGGGGATTCTTTGCACATGGGGTGTGTGGGAGAGGAGATTTGTCTTGCACCCTTATAAAAAGTTGTTGACTTTTGAACATATTCACTTTTTATAGGAGGAGGAAAGAGAAACAGTGGGGTCATAAATTTATAGTTACATCTCCCAGAGACCCTCATCTTTCTTATACACATGATGTTGATCAGAGAAGATCCGTGGGACAGGGTCCTTGTTTGCCACGGGGCATGCAGAAGCACTCAGGAGAAAGCGTTTCAGTGCTGTCAGTTGTCTCAAGAATGACACAAACAAGCTTCCCCTGCATCTCTACTGTCTGCAAAAATAACGAAATTAACAAAAGAGAAATAAAGAGAAGTTTCCCATGCCAACAAATCATTCCACAAACATCTGTTGTTCCTGATCAGTGAGATTCCACGGAAGGTAAGGAAAGATTGATACTCAGGGTATATATGTTAAAAGACAACACAGCAACCAGAGACAATACAAAACTGTCAGGTGCTGCACCCAAAAGCTGGACAAATCCCAAAAGATAACCCCAAAGGGGTTATCTTACTGCCCTGACCCTTTCACAGCTCTCTAACACTGAAAACATGAAATGTAATGGGAAACAAAAAGACAACAGGATCATCCCTGAAGTTTAAAAAATAAAAAATAATAATAAAAAATCCCAAACAAACAGAAAATGCCCCATGAAACTCCAGCCTATGCATTAAGAGTGACAGATTAAAAACTTCATTGTTGACAGTAAAAGTGACATTTGAAGCATGGGAGAGGAAGCAACAAGACCTTCAAAAAATCAGCAGCAACTTTCAATTACAATGAAACAATACATAAAAATAGAAGCTTAAGACTGAGGACCCTTTAATGCCTTATGGAGCACTCAGGGACAACAGTAAACAAGGTGCTGATATACTTTACACTGCAAACAATGTTAGTAGAAAGCCAAATGGGACAAGCCCCAAATCAGAGTGAAATTTCAAGGCATGAAGTTTGAGATAAAGGGCTGTAATCAAATTACACCACAAATGGGTCCATTCATCTAAAAGCATTTAAACAGAGAGCATTGAATTACAGTTTGAAATAAAACAAATTAATTTGCTTTCTATTCTTAAATATCTATTCATTATTTTCCTACTGCCAAAGAAAATTTCCCACCTCAATACAAGAATGAATGTGGGGAGAAAACTGAAATACTAATTATCAGGCAAGAAAAACAAGAAGAGTTTGAATTGTGTTATTTACATTCCCATTCCTCTTTCTGAATAGCGTGAAGTCAACAAACTAAGTGAAGACAGAAGAATCTGCAATTGCAATTCAAGTTGTTTTGTGCAAAAGGCCTAGCACCTTACGTACATCCAATAAACTGGCCACAGTATTTTCTTTCCTCCCCCTAAATAAAAAAATAATTCTGACAGTGCCTTCAGTGCTTTCCACTATGTTTTTCTTTTTCCCGAAAGCTATCACAATCCAAGTGACTTAATAGCACAATATTCAAGTGCAGGGCATGCATCGCCCCTCGTCCTCCCCCAATTTGGCAGCGCTGGAAAAGCACCTTTTAAACCAACCCGCGTGTGGAGGACCCGCTCTTTTTGTAAGCGCTGCAAGGAACAACAATCCGGGGGGGGGGGGGGGGGAAAAAAAACCCCCAAAAAAAAACAAACCCCAAAA